>NW_027256885.1:16932739-17500239 GCF_029215685.1 Pituophis catenifer annectens
CAGGAATTGCCGGAATCTGACCATGTACGACCTCCATTTCTCTCGTGCCGGGTCGAATGGGTTCAGCGAGGCAATCGGTGCTTGCGGGTTTGCCATTCTGAAGGTCGCTGCGGTTGAGTGACTTCAGCTCGGTTGGGCGATCGTGCCACGAGTCTTGCTCAGGTTCTCTTCTCTAGTCCTTCGTCGCCAGTGTTAGATCAGGCGCAGGAAATGAAGACGTGACCAGCTCGATACATTTAGTAACTTTATTAGCTACAGTAACAAGACAAGACAAGACAAGACTGGCTGCGTGCTGCCGGAGCTCTCCTTATATTCGCTCCGGCAGTCGCACCGCCCCTGACAGAGATTCAAAATTTCCCGCCCGATGGCTGGCAGCCAATCCGGGCAGATGTCCTTATAAGGACATAACATTTCTCATCCAGGAAAATATAATATTCTGCCTTTTTCACATTTCCTAAAATATTTCACTCTTCCAGGAAAGGGGTGGGTGCTAACTTCCTACAGTGACAACTGAGGGGCCTCTCCTCACTGATTCTACATCACAGAAGGAATGTGTCTGCCTTTTATTTCAACTGGATACATTTGCAAGCACAATTTCTCTTCTACAATACTATGAACAAAGAGGGTCCTTCGGTGATCATCTAGCTGGACCCGCTTTTCCTACTTTAAGAAGAGGCAAAAAAACAGGCAAAAATCGCCCGTTTTTGCCCCCAAACGAGCCATTTTTGCCTGGTTTTAGCATGCAAAATGCTTGTGGAGGGGGGGGGGGTTAGAAGAGGCAAAAAAAACCAGGCAAAAATGGTCCGTTTTTGCCCCAAAATGAGCCATTTTTGCCTGCGTTTAGCCTGCAGAATGCTTGTGGAGGTGGGGGGGGTTAGAAGAGGCAAAAAACAGGCAAAAATGGCCCATTTTTGCCCAAAAAACGAGCCATGTTTGCCTGGTTTTAGCCTGAAGAATGCTTGTGGAGGTGGGGGGGGGGGTTAGAAGAGGCAAAAAAAAACAGGCAAAAATGGCCCGTTTTTGCCCAAAAAACGAGCCATTTTTGCCTGCTTTTAGCCTGCAGAATGCTTGTGGAGGTGGGGGGGGGGGTTAGAAGAGGCAAAAACAGGCAAAATGGCCTGTTTTTGCCTAAAAAACGAGCCATTTTTGCCTCGTTTTAGCCTGCAAAATGCTTGTGGACGTGTGGGGGGGGGGTTTAGAAGAGGCAAAAAAACAGGCAAAAATGGCCCATTTTTGCCCCCAAAACGAGCCATTTTTGCCTGGTTTTAGCCTGCAAAATGCTTGTGGAGGTGGGAGGGTTAGAAGAGGCAAAAACAGGCAAAAATGGTCCGTTTTTGCCCAAAAATGAGCCATTTTTGCCTGCGTTTAGCCTGCAGAATGCTTGCGGAGGTGGGGGAGGGGCGTGTTAGAAGAGGCAAAAAACAGGCAAAATGGCCTGTTTTTGCCTAAAAAACGAGCCATTTTTGCCTGGTTTTAGCCTGCAAAATGCTTGTGGAGGTGGTGGGGGGGGTTAGAAGAGGCAAAAAAACCCAGGCAAAAATGGCCCGTTTTTGCCCAAAAAACGAGCCATTTTTGCCTGCTTTTAGCCTGCAGAATGCTTGTGGAGGTGGGGGGGTTAGAAGAGGCAAAAACAGGCAAAAATGGCCCATTTTTGCCCAAAAAACGAGCCATGTTTGCCTGGTTTTAGCCTGAAGAATGCTTGTGGAGGTGGGGGGGGGGGTTAGAAGAGGCAAAAAACAGGCAAAAATGGCCCGTTTTTGCCCAAAAAACGACCCATTTTTGCCTGGTTTTAGCCTGCAGAATGCTTGTGGAGGTGGGGGAGGGGGGTGTTAGAAGAGGCAAAAAACAGGCAAAAATGGCCCGGTTTTGCCCCAAAATGAGCCATTTTTGCATGCGTTTAGCCTGCAGAATGCGTGTGGAGGTGGGGGAGGCGGTAATGTGGGAGTAAGGTGGAATGTAACAAATAAAGTAATAAATAAAGTAAAAGCGGGTCCAACTAGATGATCACTGAAGGGCCCTCTTTGTTCTTAATATTGTAAAAGAGAAAATGCTTGCAATTATATCCAGCACATAAGCAGGCACATTCCTTTCAAGTAGGATTTTTACTTCAAGGCCTCTCAGTTGTCACAGATAAGGACAGTCTAGGTGATTTACACTTTGAAGGTCAGAGTAACGGAGATGTTCATATTGTTTCAACAAGAGATAATTTGAAATTATGCTTCAGTAACTTTTTAGAAGAATTATTATAACTTTTGCAAACTCAGTAATTAGGAAATGTCAATTAAAAATGACAAATGTATATGACCATATGAATTGCTGACTTCACAGAATCCTTTGTTTGACCATGTATAAAACTGAGATGTTCGTTTCATGCTTTCGTTCAGACCTCCATTTTTTATGGTAACGATACCAAGGTTTGATCCTTTATTGCAATAAATAAATAAACTAAAAGGGATGTTTCTTTAATTCCCTATTTCCACAACAATTTTGGCACCCGGCAGAAGGGACTTTGAGAAGCAGAGATTTTTTTCTTCCTAGGCGAACTGCCCCAGCGAGACCGGCCTTTCCCACCAGGGATTCGACAGCCGGCACCAAGACTCCTTTGAAGTCAAAAGAATCCTTTGTTGAGAGATTGCCGTATGCTCGCTGGCAAAGCAGATTCAGCCAAGGACCCACAAGAAGGGCAGACCAGACTCAGAAATTTCCGCAGATAAAGATTGCCTGGCAGGCAAGTATAAAAGGGGAAATCTGCCTGTTTTTTGGGGGGCAGAGAACGGGGGTTTGATCAACCTCCTAGAAGGCAAGGTGGGGTCCTAAAGCCTTCAGTAAGGAGTTCAAGTCTCCTGCGGGGAGTGTTAAGGGTTAACATTCCCTGTTAATTAAGTATCAGGCAGAGTTTGCTAGGGTCTGTTTGATGAAATCTAAAGGAGAGAGGAGAAAGAAAATCTTTGTGCCAAAGATTTTTTAACCAGGCTGAAAGAAGAAATTGTTTATTGTTCTTCCCACCCGGGGTTTAGCAGGTAATAAAAACATAAAGCCTGTCTAAATGGGAAGGTTCCGATGATTTGAATTGATCAACTTGATGTGATTTGTTTGACAATATTTTGTTGATGTGCATCTATAATGATAGTGTGTAGAATTGAATGTGATTGAATTAATTATGATATGTTTGGCTGGCCAGCAAATTGACTGGGCTTAAAGCTCTGGAAAACGGGCAATGGTTCGGGCCCAAAATCACCATTGTGATTAAAACTGCTGCCTCAATTTTCCGCTACTTTGAGAGTAAGCTAGTTCATTGAAATAATTTTAATGACTGGTTTGTATGGAGGATGCATTAAATGAAATTTTTTATGTGAAAGTGGGTTATACGAAAGGTCTGATTGCAGTACAGATGTGAAGCCTGTGTGTTGATAAGGTGAGAAATTAGAGAAATACTGAACGTGTTGCTTTGTTGTAAGAATGCTGAATGGAGGAGGGAAGTGCGGCTTGGTTGTGTGCTATAAAACATTTTTTTCTCTCCCCCCCCCCTTCCTTTGGAGGGGAGAAACAGGAAAAGAGATGCTTTTTGTTCCTTTAAAACTTTTTCTCTCCTTTCACCCCCCACCCCTCCTCCTCTTTCTGCGAAGCCTCTTTCATTAACATATGAAAGCTATGCAGATACATTCTCCTTTCTGCTCTGAATGCATTTTGATTTTATTTTTATTTTTTCTTTTCTGGAAATTTTTGGAGGTTTAAAAACGCTTAATTAAACCTGTACTCAAAATCCTGTTGTTTCGCCAGGCTGGGTTAGCAACATAATTTTAAATTGGATGTTTTAAATTTCTGGGGTTTTAAATTGAGCCGAATCCATTTAATATTTTTAATTATTTTAAATTGGTGTTTGTCTTGTTTTGTTAAAAAAAATAGGCTGTACACCGCCCTGAGTCCTTCGGGAGAAGGGTGGTATAGAAATAAAATTATTTTTCTTCATATTCTTATTCTATCTCAAAGAAATGATTTTGAAAGATTTTTTTGAATCTGACTTGCATTTTCCTGGAGGCAGAGAATTACATTTTGCAGCAAAAGTTACTGCCCTTTTAGGAATTGTTACAGTGATGAGTTAGAAATTACAATATGTAGTAAGAGAGGGTCAGTGTCATTTTTGTCTAAAATGTTAGATTCTGCCTCGAGAGTATGCTTGTTTTGTTTGAATCCAGTTCAGTTTACAAGGAGATTTAGAAGGAAGATAAGATATTGGTGCGGAGAAGGGGTTAATTTTTTATAGATGGGAAGAGAAAGTGGTAGCAGGTAAGAGAAGACATTTAGGTAAGTTGGTTTGCACAGGCTTGTGACAGCGGTAATGTTTTGTAAGAAGAAGGAGTTAGAGAAAGTAGAACGTATGTGATGTGTTTTTGGAAAGTTATGGAGGCATAAAGAAATGTGGAAGTGCTAAGAAGTAGAAGAGAAGTGGTGTTTTTCGTTGACAGAGATCAGATTAAGTGAACAAAGCATTTGAATACACTTAATCAGTGAAGGGAGTGTTGGAAGATTTGAGAAGCTCAATATTAAAAGAGCAGGGAAATTCCCCTAAAGAAAATAAGCAGAAACTCAGGCAGAGTTCAGCCCCCACCTTTACCAATGGGCCATTAAGAAACTGAGAGGGCCACCTTATTTTCCACAACAAAGGAAGAATAAAAGATGTGTTTGTTTCTTGCTTGCCTTACTAGGAACAATAAACTGCTTCCAGGAGTTTTGATGGATGTTGTGGGTAGCATAGAAAAGGAAGAAAGAAAGCAAGTTGCTAAGGAAAGAAAGCAGACGGAGATGTTGGCTTTGGCACTTGAAGGGGTCATTTTGAGACCCAGTCAGTGTGCAGTTTGTAAAGAAGTTGGTCATTGGAAGAGGGAGCGTCCCCGTAGAAATATGGACACCCGAGATGGATCCTACGGGCACGGATCTCAGATGGTGAGAGGAAATCAGAGAGGTGTATTTTGAGGACGGAACATGAGAGGAAAAATGAGAGGAGT
This sequence comes from Pituophis catenifer annectens, assembly GCF_029215685.1. Classification (NCBI taxonomy): domain Eukaryota; kingdom Metazoa; phylum Chordata; class Lepidosauria; order Squamata; family Colubridae; genus Pituophis; species Pituophis catenifer. Next base: position 16,937,746 of record NW_027256885.1, read on the forward strand.
TTTCAGAGGAAGACTACGCAGACTTTGGATTGATGAGTAGGCTGATTTTACCAAACTCCTGTATGTAAAATTAATTGAATCTGGACCTTGGAGTTTGAAATGGGAGGGACATGAAAGAGGAAGCCTTGAAAATTTGAAACAAGCTTTGAACAAAGCTCCTGTATTAAGTTTACCAAATTTGGAAAAGCCATTCAATCTCTTTGTAATCATAGTAAATTGAATTGCACAGGGGGTGTTGGCTCAGAAAGTAGGAAATTGACCTTTGGGGAGCCCTCATTATAAGCACCCCACATCAAGTCAGAACTATCCTTCAGTGGTGGTTATCTGATTTAAGATTCTAAACAAAAATGAAACAATTTTAATGCAGCAGACAGATTTGATTTTAACTACAGATCACAATTTAAATCAAGCACAGTTCTTAACCAACACCAGATCAATGGATCACCTTGGATGAGAACATTATGGTGTTGAAATAATTGGTTTACATACAAAAAATAAGACCTGATTTGGAGGGACACCCCCTGGAGACAAATTGCCTCGAAATTAGACTGCTCAAACCTTTGAATTGTATTCATTAAATTAAGCTCTATGGACAGGGAGCCTGGATAGCTCAGTGGACAAATGCATTGTAATTTAACACCAGCTGTCTACAATTACTGTAAATTCGAATCTCACCAGGCTCAAGGTTGACTCAGCCTTCCATCCTTTCTAAGGTAGGTGAATTGAGGACCCAGTTTGTGGGGGGCAATAAGCTGACTTTATGACGGCTATTGCTTAATGCATTGTAACCCTTAGTCTCTGGAGATCATTTGGCAAAATATGGGTGGAGTCATTGGGGAATTCAAGCTATTGTAGATGAACTTTTAAACTAAGCTATGGTTGTATTGGGATATATCCTTTAGTAACATCAATTATAAACAAATGTTTGGTTTGTAAAAAGGTGAATGGACATGCTGTCAGAAAACAACAGATGGGTAAGAGGTACCACCAGCTTTAAGACCATTTCAATGTATTCATGTGGATTTTACAGAATTACCAAAAGTGGGGAGTGTAAAATATTTATTAGTCATAGTGGACCACCTCACAGGGTGGGTTGCAGCTTTTCTCTGCAGTAATGCTACAGCAACAGTGGTGTCAAGAGTTTTACCCAACCTAGACAGATTATCATCATATGAACTGTTGTTTGGAGTAGTTTTCACTACAGGAAGCATATGCATTAATTCCCTGGAAACCAGAGACAAAGTATTGAAACAATATGTGTATAACCTGTCCAGATATTTTGAAGATATTAGGAAACAAGGACTATTAGCCCAAAACACCACCTTTGAAGTTTCCAGTCCACAAATTCCACCATGATGATTGGATGTTGATCCAAACTGGACGGAAGTTAGACCCCAACTGAACGGGCCAAATCTCATCAAGAAGGTCCATTGAAGTTGATGATGATCCTAAGGATCCAAGGGACTGGTAGGCAGCCACCAGTGGGAATAACGTTCTTCATCATCTGGACTATTTTTGTATTTTTTCTTTCTTAGGATTCAGTGGTTGCCTATGCTGTTTCCCAACTGAAAAGGACTACAACTGCTCAGATTCCTTTGCGCACTCGCCCAGATGTATTGGTTTTGTAATTGTGCTTTTAAGATCTTAGGAGGACGATCCTGGATCCAATGGATAAGACTAATACCAGGTAACAAACAATTGACAGGCCATTGGCGCGGAAGTTTAAGAAGAATACACCCTGCTGAGTTCTACCGGGAACGAACTCTCAATGCACGGTGGTGATCATCAGCCTTGCAGAATCACTCCGGAAGCTGATTCCCAGCGCACGGCGGAAGATTCATCAGGAGGAAACTACCTTCACATTGCACATATACATTTTCTTAGCTTTAATATAACACTTTCTTACACATACTAATGTTAGTAGAAATTTGGGAGTGGGTTTTGTGGGTATTTGTTTTTCTAATCTTGCTAGTAATTTTGTTTTACATATATAAGGAACGTTTTTGTGGTAGACCTAGGATTTTTCTTGCTACTGCTATATCCCAAACCACATGCACCACTAACCCTCTCCCTGACGTTGTGAGCTACACACCACAGTGATTGTGTTTTGCTTATGGCTTTGGACATTATTAGCTCTTGCATTCTCAAGTGACCATATAAGGAACATTGATCCCCTAGATGGCCACACCTTAGGTCAAGTTCGCTCCCGCCAAAAACGCATTGTCTATGCACGGGGTCGTTACCTTAGACCTAAGTCAACTCCACCACCTAAAGTTGCACTATTGAAATTCCCAGCTGAGGGGGGAATAGATAAGGAAAATGGGCCTCTACAACAATTGCAAAGAGGAGACTATATATCACAGATTTTGGAATAAAGTCAAGATCTTGTTAATCAGTATGACCCTACCCTAGGTCAGAAATATTGATTATGTTTATCTGCTGGCCCTGCATCATATCATACTGTTCCTGTCAAGCCACAACTCTGGGTTAGAACAAAGGCTACCAGAACTGAACTTTAGGAAGGAAAAGTGGGGTGGATGGAATCTGTCCAAGACCATTTCAACCTCCAGGATTTCCGCTCTGGTTCAACTTAAAGTCCAAATCAGGTTTGTGTATCCTTTTTCCACCTGGAAATACTACCTCTCGATATGTTTTTGAAGGACCAATTCTCAGAGATAAACAGAAGGACCCCTCACTGGAAGTCCCATTGCAACCACTGACAGGAATGTTTGTGGCAGGGACTTAGGGGTCTGGACTAATGCAAGGAACTACTGAGTGCATGCCTTTTCCATAAATCTTCTTATGTGGAAAGGATGCATATTTGTGTTTACCAACAAACTGGACAGGAACATGTAACAAATCAGGTGTGGTCAGAGAAATTGCCAAGGAATTGCAGGATATGGCTTCCAAGATAAGTCAGAAGTTACAAACTTCTGACATGTGGTTTTCTTGGGTGCCTGGATCCGGATGGATTAAACAAATGATATTTTTGTTCATATGTGCCATCGCTGGCTTAGCATTCATTCCATGTGTAATACCACTCCTCAGACAATTATCCATAAAAGCAGTAAAGGAAATTCAAGTTGAGAGGGAACTAGCTCTGACAGAACAATTTCTTAATCAACTTGGTCCCTACCTTGTGGAAGAACCTACAGATTCTGAGGCAGATCCATATGTGGAAATGGAACCGGAAAAATGTGGAAAAATGGAAAAAATCTTCCTAAGACCTAGGAGAATGGAAACAATCATATATAATCTTTTATATGCCTTTATTTCTTATATTTTGTTAGGATTTTTATATTATAGAGTTGTTTATTAGAACTTTTTATACTCAGTAGTTACAGTAGGTTGTGGGAGTTTATGCATAGACAAACTCCCAGAGGGGGGAGTAATGTGGGAGTAAGGTGGAATGTAACAAATGAAGTAATAAATAAAGTAAAAGCGGGTCCAACTAGATGATCACTGAAGGGCCCTCTTTGTTCTTAATATTGTAAAAGAGAAAATGCTTGCAATTATATCCAGCACATAAGCAGGCACATTCCTTTCAAGTAGGATTTTTACTTCAAGGCCTCTCGGTTGTCACAGATAAGGACAGTCTAGGTGATTTACACTTTGAAGGTCAGAGTAACGGAGATGTCCATATTGTTGTTTCAACAAGAGATAATTTGAAATTATGCTTCAGTAACTTTTTAGAAGAATTATTATAACTGTTTTGCAAACTCAGTAATTAGGAAATGTCAATTAAAAATGACAAATGTATATGACCATATGAATTGCTGACTTCACAGAATCCTTTGTTTGACCATGTATAAAACTGAGATGTTCGTTTCATGCTTTCGTTCAGACCTCCATTTTTTATGGTCACGATACCAAGGTTTGATCCTTTATTGCAATAAATAAATAAACTGATTCTGTCTGCCCTAAAAGGGATGTTTCTTTAATTCCCTATTTCTACAACAGGGGGGTGTTAGAAGAGGCAAAAAATAGGCAAAAATGGCCCGTTTTTGCCCCAAAATGAGCCATTTTTTCCTGCGTTTAGCCTGCAGAATGCTTGTGGAGGTGGGTGGGGGGTTAGAAGAGGCAAAAAAAAGGCAAAAATGGCCCGTTTTTGCCAAAAAATGAGCCATTTTTGCCTGCGTTTAGCCTGCAGAATGCTTGTGGAGGTGGGGGGGGTTAGAAGAGACAAAAAAACAGGCAAAAATGCCCGTTTTTGCCCCCAAAACGAGCCATTTTTGCCTGCGTTTAGCCTGCAGAATGCTTGTGGAGGTGGGGGGGTTAGAAGAGGCAAAAACAGGCAAAAATGGTCCGTTTTTGCCCCAAAATGAGCCATTTTTGCCTGCGTTTAGCCTGCAGAATGCTTGTGGAGGTGGGGGGGTTAGAAGAGGCAAAAACAGGCAAAAATGGTCCGTTTTTGCCCCAAAATGAGCCATTTTTGCCTGCGTTTAGCCTGCAGAATGCTTGTGGAGGTGGGTGGGGGGTTAGAAGAGGCAAAAAAAGGCAAAAATGGCCCGTTTTTGCCAAAAAATGAGCCATTTTTGCCTGGTTTTAGCCTGCAGAATTCTTGTGGAGGTGGGGGGGGAGGGGTTAGAAGAGGCAAAAAACAGTCAAAAATGGCCCGTTTTTGCCCCAAAAATGAGCCATTTTTGCCTGGTTTTAGCCTGCAGAATGCTTGTGGAGGTGGGGAAGGGGGGTGTTAGAAGAGGCAAAAAACAGGCAAAATGGCCTGTTTTTGTCTCCAAAACGAGCCATTTTTGCCTGGTTTTAGCCTGCAGAATGCTTGTGGAGGTGGGTGGGGGGTTAGAAGAGGCAAAAAACAGGCAAAAATGGTCGGTTTTTGCCCAAAAACGAGCCATTTTTGCCTGCGTTTAGCCTGCAGAATCCTTGTGGAGGTGGGGGAGGGGGGTGTTAGAAGAGGCAAAAAACAGGCAAAATGGCCTGTTTTTGCCTAAAAAACGAGCCATTTTTATTTATTTATTTTATTTTATTTTATTTTATTTTATTTTTTATTGCAAAAGTTTTACAATTACATTTTCACCCCTTTTTTCACCCCCCCACCTCCCTCCCCAAACCCTCCCTAACCCTCCCTAACCCTCCCCCCCCCAGACTTCCCTATTATGTACTCATAACTAGTAACACTAATATATAAGCTTGAACCCATCCCTCCCCCTGTATAATTTTTCCTCTTTGTCTCTTTACATTAAAATATTTCTGATACATTATTTTCAAATAAAAGCTATTTGATACTTTCTAGTTTGGTATTTGTTCTGAACATATTCTATCCACCTTTTCCATTCCCATTCATAAGTCTCTTGTGAACAGTCTTTTAAATATGCTGAAATCTTCGCCATCTCTGCAAAACTAGCCATCTTCAAAGTCCATTCCTCGATAGTGGGTAAAGCTTCATTCTTCCAATATTTACCTATCAACAATCTTGCTGCTGTTATCATATACAATATCAGTTTTATCTCACCCCGTGTAAAACCCTTAACTATACCCAATAAAAACAACTGTGGAGAAAATTGAATTTTTTTCCTCAAAACATTCTGCATGACCCACCAAATTTTTATCCAAAAAGCCTTAACTTTCCTGCAGGTCCACCAAACATGATAATACGTAGCATCTAAACATTCACATCTCCAACATTTTGGCTGAACATTAGGGTACATACATGACAACTTTTTAGGATCTAAATGCCATCTATAAAACATTTTATAAAAATTTTCTCTCAGGTTTTGCGACTGTGTAAATTTAACATTCTGAACCCAAATTTTTTCCCAAGTTTCCAGCATCACTGGTTCTTCAAAATTCTGTGCCCACTTAATCATACAATCTTTAACTAATTCCGTTTCTGAATCTCTTTCTAACAATACATTATAAAGCCTTTTAATATGCATTGGACCTTTCTCTCTTATATGTCTAACCAATTCTTCCTCATGCAACATAATACCAGTTTTTTGGTCCTCTTTCCATCTCAGTTGTAATTGATTATATTGTAACCAAGTTAAATTAAACCCTTCATCCAACAGTGTCTGTAATGTCTTCAGCTGCCATCTGCCCGCATCTGTGAAAAGAACCTCTTTATATAAAAACCCCCCGAGTGACATTATATTTGTATTCCACAAAGTATGACCAAGATCCATCCATAGCGGTATTTTATAATCCCATTTGAATCGGTGCTTCTTCCAAACTCTCATCAAAGAGTCTCTAAGTATATGACTTTTAAATACTTTATCTACTTTGTCGTCATAGAATAAATAAGCATGCCATCCAAATTCAAGATCAAAACTTTCTGCATTCAATATTCCAGTCTTTTTACTTCCAAACCAATCACTTGTTAAAGTTAAAGCTGCTGCATCATAATATAACTGTAGGTTTGGGAGTTTAAGACCTCCTCTTTCTGGAACATCTTGCATAATTTTCAATTTCACTCTCGGCTTCTTCTCGTTCCAGACAAACTTATTCACACCAGACTGCCAAACTTTCAGTTGTTTATCACTTTTAAGCACCGGAATCATTTGAAACAAAAACAGAAATCTTGGCAAAATGTTCATCTTAACTGCTGCTATTCTTCCAAGTAAAGACAGTTGCAGCTTTTTCCAAGTCTCCATGTCTTTCTGAACCTCTCGCCACAACACCTCATAATTATTTTGAAACAATTTCATGTTTGATTCTGCAACCTGAACTCCAAGATATTTTACCTTAGGTACAATTTCAAAACCTGCCCTCCTTTCAAGCTCATGTTTACGATCTTGTGTCATATTTTATTTTATTTTTGAATTTGTATACCGCCCTTCTCCCTGAGGACTCAGGGCAGTGAACAGCCAAATAAAAACATCAAATACAAATATTAAAACACATTTAAAATATATATATATAGATTTGGCCCCATTAATTAAAACGATAAGCAAAACAAAACAATTAAAAAACCCTTAAAAAGAAATTAAGCCAGCCCGGCTTGTTGAAAAAAGAAAGTTTTAAGGGCACAGCGGAAGGCACTGAGGTCATGGATTCTCCTTATCTCAGGGGGCAACTGATTCCAGAGGGTGGGTGCCCCCACAGAGAAGGCCCTCCCCCTGGGGGTCACCAGCCTGCATTGTTTGGCTGATGGCACCCCGAGGAGGCCCTCTCTGTGGGAGCGCACGGGTCGGTGGGAGGTCGTCGGTGGCAGTAGGCAGTCTCGAAGATAGCTAGGCCCTATGCCATGGAGCGCTTTAAAGGTGATAACCAACACCTTGAAGCGCACCCGGAAGACCACCGGGAGCCAGTGCAGTTCACGCATGGACAGACCACTCACTCCTTCGCCTGGATCTTCGAACCGCTGCCCCCCGCCGCAGGGAGGCGGATCCAATTAGATGGATCCGCCCCAGGCGCCTGATGGATCCTGAGAGGTTCCAGATGGAGCTTGGGCCATTTCCTGAGGTTCTAGCACATGACTCAGCCGAGGACCTGATAGCCGCCTGGGAGCGGGCGGCTGGTGGGGCCTTGGACCGAGTCGTGCCTTTGCGGCCTCTGACCCGGTGCCGATCCCGTGCGGCTCCTTGGTTTACTGAGGAGCTGAGGGAAATGAAGCGCCAGAAAAGACGCCTGGAGAGCAGTTGGAGGGCCAGTCTCGCTGAATCTGATCGAACACTGGTAAGGTTGCATATTAAGGCCTACCTAGTGGCGATAAAGACGGCAAAGTTTAATTACTTTTCTGCCTCTATTGCGTCATCAGGGAATCGTCCGGCTGCCCTGTTCAGGGTAACCCGCTCCCTGCTCCATCCGGGAGTGCGGGAGGATCCCTTGGAAGGCAGGGCGGAGGATTTCGGACAATACCTGTATGACAAAATCGCTTAGATCTGGGGGGATTTGGACTCTGACTGGGTAGATCAGGGCAGGGTGACGAGGAATAGTCTTGAGAATGTTATCTGGGAGGAGTTTGATGCTGTGACTCCCGATGATGTGGACAGGATTTTGGGGAGACTTAGTGCGGCCACATGTTTACTGGACCCGTGTCCCTCCTGGTTGGTACTGGCTTCCCGGGAGGTTACACGAGGCTGGCTCCAGGGTGTTATCAATGCTTCGTTGAGTGAGGGCTACTTCCCCACCGGCAATATTGGCTAACTATCGTCCTGTCTCCAACCTTCGCTTTATGGCGAAGGTTGTTGAGAGTGTGGTCGCGCGACAGTTTCCGCAATTCCTGGAGGAAACATCTTATCTAGATCCGTTCCAGTCGGGTTTCAGGTCTGGGCACAGCACGGAAACGGCATTGGTCGCGTTAGTTGATGATCTCTGGAGGGCTCAGGACAGGGGTTGCTTCTCTGTTCTGGTCCTGTTAGATCTCTCAGCGGCTTTTGATACCATCGACCATGGTATCATGCTGCACCGGCTGGAAGAGTTGGGGGTGGGAGGCACCGTGTTACGGTGGTTCTCCTCCTTTCTCCCCGACCGGTTGCAGTTTGTGTTGGCAGGGGGGCAGAGGTTGACCTCGAGGCCTCTCATTTGTGGTGTGCTGCAGGGATCGGTTTTCTCGCCCCTTCTGTTCAACATTTATGTGAAGCCGCTGGGTGAGATCATCCGTGGCTTTGGGGTGAGATACCACCAGTACGCTGATGACACCCAGCTGTACATCTCCACCCCAGGCCACCCCAACGATGCCCTTGAAGTGATGTCCCAGTGCCTGGAGGCTGTGCGGATCTGGATGGGGAGGAACAGGCTCAAGCTCAACCCTTCCAAGACTGAGTGGCTGTGGCTCCCGGCATCCCGATATAGTCAGTTGACTCCATCACTGACTATTGGGGGCGAGTCGTTGGCCCCCACAGAAAGGGCTCGCAATCTGGGAGTCCTCCTGGATATGCAGCTGTCCTTGGAGGAACATCTGATGGCTGTAACCAGGGGGACCTTTTGTCAGGTTCGCCTGATTCGCCAGTTGCAGCCCTGTCTTGATCGGGATTCCCTGTGCACAGTCACTCATGCCCTCGTCACCTCTCGCCTTGACTACTGCAACGCTCTCTACATGGGGCTCCCCTTGAGGAGCACCCGGAGGCTCCAGCTGGTCCAGAACGCAGCAGTGCGGGTAGTGACAGGAGCAGCATGGCGCTCCCATGTAACACTGCTCCTGCGCGAGCTGCACTGGCTCCCGGTGGTCTTCCGGGTGTGCTTCAAGGTGCTGGTTATCACCTTCAAAGTGCTCCATGGCATAGGGCCTAGCTATCTTCGAGAGCGCCTGCTGCTACCGACGACCTCCCATCGACCCGTGCGCTCCCACAGAGAGGGCCTCCTCGGGCTGCCATCAGCCAAACAGTGCAGGCTGGTGACCCCCAGGGGGAGGGCCTTCTCTGTGGGGGCACCTACCCTCTGGAATCAGCTGCCCCCAGAGAGAAGGAGAATCCAAGACCTCAGTGCCTTCCGTCGTGCCCTTAAAACCCATTTTTTCAAGCAAGCTGGGCTGGCTTAAGAAGAAATTTTTAAATGTTTTAAATGTTTTAATTGGTAGTGAGTTTTAATTGGGCCAAATTTATATATCTTTTAATTTTTTTTTAATATTTGTACTGCATGTTTTTTAATTCTGGCTGTACACCGCCCTGAGTCCTCAGGGAGAAGGGCGGTATAGAAATTCAATAATAAAAAAAATAAAATAAATAAAGTGGGACCAAGAGGAGGAAGCAGCATTCCGGGCCGTCAAAGGACTCTTAACATCCAAAAGCGTCCTCATACAATACAACGAGATGCTCCCAATCAAGCTCACCTGCGATGCATCACCATACGGGGTGGGGGCAGTCCTCAGCCATGAACTCCCGAATGGCTCAGAAGCCCCAATAGCTTACTTTTCCAAGACGATGTCCAGCGTGGAACGCAACTACAGCCAGCTGGACAAAGAGGCTCTGGCTATCGTCGCAGGAGTAAGACGATTCCACGAGTACGTCTACGGGAGGAGCTTCACCATAGTGACCAACCACAAGCCGCTCCTGGGACTCCTTGCAGGCGACCAACCAACCCCGACCTTCATGTCCCCGCGGATGACAAGATGGGCCATCTTCCTGGCCGGCTATTCCTACAGGCTTGTGCACCAGCCAGGCACATCCATAGGGAACGCCGACACGCTGAGCAGATGCCCATCAAAGGATCCAGTGGAAGACCCAGCCCCCACGCTCGACCTCTTCCACATCGACAACGACGACAGCTGCCCAGTCTCATCTACAGATGTGGTAGTCCACACTCAAAAGGACCCCACACTCCGCCAAGTGAGATCCTGGATCCTCAGAGGGTGGCCAATGGAGAAGGCAGAGGAAAAATTCAGCCCCTTCATCAGAAAGCAAAAGGAGCTGTCCACCATGAGAGGCTGTTTGCTATGGGGAGACAGAGTGCTGATTCCCACTAGAGACCTTGCACAATGGGCACCCCGGCATCGTCCGCATGAAAGCACTGGCACGGAGTTACGTCTGGTGGCCATCACTGGACAGAGACATCGAAGAATGGGTCTCGAGATGTGACCCGTGCCAAGAAGTACGCCCAGCGCCGCCCCAAACCGAAACAACGAAGTGAGAGACCCCCAGCAGCCCCTGGTCTAGGATCCACATCGACTTCGCGGGTCCGATGCAGGGGCGCCACCTACTCATCATCGTCGATGCCTTCTCCAAGTGGCTCGAGGTGGTACCCATGGCATCTAGCACAACGGAAGCGACGATCCAGGCTCTACGCCGTCTCTTCGCCACCCATGGACTGCCGGATGTGCTGGTTTCCGACAACGGGCCCCAACTCACGTCCTTGGCCATGGAGGTATTCCTGGCCGGACTGGGCATTCGCCATGCCCTGTCAGCCCCCTACAGGCCAGCTGGGAACGGACAGGCTGAACGGATGGTGAGACTCAGCAAGGAGGCGCTCACCAAAATGGGCACGGGCGACTGGCAGGAAAGAATTGACAACTTCCTCCTCACCCAACACATCACGCCGCATGCCACCACCCACAAGAGCCCAGCTGAGATGTTGATGGGCAGAAGGCTGAGGTCACCACTGGACCGGCTGCACCCACAATACAGCCCAGAAGTGACCGCGACGGCCAGCCGCCCGCTTCGCGCCTTCAGCATAGGAGATCCAGACCGGGGACTAGGGCGAAGGGAAAGCCTACAACAACCCAGCCAGGGAGGCCAGCGCCACCCCGGCAGGGGAGACCTCCACTGCCCCGCGGAGGTAGCCCCACAACTACAACCCGACCAGGACGACCACCGCCGACCCGACAGGGTAGGCCAACGCCAGCCCGGCAAGGAAGGCCTCCGCCACCCCGACCAAGGAGGCCTGCACCAACCCGGCGAGGTCGGACCACACGACCAAGGTCAACACCGCCCACCGCTGGGAGACCGGACCCGAGGGCACCAGTCCGAGACATCCCCCCGACAACGGGAAACCGAACCGCAGCCGAACCACAGAGCCCGGGAGACCGGGGAGGAGCAAGTGACAACCAGAGACTTACCGAGACTCAGACGCTCTTCCCAGGTCGGCAACGAGCGGCCACAGCGAGACGACCGATGCACAGGCCAGGAGGAAGACCATCAGAACCAGCAGTCCGAGGTACAAGGTTCGGCCGGAGGCGCTGGGAGTGACCCCACACACTCTCCAGCCGAACCAAGTCCGGTTCCAGGGAGGGAACCAGGAGACACAGGAGCCCCGTCCGTCCAGGTCGGCGTCAACGAAGAAGTGAGACTGCGCAGGTCAACTAGGGCGCCGAGGCGTCCCACGTACCTGACGTTCACCTTACGTGACGTTCATTGACTTTGAGTGACTGTTTCCTAACTAGGAGGGGAGGAGTGTTATGGCCTTATAAGGACACCCGCCCGGATTGGCTGCCAGCCTCGGGCGGGAAGTTTGAATAGCTGTCTAGGGGCGGTGCGTCTGCCGGAGAGAATATAAGGAGAGCTCCGGCAGCGCACAGCCAGTCTTGTTACTGTTTCAATAAAGTTACTAAATGTATCGAGCTGGTCACGTCTTCATTTCCTGCGCCTGATCTAACAAGAAGAGGCAAAAAGCAGGCAAAAATGGCCCATTTTTGCCCAAAAATGAGCCATTTTTGCCTGCGTTTAGCCTGCAGAATGCTTGTGGAGGTGGGGGAGGGGGGTGTTAGAAGAGGCAAAAAACAGGCAAAATGGCCTGTTTTTGCCAAAAAACCGAGCCATTTTTGCCTGGTTTTAGGCTGCAAAATGCTTGTGGAGGTGGGGGGGGTTTAGAAGAGGCAAAAAAACCAGGCAAAAATGGCCCGTTTTTGCCCCCAAAACGAGCCATTTTTGCCTGCTTTTAGCCTGCAGAATGCTTGTGGAGGTGGCTAAAGGGGAAGAAGAAAACTCGGCACGTTGAGAACACACTCCTGTTTCTGGAAGAAGGGGAGAAGGGCTGCTTCTCCTGCAGTCTCCCCCCACCCCCACCCTCCCATCCTTGCACCTTTTGCCTACACTCCTCCCTCCTCAGCCACCTCCTCCTCCCAAACAGTCTTCGTGCCCAGAGGGGCTCCATCCGCAGTCGAGGTTGGTTTCCCCCCCACCTTGCTCTCTTAAACTGAACTGCACTGAGCAGCTGGGGGGAGGGGGCGGCGTGAAGGAGAAATGTCTCAGCTCCCCACAGCCACTTGGCATTTTGACCACCCGAAACAGATCAGCGCCAGTTGCTGCTTTCTCCCAGGATCATTTATCAACAAGTCAGAAAAGCAGTGCAGTTCAGTTTAAGAGAGCAAGGGTGGGGGGGGAAGAAACCAATTTCGACCTTCCAGCAACAGGAGAGTATGCTTTCTCAACGTGCCCAGAGTTTTCTTCTTCCCCTTTAGTCACCAAGAAGGAGGAGGGCACGCGGCTCTGCAAATTGCATTGGAGAATCGGGGAGGAACATGCTGGAAAATGCAATGCATGGAGGCAATGCTCTTGCAAAGCGGGGGCTTCCACGTGGAAAGGCATAAGGCAAGATGCTCGCCACCCGCTCTTCCCCTTCTCCAGACTACCCAGGCTGAGGATGGTCAGCTTCTGCTCCTGGCCCGGGAGACAGATCTGACCAGGAGGGAAGAGAAAGTGAGACTGCAGAAAAGGAGGAGGAGGGTGTGCGGCTTTGCGAATTGCTTCAGGGAATTGGGGAGGAAAAAGAGCATTGCCTCCATGCATCACGTTTTCCGGCGTTTTTCTCCCCAATTCCCCGAAGCAATTCACAAAGCCGCGCACCCTCCTCCTCATTTTCCGCAGTCTCACTTTCTTTTTCCTCCTGGCCAGATCCGTCTCCCGGGCCAGGAGCAGAAGCTGACCGCCCTCAACCTGGGTTGTCTGGAGAAGGGGCAGGCTGGGCGGCGAGCCACCTTGCCTTACACCTCTTACACAGAAGCACCCACTTTGCAAGAGCATTGCCTCCATGCATCGCGTTTTCTGGCATTTTCCTCCTTGATTTCCCGATGCAATTCGCAGAGCTGCGCGCCCTCATGAAAATGCGGCAGCGGCAGTTTTCGGCCGGTTCCAAGCAGCACCCTAACCGTTTCTGCCACCCATTTCCCAGCATGCGGAGACCAAAAATGTGATGCTCATTTTTGGCAATGTGAGGATCCCCACTGCCGGAAAATGTGACGCACGGAGGCCAACAACCTCCCAAGGGTGGGGGCTGGCGGGTGAGTGGGGCTACATTCGGACTATAAGATGCACCCAGATTTTCGCCCTCTTTTTTGGGGTAAAAAGGTTGTTAGGAAATGATTTTACCTAACTTGTTGGGTTGGCAATATATAAACCAGGAATATAGCTTTAAGACTACTGTATTGCTGTATTGCATCATACTGTGTCCTGATTGGTTAGCTCTGTAGCCAATGTCCTTAAAAGGGAGCTAGAAACCTGGTTTGTTTCTCTTGGCTTCTCTGTGCTGATATATTTACTGCTCTTTACTGTTTTGTTTACTACTGTTTGCAAATATAGAAGAACTGTTATCGTGTATGACTACAACGACTGGTAAGAAGACTTTGTTATTGGATTATCCCTGGACTATTGTTTTACTATCTACTGCTTTATACGTGTATGACCTGGACTGTTTATTGGACTGTGCCTTATTACTATTTCCTGAAAGTAAACACAACTCAGTGTATCTCTGTGTTGGCTGTGTTATTCCTAACTACTCTCAATCGCTTTTCATGTGCACACCCTTGCTACTCAAGGGTTGCTCTGCGAATTCCTCAATAAAGGTGCGTTTTATACTCTGAAAAATACAGTATATATATATATATAAGTATAAATATAAATATATATGTTTTCTGAGGTTTTCGCGGGTGTTTGTATGTAGGTCTTTGGTTATTCAGGTTTTCTCCTGCGTAAAATTGGAGGTTTCTTGGCAACGTTTCGACGAAGTCTCATTTGTCATCTTCAGGCTGGTGTTCTCGGCTTCGTGCTTCTAGGAGCAATGTGTGTGATCGCAGCTGTTTCTTCCTTTTAACAGCCAGTGGGGGTGTGAACTGATTGGGTGGGAGCTTGGCTGTGTTCTGATTAGGCGGAGGTGTGTTCTGATTGGTTGGGGGGTTTGGCTGTGCTCTGATTGGATGGGGGGTTGGCTGTGCTCTGATTGGCTGGGTGTGTGTTCTGTTTAGGTGGGGGCTTGGTTGTGCTCAGGTTAGTCTGAGTGGCAGGGGGATTTGAGCTGGTGGGCTGTGTTGCTGTTGTTTGGCTTCGTGTTCGTGACCGTGCCAACTCTTCATGGTGGGTGTCAGTCTGCTTCATGTATGGATTGGAGGGGTTTAAAGTGGCTAATGATGCAGCTGTGGTCTGGCTTCTGGTCCGGGGTCGTGTCTAAGTCAATATCATGTCCTGTGGCTTTGAGGTGTTGAACCAGGGAAGAAGTTGGTCCCTCTTTTCTGACTGAGTTCTTGTGTTCTTCAATGTGTGCACTTATTCTTCTGTTGGTTTGTCCAATGTATGTGGTGGGGCAGGCGGTGCATGGGATTTCATATACTCCTTGATTTTCTAACTCAATTTTGTCTTTGGGGTTTCTTAGGATGGTGGATATTTTTCGGTTTGTGCAGAATGCTGTCTTGATGTTGTGTTTGTGGAGGATCTTGCTGATTTTGTCTGTGGTGCCTTTTATGTATGGGAGGAGGGCTTTGCTGTTTTCTTGTTCTCTGTCTTGGATTTTAGTGGAGGTTTCTTTTTGGATTAGGTTGGTAATCATATTTCTTTGGAATCCATTGGATGTTAGTACGTTAGTGAGAGTGTGTAGTTCGGTTTTTAGGTGTTGTTCGTCAGCTAAGCGTTTTGTTCTGGAGATGAGTGTCTTGGCTATGGAGTTGATCTGTGCTGGGTGGTGGTGTGAGAGTGCGTGCAGATAGCGGTTTGTGTGTGTTTTCTTCTGGTAGATGGTGTGTCCTAGGGAGCCATTGGATTTTTTGTAGACTAAGACATCCAGGAAGGGAAGTTGGTTGTTCGCTTCTGTTTCCATGGTGAACTGGAACTGAAACCCACACTGATGATGAGGCACGACCCCGGACCAGAAGCCAGACCACAGCTGCATCATTAGCCACTTTAAACCCCTCCAATCCATACATGAAGCAGACTGACACGAACACGAAGCCAAACAACAGCAACACAGCTCACCAGCTCAAATCCCCCTGCTACTCAGACTAACCCGAGCACAACCAAGCCCCCACCTAAACAGAACACACACCCATCCAATCAGAGCACAGCCAACCCCCCATCCAATCAGAGCACAGCTAAACCCCCAACCAATCAGAACACACCTCCGCCCAATCAGAACACAGCCAAGCTCCCACCCAATCAGTTCACACCCCCACTGGCAGTTAAAAGGAAGAAACAGCTGCGATCACACACATTGCTCCTAGAAGCACGAAGCCGAGAACACCAGCCTGAAGATGACGAATGAGACTTCGTCAAAACGTTGCCAAGAAACCTCCAATTTTACGCGGGAGAAAACCTGAATAACCAAAGACCTACATAAATATATATGTACATACAGTATATATAAAATATAATTTTCTTTTAGGCCCCAAAATAAGCACTCAGGCTTATTTTCGGGGGTGTCTTTTTTATCCCCCCATGTGCAGGAGGTGGCGGGACTGGTGGCCCCACTCTCTCCCTCACACCGCCTGCTTGCCTGAGGCCACAATGGGCCAACCTCTCAGCACCCCCCAGACTCCACCTGCCCTGCTTGCTGGCCCTGCTGCTGCTAGGACTCTTCTCAGCCGCTAGCTGCTGAGCGGCTGCCTGAGCTACTGCTGGCCCTGCGGGGGCTCTTCACCCTCCTGGCTGGTGGTGAGAGACTGCAGGATTTATTTTTATCTCCCTTCCAAAACATGCCGGGACGGCACCAGCAGCAGGTGGATGCAGAGGCACGTGGCTGCCCACTCCCTGTTCAGCAGCCACTGCAAACACATTTCAGGAAAGAGCCGAGTCCTGCTTTTCACTTTGGGCACGCTCACCACTCACTTGCAGCAACTGGCACGAGTGAGTGCCTGTGCTGCTTCTGGCCTCGTGGGAGCTCTTTGCCCTCCTGACAGCGCTGCTCTCAGCTGCCCTGCTGGTCTTCTCCTGCCTGGCGCAGGGCAAGTTGGCCCAGATCTACAACCTCTGAAGCACCCACCCCCCGTCACCAGCTTGTCAGGGCCCGTTTGCCAGCAGCCACTGGTCGAGCCACACCACCTGTCAGCACTTTAATCTGCATTTACTCTAGTGCTGACATAAGAAGGAGAAGAGGGGGCAGCTGGCAAGAGGACGCTTGACTTCTCACCTACTTATTTTCCCTGAAGATAATATCCCCTAGGAGATGAGATGGGAGGGGGGACATTCCTGGGAGCTTAAGTAGTAGATATGGGGAGAGTGATTTGGAAGAGGGCCAATGAGATGCAGATTATTGAGGAACGGAAAGGGAAGGTTTGGGGTCAGGAAGTCAGAGTTGGCTATGCCACGATCAGGGACAGGTTGTCGTGCTTAATAAAATGAAAGATTTCTTCAAAGACTATCTGTTTGGAAATGCAATTTATTTTATTTGAGACGACATCGAAACCTGACAGATAGCCAACTCTCCTTTCCAAGCCAAGCTGGCTGACCTCCAAACCTCCAGCTCCCTTCCAGATGTATGGAGTGAATGGAGATGCAGCCCGGACGTCATGGCAGAAAGTAAGCTGTCCGAAGAGAGCTTAATTCAGGCAACTGGAAAAGAGCCAGTTCTGATCCCAGCCAGCTTGGATGCTACGGGGCTTCAGGATATTACGGAGCCTCACCCCCCCCTCCTCCATCGAAGCTGCCAGACAGCCAAGATCAGACGATCGTGCCACAACCCAAGAAGAGAAAAGATGAGTATTTGGGGGTTTTGCCAAAAGCCGCAGAGGCTGAGTTTCCCGTCCCGAGCGTTCAGGGGAAGGGGAAACCCCTAAGTGAATTGGGGAGGGCAGACTGGCTATGGGACTGGCAGCAGGCCAGGCACCAAAAAGCTTCAGGGAAGCCACTCGAGAGCCCCATAGATGAATTGAAAGAGAAATTTGACCGTGCCATCCTTGGGGAGGAGGGACCATCATGCAGGCCAAAGGAGAAGAGGGAACCCATCTGGGCTGATGAACCAAGAGGCCCTAGACTGAAGCACAGCCCTTCCCCCCTCCCCCCCAGCAGAAGGAGAAGAAGCCCAAAGATGCATCCATGGGTTCCTCCCTTACACAGCAAGCAGAGCAGTCTGGATAGGACATCACCATCCCACCCTAGAATGAGAGATGAGGAAGAGGACCAGTGGCACCGAGGCCAGGCTTACAGAGCCCTGCGCTGGGAGGAGAGGGCAGCGAGGGAGGACCCACCCCATTTCAGAGGGAAGTTCGATGGCGATCCAGACCAGCTAGCCCAATTCCTCGACACAGCTGAGATCTACATCGAGGCTATGGACACCTCTACCCATTTCCCAGAGCCCTAGTGAGTGCCATTTCAGAAGGGTTGGAGGGAGAAGCAAGGAGGTGGTCAGCAGCCCTCTACAAGAACAGGGCCCCCAACTGCAAGATGCAGATGGGTTCTTACAACTACTACGAACCCGGTTCAAGGAGGCAGAGGAGGACCCCTATGTGGAGGACGAGCTCAGGAACCTAATGCAGAAGGGGAGGCCGATCAGAGAGCATATCCGTGAATTCAGGAGAGTCATTGGGACCTTACCTCCCTTACCAGAGCGACTACTGGTGTACTTCTTTAGAACAAGCCTAGACAAGTGAATCGCCCAAGTGACCGCTTATCGGGACATCCCGAACCGACTCTCCGAATGGTTCTGAGTAGCGATAAAAGTCGACAGAGGGTTGCAAGCCAACGACATGTCAAAGCAACCAGATGGCAAGCAAAGGGGCCAACCGGACCAGGGACCACCCATTAGACGAGAAACCACAGCACCACAGCCCACCCAGAGGCCTGTCGTCCTGCGGAGCCCACTGAGGTGCTACAGGTGTGGGGGGATTGGTCACCTGGCCACAGCGCGTGGAACCCCGAGGCCGAGATCAGACCCACCGCCCAAGGCATGACCGGAACGAGGGCCCAAACGTGCCACCAACGCGCCACGGAAAATTCCCCAGGGTCCAGAGGTCTTCGCCCACCTAACCGAAACAAGGGGGATCCCAGATGATGGAAATCAATCCCCCGAATCGTATGACAGCGAGGACGAGGGTGAAGATGACCCAATGGTGAGTGGACCCATCCACCCTTTTCTTTTCCCTATATTCCTAATGGCCCCAAAAACAGGGACCCAAGGGACTTTCCAAGCCCTAATAGATTCGGGCTGCACGAGGTCCCTGATTAACCTACCCACAGTCCTAAAATTAGGGATCCGAGTCAAAAAGCTCAACCACCCAATTCGATTTGAACAAGTTGATGGGTCTCTAGTGGGGGGAACTTACGCCACACACCTGACCGAACCAGTGAAGCTGGAGCTAGCAGATCACTGGGAAACGATTCGGTTCATAATAGCCCCCAAAATGACAGATCCAGTCATACTGGGACTCTCTTGGCTAGACAAATGGGGCCCCATCATCTGGTGGCAAGAGGGAACCCGCAGACTGAGGATAGCAAAGGGCCCCCAACCCCTGCCGCTCCAACCAGGCGAGACGCCCCCCACGCAGGAGCCCCAATTCCTCCCGCCACAACAAGGGTCCCTCCCTAAGGGTACACCAGAGCACCTGGTGGCCGCATGCAACAGCTCCCATGAGACAGAACAAATCCCAGAGGAGTACCAAGACCTTGCAGAGGTGTTTAGCGAGGCCGAGTGTGATGTTCTGCCCCCCCCACCGCGAGGCCGATTGCTCCATCGAGATCATCCCTGGGGCGAAACTACCTAAACCCAAATTGTATGCCAAGACGCCCCATGAAATGCAAGAAATGCGGAACTACATAGACAAGAACCTACAAAGGGGTTTCATTGAGCCAGCCAAACCATGGGTTGTGGCACCGGTCGTCTTCAAAGAGAAGAAAGATGGCTTTATGCACCTGGTGGTTGATTTTAGAGTTTTCAACACTGTCTGTGTACACAACTTATATCCCCTTCCCCTCATGAAAGACATGCTAGCTCACCTGGCCAAAGGGAAAGTTTTCACCAAACTAGACCTCCGCGAAGACTACTACCGGGTACGCATCAGGGAAGGAGATGAGTGGAAAACAGCATTCAACTGCCCCCTAGGGAGTTTCCAATTTAAGGTGATGCCATTTGGACTGCAGGGAGCCCCGGCGGTGTTCATGCAATTAATAAATGAGGTTCTACATGAGCACCTCTATAAGGGGGTCCTCGTCTACCTAGATGACATTCTCATTTACATGGAAACCATAGACGAACACATACCCCTCGTCCGCCAAGTGCTGGAAAAACTGCTGGGGGCGAACCTATATGTCAAACTATCAAAATGCGAGTTCCACCAGTCACGGCTAGACTACTTAGGCTACCGAGTGTCGAACGAGGGGATAGAAATGGACCCAGCCAAAGTACAATCAGTTTTAAATTGGCAACCCCCTCGCACCCGCAGACAACTGCAAAGCTTCCTGGGGTTCACGAACTTCTACAGACAATTCATCCCCTCTTTTGCAAGAATTGCCAAACCTCTGACGGACCTCCTAAAAACAGGGAGTCCAGCGACAAAACCCCGCCCAGGACAACCTCTACAGTGGGACCTAACCTGCCAACAAGCATTCGAAACACTAAAAGAAATGTTTGCAAAAGAACCGGTCTTAAAGCATCCTGACCCCGAACAACCCTTCGTCATCCAAGCAGATGCCAGCGATGTGACAGTGGGGGCTGTGCTACTCCAAAAGAACAGCCAAGGGAATCTACAACCTTGTGCCTACACATCCCGCAAACTCACCGACACAGAAAGATGATGGGTGGCGTGGGAAAAGGAAGCGTTCGCAGTGAGATGGGCGCTGTTGACCTGGCGACACCTGCTAGAAGGAGGCCAGAGACCGTTCGAAGTTTGGACTGACCATAAGAATCTGGAGGCCCTCAGGACCCCACGGAAGTTGTCACCCAGGCAAGTCCGGTGGGCCCAATACTTCAATCATTTCAACTTCGAGCTGAAACACATCCCAGGGGGGAAAAACTTTCTGGCCGATGCCCTCTCCCGAATGCCTCAATACAACAGCGAGCTGGAGCAGGTAGTGAATGTCATCATCCCCTCTGCCCAAGGAGTAGGTCAAGTAACCACCAGACGGCAACGTTGTGACCAGCAAGGTCAACCTGCAAGTGACTTAACGACAAGACTCAAAACTGAAACATCGGCGGACCCCTGGTTCCGAGACAACCAACATCTCTTGACAAAAAGGGATGACCTAGCATGGAAGGGAACAAAACTCTATGTCCCAGAGACTCTACGCACCCTGATCCTCAAGAGAAGCCACAACGTTAAACCAGCGGGACATTTTGGTTTCCTAAAGACTCTGCACTTAGTACGAAGACAGTTTTGGTGGCCCCACATGAGAAAAGATGTAGACAGTTATGTGAAAAGTTGTACCATTTGTGCCACGATGAAAAAATGACCAGGAAGACCTCCCGGGCTGCTGCAGCCAGTAGCTGAACCGACAAGGCCATGGGAGGAGATTGCAATGGACTTTATAGTAGAACTACCGAGGAGTGGTGGAAACACAGTGATCTGGACTGTAATAGACTTATTCTCCAAACAGGCACATTTCATACCCTGCAGCGGGCTACCCTCAGCCCTCCAGTTGTCCAAACTGTTCCTGAAACACATCTACCGCCTGCATGGAGTACCCAGAAGAATCATCTCCGATCGAGGTGTCCAGTTCACAGCAAAATTCTGGAGAGAATTCCTATGGTCCATAGGGTCATCCCAAGGCCTCAGCTCAGCGTTTCACCCGAGCACCAATGGGGGGGGCAGAGAGACTGAATGCCATGATAGAACAATACCTGAGGTGCTACGTCGACTACCAACAGTCTAATTGGGTGGACCTCCTATCTTTTGCGGAGGTATAATAATAATGTCCACAGTAGCACAGGACTAACCCCATTTAAAGTAGTGAGTGGTATGGATTTCGTCCCCATGCCAGAGTACCCAAGAGAGCCCCCTTCCTCAGTCAGTTTGACCGATTGGATGGAAATGTTGAAAGAAACCTGGGAGAACGTCAAGAAGGCATTAGCCAAGGTGACACAATCCTATAAGAAACAAGCAGATAAGCACTGAACTCCCCAAAGACCATTCCAAGTGGGAGAGAAGGTCTACCTCTCCACCAAGTATTTGAGACTCAGACTCCCGAGTAGGAAACTGGGCCCCAAATTTATAGGACCATTCCCTATAGTAAAAGTAATCAACCCGGTTACAGTACAACTGCAGCTGCCCCGACTACTAGGGAGGATACACCCCGTTTTCCACAGTAGCCTCCTGAAACCTGTGGTGGGGTCAACTTTAAGGCCGGTGCCGGGAGGTGACGCGAGGCTGGCTCCAGGGGATTATAGATGCTTCGTTGGGTGAGGGTGACTTCCCCGCCGCCTTGAAAGAGGCGGTGGTGAGGCCTCTCCTCAAGAAGCCTTCCCTGGGCTTCCGGTTTGACTTCCGTCGCTGTCAGACGGTCTCCAGGGACTGTCAGCCCCGTCGCCTGTAAAGAGCCACCTTCACAGCTGAAAGGCGGCTCAAAAAACTCCATTTCCTTAAGGAAATGCGAGACAGAGTTGGCGAGGGCAGGTAGAGCCCTCTGCGAGGTCCCCAGAGTTTTTGTTTTACTCTTGGGGACGAAGCAGGATGAGGCTCCCTATTTTCCTCGCCGCCACTCCGGGCTTCGGGAGAACTCTGCTTCTTGCAGAGCCAGGCGACGGGATCAAGCCTTTTAATGAAAATTAACAGATTGTTCAAACCAAGAGGATGAGATCTGGACTTTGGACCCTAAATTGCAAGTATTTTTAACAATTTTATAAGCGATTTTAAAAGCGAAGGAAAAAAAAGTTTAAAATGGCGACTGCTGAGGCTTGAGAAGAAGAAAGCTGAAAGCGAAAGTCCTTCCGCCTGAATAGTTCAACAAGCTACAAAGTAGCAGAAATAATAGCATTGGCTAGAATTGAGAAGAAAAAAATTCTATTCTATGTTTCTCTCTTCTTGGAGATTTGATATTGATATTGTTTGGAGAGAAGTCTTTTTTCTTTAAAAAGAGTTTGTTTGTGTGGCAGGATGGCGTTAAAACTGACAAAGCCAGATAATCAAGCTGTGGGGGGGATTCCCCCATTTATAAATCACATGAACAAGTTGTGAGCTTGCAGACGCAGAAAAACGGCTTTACAGATCTAAGGGAATTTGTACTGGAGGAGATGGCAAGACATGATAAGATTGTGAATCAGAACCTTGAGAATTTTAGACAGGAAATTAAAGAGTTGGTTCAACAAAAGTATGATATCCTGAAGCAACATATGAAAAGTTTCTTAGATATAATTATGAAGATGGATGATAAGTTCAATTCAGAAATTGAGTCTAATATGAAGGAAGTTGATCATAAGATTTATAACTTGGACAATAAAATACAAAGAATTGAAAATGATTTAATAATGATACAAGAAAAAAGCCCAGAAGAAGAGCTTAAACAATTTAAAAAAACAAAGGAAGCTGACTACAAGACTCACAATGTAGATAATATAAAACAAAGAATTGAAAATGAAGCCACAATGATGCAATTCAGATTCATGGAATTTGCGGTCAGAATAAGGGGAATACAGGAAGATAAAAGACAAGATTTGAGAAAGGTGTCTGCTGAGGTCCTGGCTGGGATTTTAAAGGTTAGTCCTGAAGAGGTATCCTGCAAGATTGATAAGGCTTACAGAGTTAATTCCTGGGTGGCAAAACAAAGGCAGCTGCCTAGAGATGTGGTGATTTACTTTACTGATAAAGAAATAAGAAATGATATCGTGCAAAAGTCTTTTAATTCTACTCTTGAAATGCATGGAAGGAAGATTTGGATATTTAAAGAGCTGCCATCCAAGATGTTAAAAGACAGAAAAAATTTTGGATTTTTGGTGACTGAGCTAAAAAAACAAAACATCCCATTTAGGTGGGATGCTCCAGTTGGTATAATATTTAGACATCAAGGAGAAAGATATCAACTAAATACTGTTGAAACAGCGGAAGAATGTTACTATAAGGTTCTTAAAATGGGTTCAATATCTTCATGTATAACACACGAGAGGAATGAAGAAAAGCAAAATAAACAAGAGATTGAAATCCAGGCTAAGCAGATGGAGGTCGAGGTAATGGAAAAACAACAAGCTACAGAGGCTTTTGTGGATGACTCGCCTTTGGATTCTCCTTCAGAGGTTACAGTTGGACTATCTATAAATACAAGAGAGGCAGCTTTGGATTCTAATGTGACTTATCAAAGTTCAGACCAGCATGGAAATCAATCACTTGATATACAACTTATAGAAAGGCAACCAGGATGGAGATCTAAGCCACAAAAAGTTAAGAAAAGAAGAAGCAGGTCCTACAAAAATAAAAAATTTTAGACTAAACAACAGTGTAATGCCAGTTACGTAAGAGACAATTGAATATATGAAAACATAGTTGAGGCAAAGTATTGGTTTATACTATTTTGATGAGAGTGACAGACCTCTGCAGTGCTGTACTTTTGGGATGTGGAAGATGGCCTTAAATTGAGTGGATTGGAACTTTCTATTTTGATTCTTTGATAAATGGATTACGTTTATGTTGAGCTATAAGGCAAGAGAACTATGGGATTGGGGCACGCAGAAGATCTGGCTGTTACCCCAACACGGTGGTTGGAATTAATAATCTAGATGGAAGACATTATAGACGACACTATATGGAATATAAACATAAAGTTACTCGGGTGGTTTTTTATATATGAAAATATTTACTATTGATGGGGGCAGATGGTAACTGAAGATACCGAACATACTGTTGGAATTAGGATGTGATGTTACCCTAACATGGGTAATGGAATTAACAATCCAGTTGAGAGACATTACAGAAGATATTATATGGATTACAAATTTAAAGTTATTTGAGGATTTTATATATATGTAAATATTTTTTTTAGTGGTGTGGGCAGAAGAATAAAGATATTGAAAATATTATGTATGGTAGACCTGTAGGAAAGTGGGTGGAGATAGGTTAGTTTATGGATTGTCTAGTTTAGGAAGGGATGTTATGTTATATCAATATATGTAAAATTTGAATTAAGAGATATATGTATGGGGGAGGATGAGTTGAAATTGCTAAATTAGGATTTATTATATAATTTTATAGCTGAATGTTGCCTTGAAATGTATAGTATAAGGGGGATATAATAATATTGTTAGATGCTATATTAATATACATAAAAGATTTGAATTAAGAGATAATATGCATGGGGAGGAGGAAATGGATAGATAATGAGCTGAATAGATGAAATTGCTAAATTATGATTTATTATAAAATTTTACAGTTGAATGTTGTTTTGAAATGCATAGTATAAGGGGGATATAATAATATTGTTAGAAAGAAAGGGTTAGTATGTGGGGGGTGGAGTAAAAGGATGGTAAAATATTATATAATCTGTTATTAAATTGGGTTTTATTTTGGAGAAGCCACGGGGGAGGGGGAGGGGGGGTTAGGGAGGAGGGGGGAAAAGGGGGGAAAAATTTGTATTTGAAAAACTTTTTCAATTAAAAAAAAGAAGCCTTCCCTGGACCCAGCAGTGTTGGCTAATTATCGTCCGGTCTCCAACCTTCGTTTTGTGGCGAAGGTTGTTGAGAGTGTGGTTGCGCGACACCTCCCCCAGTACCTGGATGAAACGACGTATCTGGATCCGTTCCAGTCGGGCTTCAGGCCTGGGTACAGCACGGAAACGGCATTGGTCGCGTTGGTTGATGATCTCTGGAGGGCTCGGGACAGGGGTTGCTCCTCTGTCCTGGTCCTATTAGACCTCTCAGCGGCTTTTGATACCATCGACCATGGTATCATGCTGCAACGGCTGGAAGAGTTAGGGGTGGGGGGCACTGTTCTACGGTGGTTCTCCTCCTTTCTCTCTGACCGGTTGCAGTCTGTGTTGGCAGGGGGGCAGAGGTCGTCCCTGAGGCCCCTCGTATGTGGGGTGCCACAAGGGTCGGTCCTCTCGCCCCTTCTGTTCAACATTTATGTAAAACCGCTGGGCGAGATCATCCGTGGTTTCGGGGTGAAGTTCCATCAGTACGCTGATGATACTCAGTTGTACATCTCCACCCCAGACCACCCCAACGATGCCCTTGAAGTGATGTCCCGGTGTCTGGAGGCCGTGCAGATCTGGATGGGGAGGAACAGGCTCAGGCTCAACCCATCCAAGACCGAGTGGCTGTGGTTTCCGATGTCCCGATATAGTCAGTTGACGCCATCGCTGACTATTGGGGGCGAATCGCTGGCCCCCACGGAGAGGGCTCGCAACTTGGGTGTCCTCCTGCACTCACGGCTGTCTTTAGAAGAGCACCTGACGGCCGTGACCGGGAGGATTTTTCATCAGGTTTGCCTGATCCGCCAGTTGCGCCCCTTTCTGGATCGGGACTCCCTACACACAGTCACTCATGCCCTCGTCACCTCCCGCCTGGACTATTGTAATGCTCTCTACATGGGGCTCCCCTTGAGGAGCACGCGGAGGCTCCAACTGGTGCAGAGTGCGGCCGCGCGGGTGGTTATGGGAGCAACATGGCGCTCCTGTGTTACACTCCTGCGCGAGCTGCACTGGCTCCCGGTGGTCTTCCGTGTGCGCTTCAAGGTTTTGGTTACCACCTTTAAAGCGCTCCATGGCTTAGGACCTGGTTATTTACGGGACCACCTACTACCACAAATAGCCTCCCACCGGCCGGTACGCTCTCATAGAGAGGGTCTCCTCTGGGTGCCGTCAGCCAAGCAGTGTCGACTGGCGGCCCCCAGGGGGAGGGCCTTCTCTGTGAGGGCACCCACTATCTGGAACGAGCTCTGGATGGGGACTCCCTACACACAGTCACTCATGCCCTCGTCACCTCCCGCCTGGACTATTGTAATGCTCTCTACATGGGGCTCCCCTTGAAGAGCACTCAGAGGCTCCAACTGGTCCAGAATGCGGCCGCGCGGGTGGTTATGGGTGCAACTCGTTGTGCCCATGTGACACCCCTCCGCGAGCTGCACTGGCTCCCAGTGGTCTTCCGGGTGCGATTCAAGGTGCTGGTTACCACCTTTAAAGCGCTCCATGGCATAGGACCCAGGTACCTTCGAGACCGACTTCTGCCACCAATAGCCTCCCACCGGCCAGT
This sequence comes from Pituophis catenifer annectens, assembly GCF_029215685.1. NCBI lineage: Eukaryota > Metazoa > Chordata > Lepidosauria > Squamata > Colubridae > Pituophis > Pituophis catenifer. Next base: position 16,964,440 of record NW_027256885.1, read on the forward strand.
TCGCTCCCACAGAGAGGGTCTCCTCAGGGTGCCATCGGCCAAGTTATGTCAGCTGGCGACACCCAGGGGGAGAGCCTTCTCTGTGGGAGCCCCAGCCCTGTGGAATGAACTGCCCCCGGAAATACGTAAGATCCCCGACCTCCGGGTATTTCGCTATGCACTGAAGACCCTGTTGTTCCGCCAGGCCGGGCTATCGACATGATAATTTTAAATTGGGGTATTTTAAATTTCTGGGGTTTTAAATGGAGCCAAATTTATTTAATAATTTTAAATTTTAAATTGATGTTGGTCTTGTGTTTTTAAATAGGCTGTACACCGCCCTGAGTCCTTCGGGAGAAGGGCGGTATAGAAATAAAATAATAATAATAATAATAATAATAATAATAATAATAATAATAATAATAATAATAATCCAGTTTCTCATCTGAAGGACAGAATTACAGAGCTGGAAAGGGACCTTGGAGGTCTTCTAGCCCAACCCACTGCTCGAGCCAGCAACCCTACACCATATCAGACAAATGGTTCTCCAGTTTCTTCTTAAAAGCCTCCAGTGATGGAGCACCCACAACATCTGAAGGCAGGCAAGCTGTTTCACAGGTTGTCCCAAAGGTGCTTTTTCAGGAGGCAACTTGACTTTCTTGTTTTTTCTTTTGAAGACGTTTCACTTCTCAGTTGGCAATGGGAGGATTTATACAACCTTCCATTGGTTGTATGGATCCAGGACAACCATGACCTGGATGACTGAGAATCTCTACAGACTTTTAACTATACAGTTTAGCTTCTCCACTATCCTGTCAGAGCTGAAGAAGCTTCTTGGATGAGAAGCGAAACATCTTCAAAAGAAAAAACAAAGTCCAGTTGCCTCCTGAAAAAGCACCTTTGGGGCAACACTGACCTGGATGTCTACAGACTTTGTTCCACTGGTTAATTGTCCTCACTGTTAGGAAGTCCCAAAGGATGACTGGATGGTGGGGAATGGAAGGATTTATATTCCTTGCAGACAGCTGGTCATTTGCATTCTTTTAGAGGGCCATTGAGGCCACCTGGAGGTTTATCTGTGTCCTCAGTGTCACCCGAGTAGTGCAAATGGGAGTGGAGCCTGTGTGTGGATACAGAGCCAAAAACATCCTGCAGCCAAGAAGGCCCCACCCCCATTTGCACTACTCAGGGGACCCCCAAGGACATTCACTGTACTCTTGCCTTTGGAGATTCTCACTTATCCAGGTTTTTGGTTGTCCCAAAGGCACTTTTTTCAAAAGGCAATAGGACTTTCGTGGTTTTTATCCTTGAAGAGGTTTTGCTTCTCAGCCAGAGAGGCTTCCTCCCTTCTGAGTAACAGTTCAGTTCGTCAGTCTGAACTGAAGAAGCTTCTCGGATGAGAAGTGAAACTTTTTCATGAAAAAAAAAACCTCAAGAAAGTCCAGTTGCCTCTTGAAAAAGCACCTTTGGGTCACCGTACTGGCATTTTATATTTTGATGCAAGTTTATATGCTGGTTTTGGGAATTTGATGCACGAATGCCAGATTCTGTCACTCCGTACAGAATAAGTAAATAAATTGACTGATTTTGGGGGGGGGGGGTTTCTCTTCCTGGCAGACGATTGGCTGAGACCAGTGATGAGAAAAGACAAGCAAATCCTGGTGCATTGGGGTTATTACCCAGACAGGTAATCAGCGTGGCCTTGGCAATCTGACATTACAGTACAGGTAGTCCTTGACTTACAACGGTTCATTTAGTGACCGTTCAAAGTTACAACGGCACTGAAAAAAAGTGACTTATGACCATTCTTCACACTTAACGACTGTTGCAGCATCCCCAAGATGAAGTGATCAAAATTTAGACCCTTGGCATCTGACATGTATTTATGACAGTTGCAGTGTCCCAGGTTCACGTGATCCCCTTTTACAACCTTCTCCCCATCAAAGTCAATGGGGAAAGCCAGATTCTCTTCATGTTCTGCCCCAGCTACGGACCCCAAAGAATGCAGCACACACAAAGTCTGTACAAACCTTAATTTACTAAATTAAATCAGTTTTTTTTCAAACAAAGGCTGTTAATTAACTTTCTTAACAGCCTACAAGAATCCAAAGAATAAATAATCGTAATCTTACTATGGTTGGCAGAAAGCCCAGAAGCAATTTGCAGAGAACTAAGATCAAGACGCGAAGGAGAGTGAACTAAGTTGTTTCCTGCAAATTGCCTCAGTCGTCGTCCTTCCTTAAATAGGCTAAGGGAGTGGCCAATTAGCCCCAAGCCTTACTCTCGAGGAGACCTCCTCCTGAGGAGCCACTCCTGCCTTTTGGCAGCTCTGCGTGCTCGTGCATCAAGAAGAGGCTCCTCCTCTTCTTCCTCTTCACTTATGGGAGCTTCTGGAGGTTCTGAAGGCCCTGGCTGAATCCCCGCCTCTGGCACCACATCTTCTCCAGCCTCCTCATTGTCCGACTCGAGTGCCGGCTGCACAGGCTGCTGGTGCAGCACCACACCAGCCTCCTCGCTGTTGGAATCAGCTACTAGCTGCACAGGCCGCTGACGGGCCACAACACTTCACAGCCATGTGACTAACTTAACAATTGCAGTGATTCACTTAACAGCTGTGGCAAGAAACATACAAAATAGGGTAAAACTCACTTAGCAACAGAAATGCTGGACTCTGGTCGTTATAAGTTGAGGATTACCAGTAATTAAAAAATAAGAATTAAATGAAAAAGACAACAAAAAACAAACTCAAAGGGCAAATTTCATGGACCACTCATTTTTTGGGGGGGACATTTGGTTGCAAATTTAATGGATGGATTTATTTATGGATGGATGGATGGATGGATAGATACTGGATGGATGGATACTGGATGGATGAATGGATAGATATACACATACTAAATGGGTGGATAGATAGATAGATAGATAGATAGATAGATAGATAGATAGATAGATAGATAGTAGATTGATAGAGATGGATGGATGGATGGATAGAGATACTAGATGGATAGATAGATCGATAGATAGTAGATGGGTGGACAGATAGATAGATACTAGATGGATAGATAGGTAGATATAGAATAGATAGATAGATAGATAGATAGATAGATAGATAGATAGATAGATAAATGTTAGATAAAAATGGCTTCCTATGTCTCTTGCGCTCCATCCTATCCGAGCGGCCTAAGCGATCCACCCACCTCTTTCCTATTTTTTTTTTAACCTTTCAGCTACGACACCTGGGTCCATGCGAGTGAAATCGAAGCAGAGATCGAAGAGCCTCCCATACCCAAAAAGCCTTGGAAGGTGCATCTCGCTTCATGGTGGGCGTTGGCTGAGAAATCCGTGGCTTTTTGGCGACTTCCCGCCTGAGCTGTTAAGAATCCTCGGGGAAGGGAAATTCAGTGTACGGTTTTATGCACACAAGATGACAAAAAGGTTGTTGAGCATCAGAGTGAAGTTCTCCTAAATGATGAGAGGGCTGGAGGCTATGGCCATTTACGATGGTCGCAGCGTCCCAGGGTCACGTGATCCCCTTTTGCAACCTCCTGACCAGCCAAGTCAATGGGGAAAGCCAGATTCACTTTAATAACCGTGCTCCCCACTTAACGACTGCAGTGTTTCACATAACAAGGGTGGCGAGAGAAGTCATAAAATGGAGCAAAACTCCCTTTGCAAATTTCTCACTTAGCAACATCAATTTTGGGCTCGACGGTTGTACATTGAGGACCGCCTGTCCTTAAAGACAATTCTAACAATTCTGGTTGCTTGGCTAGGTCCATGCCCGATGGATCCTGGACATGGATGTCTTCAGCGAATGGATGAATGAAGAAGACTGTGAGGTGGATGAGAGCAAGAAGCCGGTGAGCTTTCGACAACGGATCTACCTGAGAAATGAAGAGGTGATGGTTTTGGCTTCTTGGGATAGAGGTGACGCAGGGAGGGGCGGAAGGAAGGAAGGAAGGAAGGAAGGAAGGAAGGAAGGAAGGAAGGAAGGAAGGAGAGAGGTTAAAAAGGGGAAGGGGAAGAGAGGAAGGGAAGAGAGAAGATAGAAGGGAGGGGGAGAGGAGAGAAGAAAGAAAAGGAGAGAAGGGAAGGGAAGGAGGAAGAGGAGAGAGGTTAAAAGGGAAAAGAGAAGAGAAGACGGAGTGGAGGGGGAGAGGAGAGGGGAAGAAAGTGGTAAAGTGTACAGTGGTATACGCACCCTGTTATTAACACAGCTGCCTGCAATTTCTGCTGGTTCGAATCTCTCCAAGGCTCAAGGTTGACTCAGCCTTCCATCCTTTCTAAGGTAGGTGAAATGAGGACCCAGTTTGTGGGGGCAATAAGCTGACTTTGTATAAAATATACAAAAGTATGAAGGCTATTGCTTAACACATTGTAAGCCGCCCTGAGTCTCCGGAGAAGGGCGGCATATAAATCAAATTAAAAAAAAAAAAGAAAGAAAGGAAAAGAGAAGAGGAGAGGAGAGGAGAGGAGAAAGAAGAGAGGAAGGAAGGAAGGAAGGAAGGAGAGAAAAGGGAAGAGAAGAGGAAGGAAGGAGAGAAGAGAAAGGAAGGACGGAGATAGAGAAGGAAGGAATGAAAAGAGGAAGGAAAGAGGTGGGAAGGAAGAAGAGAGAGGTTAAAAAGGGGAAAGGGAAGAGGAGAAGAAGAAGGGAAGACGGAGGGGAAGGGGAGAGGAGAGGGCAAAAAAAGAAAAGGGAAAGGAGGAGAGGAGAGGAGAGAGCTGGAAAGGACCTTGGAGGTCTTCTGGCCTGACCCCCTGCTCAAGCAGGAGACCCTATACTATTTCAGACAACTGGCTCAACCCCAGCCCTAGCTTTTTCTTAGTTCCACCAGATGGACCTTCTTAGGATAGGACGCCCATAACATCCCTTGCCTCCCTGCTTGGTGGAGTTGGGTGGCTGTAACAGGGAAAAGATGGTCCTTCAAATAACAGGGAGGGAGGGAGCCACCATGGAGAAGGTCCTTCTTCTGGGTCCCACCAGATGGACCTCCTTAAGAGAAAAGACCCATAACATCTCCTACCTCCCTGCTCTGGTGGATTTAACTGGGGAAAAGTAGGTCCTTCAGACAACACGTAGGGCTTTGGAGGTGACCACCCTACACCATGAATGAAACCCAGAAGCAAATCTGCCAGAGTGGTGACCCTTGTGCACATCTAGTCTTGCCTCAAAGCCCCTTTTGGAACCTGCCATAGCTTCCGGATCCTTTTCAAAGGCTGGACCTGAGAAGGAGCCACTGGATGAGATGTGGATGATGGGTGCTGGGGAAGGGGACCCTTGTTGGACCATCTCTCTCTTCTTTCAACAGCCAGTCCGTAGGCCCAAATGGCGAGATAGGAAAGCAGCTGCCGGGACGCGGAAGAGGAAGGCCTCTCCTTCACCTCCACTGCCTCCCACCCCAGTGGAATCCAGGAAGAAAGTTGGCAAGAAGGGATATGGTCCTTGGATGGATGGATGGATGAAATTACTGATCAAGCAACAGTGAGTTTGTGGTTAACCTGACCTAGAGGAGGAAGGAGAGGACCTGCCATCTCACAAGATGGATCAATCCACGATCGTGCAGGAGAACGGTGCACTCGTTCCCTCCGGTCTCGGCTGATCAGTCTGTTGTGGCTCCGTTGCCTGAGCCTGGGCTATCGACAGATGCAGACTCTGAGAGTGAGGGAGAGGAGTTGGCAAGGCCTCCCTCTCCAGGACCCTCCTCTCTGGCAATGCCTCCGGAGGACACCGAAGGCCAAGAGATAGGCCCAGAGCCAAGCACATCCCCGCAGCCACAGGTGGACAGCGACGAAGGAGATAAGTGCTGGCTGGATCCGTGACAGCGGCGCAGGGAGAAGCGTGCGCAGCAGAGGGGAAGGCGTGCCAGAGATTAGCTGAGTCACTGGACCACATCCCACAGGGTATAAATGTGGGTGTGGTGGCTGGTTCAGTTTGTGATGAGCAAAAACTAGAAATAATCCATGATCTCTGCGTTACTGGACTTCTGCCTGCCTTGTCGGACTGCATTTGGACTAATCCTTGTATTGCTGAAACTTTGCCTGCTTTATCGGAATGCTTGCAGTCTAATCTTTGTTTTGTGTGAGTAAAGTTTGAATTGGCAGCTAGCCACTGGGTTGCTGCCAGCTTTATCTTCAAAGACTTTGTCGTGTGGCTTATTAACTCCGGGCCATCTGTGGGGGTGCGTGTATGGGATGGGGACAGGACACAGTCAGAAATAGACTATTCATCAAGATACCTGTCTGTCATCTGTCGATCTGACATTTATCTTACCTGTAGCCGTCTGTGACTCATTATCTATCACTCATTTATCATCTTATCTATCATCTTTCTATCTTACGTTGAAGTCCAACCATCTTTCAGATGGCCATGGTTGAGAAACACCTGGGTGGTTGGGTGGATGGATGGAGAGATGGGTGGATGGAGAGATGGGTGGATGGAGAGATGGGTGGGTGAATGGATGGATGGATGGAGAAATGGAGAGATGGATGGAGAGATGGGTGGGTGGGGAGATGGATGGAGGGATGGGTGGATGGAGATGGGTGGGTGAATTGATGGAGAGATGGATGGAGAGATGGGTGGGTGAATGGATGGAGAGGTGGGTGGATGGAGGGATGGGTGGGTGAATGGATGGAGAGATGAAGAGATGGATGTAGAGATGGATGGGTGGATGGATGTAGAGATTGAGAGATGGGTGGGTGGATGGATGGAGAAATGGAGAGAGAGATACTATTTTTCAACATACTGGCTGAGGAACTCTGAAAATGGAAGTCTATCCATGTTCCAATTTTTTTTTTTTTTAATTTGATTTATATGCCGCCCTTCTCCGAAGACTCAGGGCGGCTTACAATGTGCTCAGCAATAGCCTTCATCCTTTTGTATATTTATACAAAGTCAGCTTATTGCCCCCACAAACTGGGTCCTCATTTCACCTACCTTAGAAAGGATGGAAGGCTGAGTCAACCTTGAGCCTTGGCGAGATTCGAACCCTGCAGTAATTGCAGGCAGCTGGTCTTAAGCAGCTTAATAACAGGGTGCCTTAAACCCTTGTACTACCAATTGGCAAGGTTAAGTAAGAAACCAGGATGGATTGAGGAATGGATGGATGGAGAGAAGGAGGGAGGGATCTTTGGATGCATGGCTAGAGGGAGGGATGAAGAGATAGAGAAAGAGATCTTTCCCAACATGCTGGCTGAGGAACTCTGGGAGCTGAAGTCTATCCATGTTCCAGTTGGCAAGGCTGAGAAACCTGGATGGAGAGATCGGTGGGTCGAGAGATGGGTGGATGGATGGAGAGGTGGAGTGAGGGATGGATGCATGGATAGATGGATGGATGAAAAGACTGAGAAAGAGATGTTTCTCAGTGTACTAACTGAGCAATTCTTGAGACTTGAAGCCCACCCATCTTCAGGTTGAGGGGGGGAAAACCCTAACCCAGAGTCCACCCCCCCCCTCCGGTGCAGAGAACAGTCAGTCAAGGGTGATAGTCTCCTTTTGTCTCCCCCTCCAACACCCCCCCACTCCCCTTCCAGACAAGCCAGGCTCTACGGGAAGCGACGTGGTCAGAAAGAAGAGGAGGAGCAAGACGATTTGACCAAGGACATGGAAGACCCCACCCCGATGCCGAACATTGAGGAGGTGGCCCTTCCCAAAAACGGTGCGTCACAAGCCACACAACATACAAGCCTCACAACCCATAATCCACACAACACAACCCACATAGCTGTCTCCTCCGTTTTGTCCGCCATGTGCCCCCCCCCCCCGGAATTTTCCCCGCTTTCGAAACCGTGATCTGAGGTTTCTCCAGCCCGGGTGGGTCCTCGACTTAACGACTGCCATCCAGCCCGAAATTCCCATCGCTGAGTGAGACATTGGCGACGTAGGTCTGTTTCTCACATCTGACGTCCCTGCAATCAAAATTCAGGTGCTGGGCAATCGACTCATATTTATGATGGTCACGGCGTCCCCTTTGGTGTTTCACCCACGAAGTCCACAGATTTGTTCGACCGATGTGGGACTTGCTGAACGACTGCCGCGATTCCCTTAACAACCATGTGCCGAAAGATGGTAAAATTGGCTACGATTTGCTTAACGACCACCTGGTAATTCCGGTCCTGATTGTCATCGTAAGTCAGGGACTGGCTGGAATTGAGTTAGTCCTCCAGGGGAGACGGAACTGAAGCCTTTCTGCAAGTAGTCCTCGACTTACGATGCAATTGTGAGTGACAGAGAAGGGTCTGCCTTCGTAAATACGGGTAGTCCTTGACTTACGACCGCAATCGTGAGCAACAAAAGAATGCCTGTCTTAGTTAAATATGGGTAGTCCTTGACTTACAACTGCAATTTGGCGCCAAATTCCCATCAGTAAGGAAGATATTTGTTAAAAAGAGAGTTTTGCCTCATTTTACGACCTTGCTTGCCTCCATCATTAAGCAAATCGCCTGCATCCTTAAATTAGCAACCTGGTCGTTAAGAAAATCCTGCTTCCCCCTTGACTTTGCTCGTCAGAAGGTCTCAAAAAGGGGATTCCGTGACCTCGTCATAAATATGAGTCAGTTGTCAAGCATCTGAATGTAAATTACGTGACCCTGGGGATGCTGTAATGGTCATAAGTGTAGAAAGCGGTCATAAGTCACTTTTTATGCTGCTGTTGTATCTTTGAACTGTTGCTAAAAAAACGGTCGTAAGTCAAGGACAATCAGTAATTAATTGTATTCATTCTTCATGTCCTGTTTTCTAGGCATGGTCAGAATTCGAACCCTTGTCTCTCTGAACCTTTCATTTTGTTTTGTTTTTTTAAATAACCCTCTGGGCTTTCCTTTCCAACTAGTCCTCGGTTTACAACCGAAATTGAGCCCCCAACCTTGATGTTGCTAAGCGAGTCCTTTGCTCGGGGAACTTTTGTCCCCTTTGACAAACGCTCTCACCACCATTGTAAAATGAATCGCTGCCGTTGTCATGTCGGGAACGTGGTCATTAAGCAAATCTGGCTTCCTGCTTCTCCGAAGGTTGCTAAGCGAGACATTGGTCAAGGGAATTGGGCCCCATTTGGTGACTTTTCTTGCTGCCGCTTTTAAGTGAATCGCTGCTGTTGTTAAGTGACATATATATATTCTGCAACCAATTCTCCAAAATCTGAGAACCGTGTTACTGGAGGCTACACAACTATATGTACTCTCTCTCTCTCTCTGTCTATAAAATAGAGTATTTTTAGTAAAGAAATGCTATTTTTTTGTTTGAAAATAGGAAAGGCTGTATAGCACAATGGTTGGGGGGGGCGAAATAAAAGCTTGGCCGGAGAAGTAAATTGATTTCTCCCTCAGGGCCCTCTTTGTTCTGTTTTATGACCCAACTAGGGAACATCGTCAGTTGAGAAGGGAGGGGGGATTTCAGGGAGGAGGAAGAGGAAGGACTGTGGGGTCCTCTGTGCTTTTGGAGCTGGGTGGTTTTCTTTGAGATGTTTCGTGACCCAACTAGGGAACAAAATCAGTGCTAGAAGGAAGGAGGGGGATTTGTGGAGAAGAGGAAGAGGAGGAGAAGGAGAAAAGGAAGGGAAGGGGAGGAGGAGGTGGAGAAGAGGAAAGGAAGAACAAGGAAGAGGAGAAGAGGAAGGGAAGAAGGAGCAAGAAGAGAGGAAAGAAGACTGAGGAGGAGGAGGAGGACTGGGGGGTCCTTGGTGCTCCCTGAGCTAGGTGGTTTTCTTGCAGACATCTCATGTCCCAACTCGGGAACATTATCAGTGCTACCTGGGAAGGGGTGTCGTGAATGTGTTTTTCTCCTTGGTAGTTCCTTGATTGGAGTATTCCTTCACTGCTTAACTGTTGGTCTAGCATGCCTGGCTTAGGAATTCTGGGAGTTGAAGTCTCCAAGTCTTCAAGTTGCCAAGTTTGGAGGGACCCCCCCACCTCTATTTGCAGAATCCAGGTAGTCCTCGACTTACAACCGTTCATTTAGCGACCATTCAAAATTAAAACGGCACTTTAAAAAAGTGACTGAGGACCCTTTTTCACACTTAGGACCATGTGATCACAATCCAGACCCTTGGCTACCGACACCTATTTATGACGGTCGCAGTGTCCCAGGGTCACATGAACCTGTTTGACAATGGGAGGGGGGAGCCAGATTCACTTAAAGACCGTGCAACTTGCTTACCACTTGCACCCATTCGCTTAACGATGGTGGCCAGAAAAGTCCAAAATTGGACCAATATTTGCTTCGCAAAGGTCTCACTTAGCAACGGAAAGGTTGGCCTCCGTTGTGGTATATGACGTACACAGGGGCTGACCTCTCAAAGAGCGATCTGGTGTTTGGGTCCGGTGAACCGGGTCAAAGATTCTGATTTGATAGGAAAAGAGCAGAGAATAAGAATAAAAATGAAATGAAATAATAAAATAAATAAAATAAAATAAAATAATAAAGTAAAATAAAATAAATTATAAAATAAAAAATAAAATAAGATAAAAATAAATAAATAAGTATCATTTAAAAATGAACGATCTGATCTTTTTTTTTTTTTTTTGTAGTCAACCCGAAGGACAGCGAAAACATGCCGGTCAAAGGAGGCACCATCGTAGATCTTGGTGAGACCAACTTTATCCTGGCTTCCTATTTACAGCTAGTTCTCGACTTACGACTGTTTAGCAACCGTTTAAGGACTTAGGACCGTTTTTGTGGAAATTGGGATCGTAGAAACACCCAGGAGCATAGAAGAGTCCAAAGGCAGATGCATGAATAAATGTGATAAATGTATTTATTCATATAACAAAACATATTAACTATATACAAAGGGCTGTCTTAATATCCATTAGGATAGGGGGCACACAGCGTGTGTGACTACCCCTATCAAAGATCATGTCTCATGGAGAACAAACGTAAAAGAGAGCTTGGTGGAAAGGTTAGAGGGGGTTTTTATACTCAGTGTAAGCCCCTCCTCTCCACATGGGGTGGGGGCACTTTCTGCCTCCACTAGTGTCTGTATGATATATGTGCCAATGGCTTGCAAATACTTGACAGTTCCCCTCCTTGCGAGCCAATGGCATGCAAACATACAAATGCAACGCACAACAGATTTTACCCTGTGAGACATAACTTTTTACACAGATCTTTGTGCCTATCTGCTGGTAGAGGTTTTGTGAAAATATCAGCTGTTTGATATTTGGTCTGACAATGTGATAAAGATATAAACCCCATCTCTACTAGTTGCCTAACATTTTGATAGCGGATATCAATATGTCTGGACCTTTTTCCCACCGCATAGGCTTTGGCAATGCCTATGGCCCCGGTGTTGTCTTCTATAATTTGGATGGGCAAAGTCGGTGGTGTCCAGATGCTAGAAATTAAGGCATCAAACCATATCAGATCGTTCCCTGCCTCTGATAAGCATGCATATTCGGCCTCAGCGGTGGAGCACGAAACAAATTTCTGTTGCCCCACATGCCAATGGATGGGTGCCTCATTTAATAGTACCAAGAAGCCCGAAGTACTCTTATGTGTCTTGGTATCTCCGGCCCAGTCCGCATCCACGAAGCATTTTAATTGGGCCTTGTCTCTATTCTCAGGTTCCAAGCGAAGCACGTAATCTGCTGTGGTCTTGAGATACCTTAATAGCTTTTTAATGGCCAACCAGTGGAACTGGGTAGGATGTTCCACTTGTCTAGATAGCAGATTTACGGCCAGGGCAATATCTGGACGGCTCCAGTTACTTATATATAGTAATGAGCCGATCACTGACCTAAATAGAGTATTATTTTGGAACTCTGGGCTATCCTTGTGTGCCAATCCATAATAGTCGGTCTGCATTGGGATAGCCGTTGGCTTGCTATCTTCCATTTTACATTTCACCAAGAGTTCCTCTATCTTTTCCTTTTGGGAGAGAGCAAAACCTTTGGTGTAGTGATGATTTGTACGCCTAGGTACTAGTCCACATATCCTAAAGACTTTACAGTGAACTTTTTTTGTAGGGTCCTGGCAAATATAATACTTCCCCCCTTGTCAGGCCCTATATATAAAAGGTCATCGACATACACTAGGACTTTCTCCAGCCCCCCCTTTGGTATCCCTTGTGAAGGTACATTTATCAGCTGGAGATGGATGGAAACCCAGTGATTTGAGAGTTTTAGTCAGGCATTTGTACCACAGTCTGCCTGATTGTTTGAGGCCGTACAAACTTTTCTTCAGAAGCCAGGTGTGGCCTTCCTGCCGTTGAAATCCGGGGGCACCTCTGACGTAAATTTCTTGTTTTAGATGTGCGTGTAAATAAGCAGTTTGCACATCAAATTGAAAAATGTGTTCCCCATGTGCTGCTGCGGTGACCAAAGCAGCCCTCACACTTTCCGCTCTCACGGTGGGGGAGTATGTTTCATCAAAGTCCTGCAAGTAGCGCTGTGCGTAGCCTTGTGCTACCAGCCGGGCCTTATAGAGGAGTTTGTTGTTGGGCATTGGCTTGACCTTGTAGACCCAACGGGTGCCAATTGCTTTCCTCTTTTTGGGGACTTCCATGGGGATGAAGACTTTCAATTTTTTGAGACTGTCCATTTCCCGCTCCATTGCCACCCTCCACCTGCGCTGTTCTTCCTCGGGAATCTGGAGGACATCTGAGTACGTTTTAGGGGCCATGGTAACGCTGTTGACCGAGGCAACACAGCCAATGTCCAACCTTTTGGGTGGCACCCCTTTATTGGAGCGTTTTGATCGTCTGGGAAATTGCCACTCACCATCATCATTGTCATCCGGAGCATCGGTGTCAGAATTGGAGCTGCCGGAGGTATCTTTCCAATCAAAATGGGGCGGGCCTCTGTCCCAGGCGCTGCGAAGATATGGTCGTTTAGGTGAGGCAGGAGGTGTGAAGTCACCCAGGGATTCCTTGTCTGAATCGTCAGAGTCAGGTAGGGATTCATCACCATCTGGATCTTCGCTGGTCAGTTGCTTGGAGTTTGTTGGTTCATCCTCTTCAGGTGGTGCTGCTTGTTCAGTGTCGCTTCTAATAGGGGAATAACCGGGTTCATTGGAATGAATTTTTGACCAATTTGACCCCTCCTCAAAGGAAGCTGATCTAGAGACAATGACAAGGTTATTTTTGTCTACAAACCTAGAGGCCTTGCTGCCGGTTGCATAACCTATAAATCTGAGCCTCCTTGATGCCTTGCCCCCCTTTCTTCTGAGGTGCTTGGGAATATGGACCCAGGCATAGGAACCAAAAATTCTCAGGTGTGAGAGGCTAGGTTTCCTTCCATGGACCAGGAAGTATGGGGTTTGGTTAATGGCACTACTCCACGTCCTGTTGACTAGATAATTAGCCATTTTGACCGCTTCTGCCCAAAAAACTTGGCTCATGTCAGCATCTGCAAGTAGGCAGTTCATGACATTCTGCAGCACGCCATTTCTCCTTTCTACAATACCATTCTCGGACGGAGTTCGAGGGGATGATTTAAAATGGAGGATACCTCTCTCCTTCATCCACTTTTCAAAAATCTTGGATGTAAACTCAGTCCCCCTATCACTCTGCACCTGAGCGATGCACACCTTGTGTTGCGTTTGGATCTGGTTGTAAAGATATTTGAAGTTGGTAAAGACTTCAGTTTTGTCCTTTAAAATAAATACATGGCCATAACGAGAGTAATCATCTACTACCGTTAAAAAATAACGCCCCCTACCAAGGGAGGGTCTAAAAGGACCAACCAAATCCATGTGTACCAGCTGATAAGGGTACCTTGCACGACGGGAAGAGACCTTAGGTATAGCAGCAGTTTTAGATTTTGCTGCCTTACAGATGGCACATTCCAAATAGGTATTACAATTCTTTATCTTAAACCCATCAGAAAAATCTTGCATTTTCTTAATAACCGGGAAGCTGGCATGGCCGAGCCTGCGGTGTAATATATGAGCACAATCCAAATGTAAAGGTTTACCCATGCATACTTTGTCAACCTTATGTATCTTACCATTACAAGCCTTGGTCTGTTCAGTAATGAGAGTAGGCACTGGATTAATGGTCACCTTAGAGTTCCTCAGGGTTGGCTGAGGAGTTGTGACCTTAATGGGCTCAGCCTTAATGGCTTTGGATGTCCTAGGAGCTGGTTTAAAAGCTTCATTGGTTTTAGGTCCAGGGTCCTTAAGTTTGGACAACCTGGGGGCTGGCACAGAAGCTTTCTGCTCTATCTGGGCGTTAGCTCCCTGAGCCCTCTTGTTAGGTTTCTTGTGCCTTTTGACCTGTGCTTTTGGGGAAAAATAAGGCAAATTGTTGATTTTTACAATATCGCCAACAACACCCCCATTTTCGGAAACATAACCTCCACCCTTCTCAAAAACCAGTTTTACATTTTTATCCTCAGTCAATTTTAAGATGCTTAAAAGGTTGTTCTTGATTGAGGGAACATACAGTGCCCCTGTGACATCTCCTATACCAGGCACATTGATCACGCCTTCCCCAGTTACCTCTGCCTTGTCCCCAGTGGCAACTTTTACTGAGGACTTGAGTGGGTGTAAAACCTTAAATCATGGCTTCGTGTTGGCTATATGCATTGATGCACCTGAATCAAGAAGCCACAGCCCCTCAGCATCCTTTACCTGGGAGGTGTGATTGTCACTAGTGACACTACAGTATTGGTATCCTTTATGACCACCTCCCCCTCTTCCACGGCCTCTTTTATTTTTATTGTGCTTAAGTCCAGCCGTGTTGGCCCTAGAGCGAGGGCACTCCCTTTTAAAGTGACCTTGTATGCCACAGTCAAAGCAGGTGGGAAGGGTATTAATCCTTTCACTTGTGTCCTGGCGCCTCCTCTGAGGCCTTAGGCCTGTGATATGCCTCCTTCATTTCTTGTTGTTCCTCATCTCTGCGCCTTAAATCTTCCTCAATAAAGCGGCCAGAAAAGTATTCTATATTTCTTTGTTCCCTAGAAACCCCTTCTAGAGAAATAATAAAGGGACTCCAGGATTTGTCTAGGGAGTTCAACATCACACTAATTAAAGTGGATTCAGAAACAGGCTCCCCCCTCTGTATAAGCTCATCCCTCATGGCTTTAAGCGTTGCCAAATGTTCCCCCATTTTGACACCAGGTTTGAGTTTATAGTTATGGAAAATTCTTGACAATCTGCTGGTTGCAGCCATATTGTCACTATGGAACAAATTATATAGGGCAGTCCAAACTTCCTGAGCTGTGAGGCCGTCTGAAAGACTGGCATAAAGAGCTGTGTCTATAGAACTTAACAGGGTTGTGTAAGCTCTTTTATGCAGGAACTCAATTTCAGGGCTCCAAGGTAAAGGGGGTGGTCTTTTGATCATGTCCAGAGTATTTTCTCTTAAGAGAATTATCTGAATCTCTTTACACCATTTTTTAAAATTCTGACCACTTAAATGTAATTTTTCAAAATTATTTGGCAAAGTTACAAAATTATTGCCATTAAACTGCATGGGGAGTTGTTCAAATGGCTGAAAAGAGCCTGTTATGAATGGCATTGGGATCCCTAAGCCTGGGATCGATTGCTTAGGTCTGGCTCCTTTTTGTAGTCCTTCTGTAGTTTGAAGCAACTGGGCACGTGCAGGAAATGGAGCATGCTCCAAAGCCTTTTCTTGTTGGAGCTCCGATCTCCCTCTCTGAGCTCTGAAGTCAGGTCTGGCTGGAGCTTCAGGGTAGGCCCGGACATCAGCGATGTGGTGGGGAAGCCTTGGAGGAGTGGGAAGAAGGCCTGGAGATCTTTCTGGAGACTGGAGGCCCATCAGATGAGGTCCGTGGGCTGGGTAGGCCTGGAAATGTCTCTGGATCTCCTCTTCTCCATCAGAGGAGCAGGATTGCAGCTCCGGATCGTCCCAGCAGGGCCGGAAAGGTGCGGAGGCCTCAGCCTGGGCCTCCCTGGAGCATTCAGTGAATGGTGAGTGCCTCTGCAGTGGGGGGTGGGAGGCTGCAGGTCCATCTGGGTTCCTCCGGGGGTGGGAGGTTGGATTTGGGGCCCTCCTTGAGTGGGCAGCTGGGTCTGGGGCCTCGGGGGGGGGGCGGTGGGTGGTTGCTCCATAAGTTGCAGGGCAGCGACCAGGGCCTCTATGGCCTCTTTGATGTTTGCCATGGCAGGCGGGGCCTGGCAAGGGGCTTGTGGGTTCGGAGTGGTCCTCTGGGCCGCTGGAATGCTGAACTGCCTGGCTGGCGTTGTAGGCCTGGGCTGTGGAGCTGGGGATGGCCTGGCTCGTGGTGCTGGCAAAGTGCCCAGGGGAGCAGCCATCTTGGAGGAAGTTGCCTCCGGAAGTGGCCTGGCGGCCATTTTGTTTGGCGGGAAACTGGGTGGGGGGGGTAGTCTCTCTGGCGGCAGGCGCCATCTTGGAGAGATCAGGCTGGGGAGTCCTTACCGGGATGGCAGGCATCTCTGGTGCTGCCTCCTCAGGCCTCTTTCTGGCTGCTGCCCTTGTCTTCAGGAGGCAGGCGAGCGCTGCTCTGCACTCCTCTTCTGACATCTCAGCCACTTGCCTGTCCAGGCTTTCATCTGGTCCTTCTGCCCCCTCTTCGTCAGTGCTGAAGAAGCCTTCTCTAACATTGCCTGGCTCGGCCCCTGGGATCTCTTGCTGCATCTGGGTGGCCTCTGGCTGCCAGGGTGTAGCTGGATGGAAACCCCCTTCAATGTTTTCCATCGTTGATTCAGTCTGGGGCTGCTGTGAAGTTCTCCTCCGTTGAAGGCCTCTGGTCACAACAGGGGAGCTTCTCTCACAGGTTATTTTGGAGGGCATCTCGCCTTTTCAACAGCTCCTGGAGTGGAGTTCTGCTACCATTCCCTCTGCTACCATTCTGTGGAAATTGGGATCGTAGAAACACCCAGGAGCATAGAAGAGTCCAAAGGCAGATGCATGAATAAATGTGATAAATGTATTTATTCATATAACAAAACATATTAACTATATACAAAGGGCTGTCTTAATATCCATTAGGATAGGGGGCACACAGCGTGTGTGACTACCCCTATCAAAGATCATGTCTCATGGAGAACAAACGTAAAAGAGAGCTTGGTGGAAAGGTTAGAGTGAAGTAAAGAGCAAATAAAGAATAATGTAGATAAAAGAAATAATGTGAATAAAATAGGAATCATACAGAGTCAGATATATGGGCTCTGGGGGACCCTCTCTATTCACATTATTATAAGGGGAAGATGTGCTTGGATACATGAACTCTGAGAGACTCTATCTATTCACATTATTATAAGAGAGGAAAGTGCTTGTTGGAAATTACATTAACAAACAGTTAAACCCTTTTTAGTGGTAATATATCTTCTGATACCTAGATGTCAAGGAAAGGACTGCTATATGGAAAAACATCTGAGTGACCTGACTGTGAATGACACAAAGACCTATATGTTACAAAGAGTTACTTAATCTAATGAATTTACCCAAGGATAGTAGTAACTCTCCCATTAGCGACTCAGAGCACTTAAGAAAAGTTGTGTGGCTAAAATAATCTTATAAACTAAGATTAATGCTTTAAGTAATTAGATGGACTTATTAACAAGTATATGTAACCATATATGGAAAATGTATGATCTCACTGAATCCTTTGTCTTAGAAATGTATAAAAACCATTGTATCAGAGTTCTTTCTTTGTTCAAAGCTTCAGGTACAAATCTGGCTCTGAACCTTGCACAATAAACTGTCTCTGACTGGCCTTGGAATGTTTTTTAGTCCTTCCATTCCACAACAAGAGGGGGTTTTTATACTCAGTGTAAGCCCCTCCTCTCCACATAGGGGTGGGGGCACTTTCTGCCTCCACTAGTGTCTGTATGATATATGTGCCAATGGCTTGCAAATACTTGACAGTTTTTCACCCTTAAAGACCATTGCGGCATCCCTCGTTCACACGATCAAAATTCAGCTGTTCGGCCATCAACTCGTATTTACAATGGTCCTGGGGTCGCACGATCCCCTTTTGCAACCTTCCAACAAGCAGGAAACTAGATTCATTGAACGACTGTATCACTAACTGAACGGTGGGGATTCACTTAATAACAGTGGCCAGTAAGGTCATAAAATGAGGCAAAATTCACTTAACCACAATCTCGCCTAGCAACGGAAATGCTGGGCTCCATTGTAGTCGTAAGTTGAGGACTCCCTGCAGAAGGGAAGGCCACGGAGATACTGACGCTCCAATGTGGCACAAGCTTCTGCGACATAATACAACAGCGAAGTTGTGTGAGTGACACAAACCGCCTCCCGTTGTGTTCTTGTCTTGCAGATGAACAAGATGAAGAGATGATGACAGCTGGAGCAAAGGTAGCCAATGTTCTTCTTGAAGAAAAAAAAATCACACTTAAAAAAAAATCAATTAATTTTAATTTGCAACCCGAAGGTTGGACTTCCCCACAAACCAAGGAGCTGGACCTCAGCGAGGCTCCTGGACTCAATCTTGGATAAAAGATTGCACATGAAGTAGCTTTAATTTGAGTTGCAAATAAATTCCCTTTTAAGGATTTTTACTCAAGAGGAGAAATATTGTCTCAGAAGGTTGGCTTGGTCAAGCCGGACCAGGCCAGTTTTTTGGGTGAAATATACACCGAATCTCCATGAGAAATCATTAATCCTCAATTTAATTTTCATCGTGATTTAAATAACAGCAGCTATGGGGAATGGGGAAAAAAGGGACATTTCGCAAATCTGGATATGTTGAACAGCTGATGTTTTGTTCCATGTTTGCTGAATGAAAAGAACATTTTTGGGGTCGTGAGTGCTCTCTGAGGTTAGAGGTTTTCTTGCAGATGTTTCGTGACCCAACTAGGGAATGTCATCAGGGCTAGGAGGGAGTGTGGTTCATGGGAGGGAGGAAGAGGAGGGGAAAGAAAAGGAGGAAGGAAGGAAGGATGGACTCCGGGGTACTTGGCGCTCTCTGAGCTGGTTGGTTTTCTTGCAGACATTTCATGACCCAACTAGTGAACATTATCAGTGCCAGGAGGGTGTAAGATTCATGGGGAGGGGAGGAGGGAAAAAAGGAGGAAGAACAAGAAAGACTGTGGGGTCTTCGGCGCTCTCTGAGCTGGGTGGTTTCCTTGTAGACGTTTCATAACCCATCTACGTAATGTCTTCAGTGATAAGAGAGAGAGTGGTTTGTGGAGAGGAGGAGGAGTAGGGAAAAGAGAAAAAGAGGAAAGAACGGGAGGGAGGGAGGGGCTGTGGGGTCCTTGGGGCTCTCTGAGCTGGGTGGTTTTCTTGGCAGATGTTTCTTGACCTGATTAGGAACATCATCAGGGCTAGAAGGGAGGGGGAAAAAGAGAAGAAGAAAGGGAGGAGGAGAAGGAGAAGAAGGGAGGAGGAGGAAAAAAGGGGGAGGAGGAAGATGGAGTTAGAGGAGGGAGGGAGGAGGACCAAGAGATAGAGGAGGAGAAGATAGAGGAGAAGATGGAGGAGGAAGATGATTGCAAATTATCCAAATATCAGGGTTCTGTTTTTTCCGTGGGCACTCCAGATGTTCCTTGCCAACCTCACACTCTCTTTCCTACCAACAGGAAGATGAAGACCCCAACAAAGGTGACCAGGGACGGTCCCTTGACACCAGAGAAGACAACATCACTGAACAGAACAACCACATCATCATCCCCAGCTATGTCTCCTGGTTCGACTACAATTGGTAAGCTCCACCATAGGGAAGAAGGGAAGCAACAACCCCTCCCACCTGATTTTACACCAAACCTTAGTGGGGTTGTGGAGGGGGGTTGGAGGGGGGAAGAGAGGAGGACTGTGTGGGTCTTGGGTGCTCTCTGAGCTGGGTGGCATTCTTGCAGACATTTCAGGACCCAACTAGGGAACAGCATCAGTGCTAGAAGGGAGGAGGAGGAGGGGGAAGAGAAGAAGGCGGAGGAAGAGAGGGAGGAGAGAGAGAGGAGAAGGAGGACTGGGGAGGGGTCCATGGGCTCTCTGAGCGTGGTTGTTTCCTTGCAGTCATTTCATGACCCAGCTAGGGACCGTCATCAGTTCTAGGAGGGTGTGTGGTTCATGGGGGGGGGAGGAGGGAGATGGTGAGATCCTTGGTGCTTTCTGAGCTTGGTGGCTTTCTTGCAGACGTTTCATTACCAAACTAGGTAACATCATCAGTGCTAGAAGGGCATACACCATTTTCGTACAGCGCCTTTTACACCTGCGCAGAACGGTGTGTCAGAAAAACGTAACGGCATTCTGCAGACCATGGTGCGCAGCCTGATTGCAGATGCTGGGGTTGCGGAATCGTACTGGGCGGAGGCGGTACACTACGCCAACTACACCCTGAACCGCACCTGGAGCAGCGTTGTGAACCAGACCCCATATTTTCTGGTCCACGGTAGGAAGCCAAGTTTGGGACACTTGCGTGTGTTTGGCTCCTACGCTTGGGTGCACATCCCCAAGGAGCTGCGGAAGAAGGGGAGATCCGTCTCCCAGAGACTGAGGTTCTTGGGCTATGCCCCTGGCTCCAAGGCCTACCGATTCCTGGGAGAAGGAGGCAGGACTGTGACCTCCCAATCTGCCTCCTTCGAAGAGGACTCCAATTGGACCCAGATCCACTCAAATGATCTGGGCCCATACATCAAACGGCCCAGCAAAGCCGCACCAACCATGACACCTCCTGAGACAACCACAGACCCTGCCACCGACGAGAGCGAGGAACAGGACGAAGAGGTCAGCCTACCTCGTCCAGATGAGGAGGATGAGCCGTCCAGTCCTGAGGGGGAAGACATGCCATCTTCACTTGACTCTTCGCCTCCAGCGACGCTTCAGAGGCCCATGATGCCCAACGCCTGGGACCGAGGGCCTCCACATCCCAGTTGTGAACAGCCAGTCGGCGAAGAACCCGCAGAGGAAAAGGGTGGTGAGTGGCAGGAGGTCAGAAGGTCAAAGTGGTCCAACAAGGGGGTCCCACCTAAGAGAATTGACATTGGGCACATCACATCCGTCAACAGCGTCGTGGTCACCCCAAAGACTTTCTCTGACATCCAGGAGCTGCCCATTAAAGAACAGGAGAGGTGGCAGGACACCTGCTCGCCCTCTCAGACATATTCACCGTCACCTGTCATTGGCTGGCAAGAAGGGGAATTGTTAGGTGTTTTGTGCCAGCCATGGCAGTCTCTTCAAAGGCCACCAGATGGGGGCAAAGAGGCACCTTTGATCCCACTGGTGGGTCGAGGGGCTCCAGCCCCTGCAGCCCCATTGGGATAAGTTAATGGCCCTCCGGCCCCCTCACACACCTTGTAAGGGAGGGGCCAGGGGCTCCTATAAGAACCCCTGCACAGGGGCTGCTTCCTGCCCTTTTGCTTTTCCCTTTTTCCCTGCTCTTGTTCTACTCTCCTATGGGACTGAGCCATGGGCTCAATCCAGGCATGGATGCCTCCATGCCTGGGAATTTATTTTACTCTACTTTTACTTCTAAATAAAGACTTAATTTGATTGCATCCTTGTGTGCAGACCTTTTCTTGGAAGCGCCCTCAACGAACCATCGTTCTTCGTGAGATCCCTCACATTTATTCCCAAGAGACTTCTGGCTGCTGGGGAACTTAGAATCGCTCGGAGAGGAAGATGAGCAAGTCTCTTAATTGGATGGCTGATCTTCACACACACGCACACACACAGAGGGAGAGGATGGATGTATGGATGGATAGGTAGATAGGGATAGGTGATTCTATTTTTCACACACACACACACACACACACACACACACACACACACACACAGGGGTTTAGGACTTTTCACCTCCTACCTTTGGCCACGCCTGCTTCTCCGCCAGGCTTCCGCCTTGGGGGATTCTCCTCTAGCTTTTGCATCGAAACTAACTTTAACAATGCTCTTGCTTAGCAACCAAAATTTTGGGCTCAATTGTTGTCATAAGTCGAGGACTATCTCTGCCTTCCTCTGCATGGCAGCCTTGCCTAGTAAACTCCTTCCCTTTTCTGGGAATTTCTCCTCTGTGTTAGAGGCACATTTAATTATATACCTTTTGCGCATGCTCCAAGATGGCGGCATCCGTGTGAAATGCGTCCAATGATGGGATGGTTTCTGGCTGTTCGGCGGTCTTTGGGAGCCGATTTGATCATCTTTGGCTCCAGCCCTGGCTAGGGGAGTCTCTGCCCAGCCTGCTGAGGGCTTTTTCGCCCTCCTGAATGCCATGGCTTGGTCGGAGCCGACGTTTGTAGGCGCCGCGGGAGGATGGTGGCGGCGGCCTGGTTGCGGCAGCTTTTTTTTCCAGCGCCGGAGGCGGAGGCCGGAGCGACAGCAGTGGCAGTCGTGCGGTGGCGGTGGTATCGGAGCGGCCCCCCCACAGGCCCTGGACACCTTTGGGGTGGCTTCTGGAGGTCCTGGGATATGTTGGGGAGCCTGATTGCTGATGGTGTCGACGACGGCGGCTGCGGTGGCAATGGTGGCCGCAGCTCGATGGCAAGGGTTAATGGCGGCGGCTGGTGCCTAGCAGCATGGCAGAGGGGGAGATATGGCCGGCTTTATCCTCTGGCTCTACCATCTGAAACTGCAGGGACTCGGAGACCCCCACTGTGATCTGGGGGCTGGAGGCTGGAGGCGTGACTGGTGGGATTTGTGAAGTTCTGGGGGTTTGGAGAAGCTGGAGGACGGCCAAGGACTGGTCATCTGGTTGCCTCGGGTGGTCTCTCCCCCCCACCCCGTTTATGGCCGGGTTTTGGCCTGCACATCCATCCTCCTCCAGATTGTGTCTAGCTGCATGTTATCCCCTTTCTTTGGAACCATTATCATTCTGCCTCTATGGACCAGCTTGTCTTTTCATCTGAGCCCCCAGCCGGATGGAGACTGGGCAATTGTTACGCGGGAGCTGAGGGAGCTGCTGCCATTCACCATCGGAGGAGACAGACCATCTGATTTCCATTGCCATTTCCAGCTGGGCCAGCCACCGTGAGAGGGTGGCTTGGATACTTACCCTCCGATTGTGGCGAAATGGCACGGGACTCCTCCCACTGCCGTGAGAGGGCAGTGGAGTCCAGCCTACCGGCATTGAGATCTATTTTGCTCCAGTACTTTTAGACTACTTGTCGAACCCCTGGCCAGATCTTACCTCCCTTCCATGCTTATTGGATGTATATGGTAGCCGACCTTCTTGCATTGCGAGACTCCCCCCTCTCGCAGGCCTGGCCCTCCACACTTTCGAGGGCCTACCTTGATGATGGGTTTTGGAATCCCGAGAGGTGGCATGTTGCGAAGAGAGGGTTGAGGGGCTTTTTAACCATGTTTTTAGCTAAAATTTTAAGGGGTTCTGGGGGTGGTGGTTGTTTTAAGATCGGACCTGGGGGGGGTCCCTACAGATCAAGGGACTAACCTGTCAGATGGTGGCACTGGGGGGGTGCGGGGAGGGGGGCCCGGTTGGCGTACGGTGGGGTGAGGGTCATTCTATCTCCGTGGTGGTTGGGAGGAGTGGTAGTGGAGGGAGCAGAGGGCGTAGGGATACTGGTGGGGTGTGCCCCCGCTGCTTGCAGCGGGTTCAGCGCTCCAGCCCTCATAGCTCCACCTGCGCTCCGGGGGGGATGGGAGTGCGGAACCCGGGACTCCGGCTGGTGTATGTTAATGCTAGGTCCGTTGTCCATAAGGCCCCCCTTGTCTGTGATTTGATTGATGAGGGGGGTGCGGATCTGGCTTGCATCACGGAGACCTGGTTGGGCGCGGAGGGAGGGGTTCCTCTCTCTGATCTAAGCCCACTGGGTTTCCGAGTATTACACCAGCCGCGACTCCACGGGAGGGATGGCGGGGGTGGCGGTTGTCATCAGGGAAGGTCTTAGACCTAGGGAGGTTACTGTCCCTCAGATTGGCGGGTGTGAGTCCCTTCTGTTGAAATGGGACCCTGGAGTGCAGTCGGCTCTGTTGATTACATACCTGTCTCCCAGCTGTGTGTCTTCAGTCCTGCCCGCACTATTCGAAGTCTTAGCTGAGCTGACGGATGAGCTCCCCAACCTGATGGTTGTGGGAGATTTTAATCTCCCGTCAGCCAGCGAGACATCAGAGTTGGTGCGGGAGTTCATGGCCTCCATGATGGCTATGGACCTGACTCAAGTTGTACAGGGCCCAACTCACAGCGGTGGACACACACTCGACCTGATTTTCATCTCTGGGCAGTGGATAAATGCTTGGGGTAGGGGTGACCTTTCTGTGCTACCCCTGTCATGGACTGACCACTCCCTCCTTCAGCTAGACTTTCCTTCTGCCAACCCCCACTGCTGGGAGGCAGAACCGACTTGTTGGTTCCGCCCCAGGCACCTGATGGACCCTGATAGGTTCCTGACGGAGCTTGGGACATTTCCCACTGACCTATCCCGTGATTCGCCAGAGGCCCTGGTGGATGCCTGGGAACGGGTGGCCACCAGGGTGCTGGATCGAATCGCCCCCTTGCGGCCTCTCCTCCAACAGGGATCCCAGGCAGCTCCATGGTTTTCCGTGGAGCTCAGGGAAATGAAGCATCGGAAGAGACACCTAGAGGGCTGTTGGAGGTCTTCCCACTCCAAGTCTGACCGAACACAGTTAAGAACCCATATTAGGTCTTATCTTGTGGCGATGGAAGTGGCGAAACGTGACTATTTCGCTGCTCTCATTGGGTCTGCAGAAAATCGCCCAGCAGCCTTGTTCTGAGTGACCCGCTCCCTTCTCCATCAGGGAGCGAGGGAGGACCCCTTGCAAGGCAGTGCTGAGGATTTTGCGCAATTTCTGCAAGACAAAATCGCTCAGATTCGGATGGGGTTAGACTGATTGGGCAGGATCCAACGAGGGGATGGGAGCAGATCTTGGAGGTAACAGCTGGGTTGACTTTGATCCTGTTTCTATGGAGGAAGTGGACAGGATTGTGGGTAGATTGGGGGCCTCCACATGTTTACTGAACCCTTGTCCCTCCTGGCTTGTTGCGGCAACCAGGGAGGTGACTGGAGACTGGATCCGGGTGATTATCAACGCTTCATTGAGAGATGGGGTCTTCCCCGCCTTACTCAAGGAGGCGGTGGTTCGTCCCCTCCTCAAGAAGCCTGCCCTGGATCCGGCCTCCCTGAACAACTTTCGTCCCATCTCCAACCTTTGCTTTATAGCGAAGGTTGTTGAGTCTGTGGTGGTGTACCAGCTTCCGCAATTCCTGGAGGAGACTGATTATCTAGACCAGTGATGGCGAACCTTTTTCTCGTGGTGTGCCGGAAGTGTGTATGTGCGCGCGCAACAGCTCCTGTGCGTGCCAGCACCCATAATGCAATGCAAACCCTCCCACATGCGCATGCGCACATGACCCTCTCCGCGCATGTGCCCCACATTGCGCATGCGCGCCCTGCACAAGCACTTCGGGCACCCCTCCGCCCCGTTTTGGGCCTGGAAAGTCGTTATTTTGAGGGCAGTCTGGGGCTTCCCTGTCTCCCCGCCCGATAAGACTTCTGGCATAGCCCCAGGCCTCCGGAGGGAAGCCCCGGCCTGCTGTTCCTGCCACCGCCACCCCCTTGTCCCCAGCAAGAGCGGTTCTCGTACTGCCCCAGGAGGACTGGAGGAGAGCACAGCTCCTCACTCATGGAGATCCACCGGTGGGGAAATGGTCGCAGAAAGCGGTAAAAAATGCACGAGCCAGGAAGCGGTCATGCTCCCTGGCAGGAGAGGGTTGCACGTTCACTCCAGCAAAGGTTTGTGCAACCCTCTCTGGCCAGGGAGCATGACCGCTTTCTGGTCAGCGCACCTCTTACTGCGCCCACTTCCCAACTGGTAGATCTCCATGAGTGAGAAGCTGTGCTCTCCTCCGGTCCTCCTGGGGCAGCTCGCCTCCCCGCTGGCAGCTTCTCCTTCTCCTTGCTGCTCCAGGAGAAGCCTGAGACTCAGCTTTCCTTGGCAAAGTGCTTCATTATTGCAGGGCAGGGGACACGGGCGGCACCACAGGATCCGTGCAGCTACTATCCCACCCCTCCTCAGCCTCGGCCATGCTGTGAGGCTCCAACTCAAGGAGGAGAAGACGGAGGAAGGGGGGGCGGGGGAAGTCCAAATGGCAGCTACCTGAAACAAGCTGCAGCGCGATTATGCAGGGCGGTTGGAGAAGTGGCAGAAATAGCAGCCAAGGCTGGGCTTTCAGCGGGTAAGCAAAGTTCCCCTCTGCCGTGGGGAACTTTGGAGAGGGCGGGGACAGGCTGTGCGAGCAGCCTGTCTCTTAGCTGGCGAGAACGGCTACAGCCTGCCCCCGGCCGGAGGAGAAGACGGAGAAGACGGAGGAAGGGGGGGCGGGGGAAGTCTAAATGGGGGGCTACCTCAAACAAGCTGCAGCGCGATTACGCAGGGCTCCGAGTGGTTGGAGAAGCGGCAGAAATAGCAGCCAAGGCTGCGCTTTCAGCGGGTAAGCAACGCTGCCTCTGCCGTGAGGAACTTTGGAGAGAGAGGCCGGGGGCAGGCTGTAGCCGTTCTTGCCAGCTAAGAGACAGGCTGCTCGCACAGCCTGTCCCCGCCCTCTCCAAAGTTCCCCACGGCAGAGGGGAACTTAGCTTACCCGCTGAAAGCCCAGCCTTGGCTGCTATTTCTGCCGCTTCTCCAACCGCCCTGCATAATCGCACTGTAGCTTGCTTCAGGTAGCTGCCATTTGGACTTCCCCCTCCCCCTTCCTCCGTCTTCTCCTCCTTGAGTTGGAGCCTCACGGCGTGACCGCTTCCTGGCTCGCGCATTTCGTACCACTTTCCGCGACCATTTCCCCACCGGTGGATCTCCATGAGTGAGGAGCTGCGCTCTCCTCCAGTCCTCCTGGGGCAGCTTGCCTCCCCGCTGGTGGCTTCTCCTTCTCCTGCCTGCTCCAGGAGCAGCCTGTTACCCAGCGAGAACGGCCTGCCACCACAGCCTGCCCCCGCCCTCTCTGCCCCGGCAGTTGCTCCTGGTGCTGCCGCAGAAGCGGCAGCACGACAACCGCTCTTGCTGGGGGCAAGGGGGTGGCGGTGGCAGGAGCAGCAGGTGGGGGCTTCCCTCCCTCCC
Source organism: Pituophis catenifer annectens (assembly GCF_029215685.1). Taxonomy (NCBI): domain Eukaryota; kingdom Metazoa; phylum Chordata; class Lepidosauria; order Squamata; family Colubridae; genus Pituophis; species Pituophis catenifer. Next base: position 16,991,328 of record NW_027256885.1, read on the forward strand.
TCCCTCTGGAGGCCTGGGGCTATGCTAGAAGTCTGCTCGGGCAGGGAGACAGGGAAGACCCGGACCGCCCATCCTTGCCACCACCGCCCCCTTGCCCTTGGAGGCAGCAGTTCTTGCACAGCCGCTTCCCTGGCAGTGGCAGGAGCAGCTGGCAGGGGAGAGGGGATGGCGGCAGGCTGCGGCAGCAGACAGTTCGAGCTGGCTAAGAGGCAACGTTCTTCCTCCTGCCAGCCTCGAGCTCAGCTCCAGGCAGAGTCCAGCCAGCCATACCTGGCCTCCCCCTGCAGCAGACCACGTGGATTCCAGGCAGCGCAACTTCGGGGCCTTTCCTCATGGTGGCGGTGACGAGGCAGGCAGGCAGCCGGGTGCACGGGAGTGACTGGCGGCAGCGCTCCTGGCTGGCAAAGGGTGGAGTTCCGGGGCTGCATGCGGGCAATGACGGCATGGCCAGTGCGCACGCGCACTAAGACATTAAGGCCAGCTGATCGTTGCACACGCATGCGCACCAGTAACCAGCAGACTAGCTGGCTGGTGCGCATACGTGCCCTGGAAACCCGGAAGAAGAATGGGCGATGCCACGCATGCCGGGCAACATGGCTCTGCGTGCCACTTCCGGCACGCGTGCCATAGGTTCGCCATCACGGCCCTAAGCTCTATGGTCTCCCCAAGATACCCAAAGAAGAAACCCCACTTAGACCCATAGTCAGCTCCATAGGCTCACCTCTACAAAACCTAGCCAAATTTCTCGCCAAACAACTACAGCCCTATGTAGAATCCATCACCTCACACGTAAAAAACTCATTCCAGTTCATAGAGATCATAAAGAAACAAACCTTACAGCCCAGCGACCTACTCATGAGCTTTGATGTCATATCCCTCTTCACCCAAGTGCCAATCAAAGAAGCCTTGACAGCTATCCAAAACAAATATAACCCCCCCAAGCACATCCTAGATCTGACCATCCACTGCCTATCCAACACATACTTCATCTATAACGGACAAAAATACAAACAAATAGAAGGAGCACCCATGGGATCACCCCTCTCCCTGTCATTGCAAACCTCTACATGGAACACTTTGAAACCCAAGCTCTAGAAAAATCTGATCACAAACCCAAACTCTGGCTCAGATACGTAGACGACACCTTCATAATCTGGCCACACGGGAAAGAAAAACTGGACAACTTCCTCACACACCTCAACAGCCTACACCCCAAAATACAGTTCACCATGGAAACAGAAGCTAACAACCAACTTCCCTTCCTGGATGTCTTAGTCTACAAGAAATCCAATGGCTCCCTAGGACACACCATCTACCAGAAGAAAACACACACAAACCGCTATCTGCACGCACTCTCACACCACCACCCAGCACAGATCAACTCTGTAGCCAAGACACTCATCTCCAGAACAAAACGCTTAGCTGACGAACAACACCTAAAAACCGAACTACACACTCTCACTAATGTACTAACATCCAACAGATTCCAAAGAAATAAGATTACCAACCTAATCCAAAAAGAAACCCCCACTAAAATCCAAGACAGAGAACAAGAAAACGGCAAAGCCCTCCTCCCATACATAAAAGGCACCACAGACAGAATCAGCAAGATCCTCCACAAACACAACATCAAGACAGCATTCTGCACAAACCAAAAAATATCCACCATCCTAAGAAACCCCAAAAACAAAATTGAGTTAGAAAATCAAGGAGTATATGAAATCCCATGCACCGCCTGCCCCACCACATACATCGGACAAACCAACAGAAGAATAAGTGCACGCATTGAAGAACACAAGAACTCAGTCAGAAAAGAGGAACCAACTTCTTCCCTGGTCCAACACCTCAAAGCCACAGGACATGAAATTGATTTTAAAAAGACCAGAACTATCGCCAAAACTGAACACTTTAACAACAGAATAATCAGAGAAGCCATCGAGATAGAAAAACGCCCACACAGCATGAATAAACGAGATGATACCTCCTGCCTACCAGCCATTTGGAAACCCACCCTTATTGACAAATTAGTCCCTAACACAAAGAATGACACCAGACCCACACTCACGAAAACCACACAGGATGTCACCACCACACATCCACGCAAAAAGCAAACCAAAACCCACACCGATGATGAGGCATGACCACAAACCAGAAGCCAGACCACAGCTGCATCATTAGCCACTTTAAACCCCTCCAATCCATACATGAAGCAAACTGACACCCACCATGAAGATGTGGCACAACCACGAATGCAAAGCCAAACAACAGCAACACAGCTCACCAGCTCAAATCCCCCTGCAACTCAGAAACAGAACACACCCCCATCCAATCAGAGCACAGCCAAGCCTCCAACCAATCAGAACACACACACACACACACACACACACACACATATATATACACACACACACACACACACACATACATACCCTGTTTTCCCCAAAATAAGACATCCTCTGATAATAAGCTCGATCGGGCTTTTGAGCGCATGGCAATAAGGCCAAGTGCTTTTTTCAGGGTTCAAAAAAATATAAGACAGGGTCTTATTTTTGGGGAACACGGTATATACATACATACATACATACATACATACATACATACATACATACACATACACACACACACACACTAGCTGAATACCTGTGCTCCACTACGAAACTATGTGATCGGGCTTGATAAATTGACACTTACAGCTTGAAAATTAATGAGTAGTTACGATCGGCCTCTCCTCTCCCCTTCTCTCCCTCAGGCTTGCCCCACAGAAGCCTCCCCTATCCTATCCCTTTCTCTCTCTCAGGCTTGCCCCACAGAAGCCTCCCCTATCCTATCCCCTGCTTGGTGCTGTGAAAATAAAACTGAAACTGAAACTCCTCTCCTCTGCTTGTGTTTTGCATTTGGAACAGATTTCTTTTCAGGTGGGGAGGGGGAGAAGAACTCCTTAACATCAGAGCGTGTTAATAATAATATAGGAAATACTAATGCTCTGATGGTCATTTTGAAAAATCCTTTCTTAGTGAGCACCTAGAAGCCAAGAGGAACATACGTGGCAAATTTCAAGTTTGTAGGCTGAAAGGTGACTGCAGGCAGTCCCCGACTTACAACCATTTGTTTGATGACCATTCAAAGTTAACGGCACTGAAAAAAGTGATTTAGCATTGTTTTTCGAACTGAGGACCATTGTAACATCTCCACGGTCATGTGATCAATATTCAGACACTCATATTTACAACGGTCGGTCACGTCATCACCTTTTGCGACCTTGCAACCAGCAAAGTCACTGGGGAAGCCCAATTCACTTAACGACCAGGTGACTAATTTAAGAATTGCAGGGATTTACTAGTCTTGGTGGGGTGTGTTTGTCTGGTGTCAATCCCTGCTTATCTGGGTTTCTCTTTCTGTGAGTTTCATGGGAAGGAGAAAGAAAAAAAGGAAGGGAGGAGGAGGAAGGAGTATGGGGTCCTTGGAGCTCTCTGAGCTGGGTGGTTTTCTTGCAGACGTTTCATTACCCAACTAGGTAATGTCATCAGTGCCAGAAGGGTGGGGGAGTTGGTCTCTCTTTATATACAGTTGCTTCTTTTGCCATTATGGGTAGGAATCTGGTTTTCTCCCTTGGTAGTTCCTTGATCATAGTATTGTTTTCGGCTTGATTATTTGTCTGGTGTTAATCCCTGCTTATCTGGGTTTCTCTTTCCGTGGGGTCCTCTGTGCTCTCTGAGCTTGGTGGTTTTCTTGCAGATGTTTCATGACCCAACTAGGGAACATCATCAGTGCTAGAAGGGAACGGGGTTTGTGGAGTGGAAAAGGAGGGGGAGGGGGAAGAGAAGGAGGAGGAGGAAGGTGAGGTAGAGGAAAAGGACTGTGGGGTCTCTGATGCTCTCTGAGCTTGGTGGTTTTCTTGCAGATGTTTCATGACCCAACTAGGGAATATCATCAGTGCTAGAAGGGAGTGGGGTGGAGGAGGAAGAGGAGAAAGGGGGAGGAAGAGAGTGAGAAAGGGAGGAAGAGGGAGAGGACTGTGGGGTCCTTGGTGCTCTCTGAGCTTTTCTTGCAGACATTTCATGACCCAACTAGGTAATGTTATCAGTCAGAAGGAGTGTAGGTTTGCTCCTTTTTAATAAAGAGTGGCCTGCCCTGCCAGTATTGGTGGTGTGTGTGTGTTTCCCCTTGGTACCTTGATTAAGGTATAGTTTTTTCCTAGATTGTTTGTCTAAACAATCCAATAAATCCAATATTTTGTCGTTCTCCCATCAAATTGGATGGTGAATGGTGCCAGACCTCATGATTTAGTGGGCGGTGGAGAGGGAGGCTTCAAACAAACCCAGTTTGCGGCAGGGCACAAGGAAGGATGCAGGTTGCATTGTGGATGAGAGGCAGCTCTGGGTGAGCGATTACACTCCTTGCTATTCCGGCTGAAGCTGGATCTCAGGGAGGAAGTAGAAAAGAAAGAGGTGGAAGGAGATGGGAGGATGCTTGGAAGGAGGAAAGGAAAGAGGGAGGAAAAAAGGGAGGGAGGAGAGAAGGGAAGGGAAGGGAGGAGAAATAGGAGGCAAAAAGGGAAGGAGGAAGGGAAGGAACGGAGGGAGGGGAGGACGGAAGGAAAACAGGAAGGACAGAGGGAGGGAGGAGGAAGAAAGGATGGAGGGAGGAAAGGTGGAGGAAGAAGGTAAAGGAGGAGAAATAGGAAAAAGGGAAGAAGGAAGGAAAGGAACGAGGAAGGAAAAAGGGAAGGAAGGAAAAGAGGGAGTGAGGCAGGAAGGAAAAGGGGGAGGAGGAAGAAAAGGCAGGAAGAAGGGAAAGGAGGAGAAATAAGAAAAAGGAAGGAAGGAAAGGGGAAGGAAGGAAAAGGGAGGGAAGGATGGAAGAAAGAAGGAAGGGCAGGGGGAAGGAAGGAAGAAAAATAAGGAGAAAGGGAGAAGAGAAGAGAAGGAGAAGAAAGAAGAAAGAAAGGGAAGGGAAAAAGAAGGAGAAGAAGGGAAGGAAGAAAAGAAGAACAAGAGGGCTGGGAGGGAAGGAAGATAAGGGGTGAGAGGAGGGGAAGGCTCAGAATTCCAAGAAAGTCAGAAGGAAGGAAGGGAGAAGCATCCTCAAGTCATGGCTTAACAAGAAGAGACAATCTTCTTGTTGCCAAGGCAACAGCAGAGCAGTCCTTTCCCATTGGCTCCTTCCAAAACGCTGCTGTTGCTGCTCCCTCCTTCTCCTCCCTTCTCCATCTCTCCCTCCTCCTTTTCCACCTTCTCTTCCTCTTCTCCTTCCTCCTCCTCCTCCTCTCTTCTTCCTCTTCTCCTTTTCCTCTGCCTTCTCCTCTCCTCTTCCTCCTCCTCTTCTTCCTCTTCTCCTTTTCCTCCTCTCTTTTCCTTCCTCTTCCTCCTGTTCCTCCTCCCTCTCCTCCTTCTCTTTTTCTTCTCTTCCTCTTGATCTCCTCCTCTCTTCCTGTTTCTCTTCTCCTTTTTCTACTCCTCCTCCTTTTCCTCCTCTTTTCTTCCCCTTCCTCTTCTTCATCTCATCTTCCTCCTTCTCTTCCTCCTCCTCCTGCATCTTCTCCTTCTCCTTTTCCTCCCTCCTCCTCCTCCTCCTCCTCCTCCTCCTCCTCCTCCTCCTCCTCCTCCTCCTCCTCCTCTTCTATCTCTGGCTCCTGCTCCTTCCTTCCTCCCTTGCTACTCCTCTTCCTCATGCTTGGAGAAGCCCCAGAAGTTTTCTTGAAGGCTTGCCATTGCCTTCTTCTTAGGGCTGAGCACAAGTGCCTGGCCCAAAGTCACCCATCTGGCTTGAGGCCTAAGGTAGAACTAGAACTCGCTGTCTCCCAATTGGTCCCATAATCAAAGTTCAAGTGAATCTTAATGACTATATCCACCATAAAACATCCACTCAGGTAGTCCTTGACTTACAAAGATTCATTTAGTGACCGTTCCAAGTTACAATATCACTAAAAAAAAGTGATTTAGGACCATTTTTCACACTTAATGACCATCATGGTCACATGATCAAAATTAAAACTGCTTGGCAACTGACTTGTATTTACAACAGTTGTGGTGTCCCGGGGTCACGCGATCCCCCTTTTTGCGACCTTCTGACAAGCAAACTCAGTGGGGAAGCCCAGTTCGCTTAACGACCGTGTTGCTAACTTAACAACTGCAACAATTCACTTAACACATTGCTTAACGCATTGTAAGCCGCCCTGAGTCTCTGGAGAAGGGCGGCATATAAATCAAATAAAAAAAAAAAAACAGTGGCAAGAAAAGTCACAAAAGGGGACAAAACTCACTTAACAAATGTCTTGCTTAGTCACACAAATGTTGTGTTCCATTGAGGTCGTAAGTCGAGGACTAGCCTCATAGGAAGACGTGTGTGTCGATGGGATACTGGTGTGTGTACAGCTAGTCCTGGACTTGCAACAGTTCACTTAGTGACCATTCAAAGTTACAACGTCCCTGAAAAAAAGTGACTTAGGCCTGCTTTTCACACTTAATGACTGTCGTGACGTCCCTGCGGTCACGTGATCAAAATTCAGACACTTGCCAACTGACTCATATTTACAACAGTCACACTATGTCCTGGGGTCAAGTGATCCCCTTTGGTGACCTCCCAACCAAGGGGGAAGCCAGATTCGCTCAATAGACTGTGAGAGGGATCTTGGAGTCCTAGTGGACAATCACTTAAATATGAGCCAGCAGTGTGCTGCAGCTGCCAAAAGAGCTAACACAGTTCTAGGCTGCATAAACAGAGGGATAGAATCAAGATCACGTGATAGCAGTGTTCCGATATCTCAGGGGTTGCCACAAAGAAGAGGAAGTCAAACTATTCTCCAAAGCCCCTGAGGGTAGAACAAGAAGCAATGAGTGGAAACTAATCAAGGAGAGAAGCAACTTAGAACTAAGGAGAACTTTCCTGACAGTTAGAACAATTAATCAGTGGAACAACTTGCCTCCAGAAGCTCTGAATGCTCCAACACTGGAAGTTTTTAAGAAGAGATCAGATAACCATTTGTCTGAAGTGTAGGGTTTACTGCCTAAGCAGGGGGTTGGACTAGAAGACCTCCAAGATCCCTTCCAACTCTGTTATTCTATTCTAATGGCTTAATTTAGTGTGACTGACTTAATTTGCTTCACAGTGATGACGAGAGGTCGTACAAAGGGGGCCGAGCTCGCTGAACAGATGTCTCACTTAGCTATGGAAAATTGGGGCTCAGGTGAGGTTGTAAATCGAGGAAAACGCATGCAGGGATGGGATTGTGTTGTGTGTAATTTGTGTGTGTTTGTCGCTCCTGAAAACCCCTCCATTCTCTTCTCCGCCAGGCCTTGGAGATGTACAAGGATGATTGGAATAAAGACTCCGAGCACGTCGGGAGTCAAACCCGGGACGAGTGCATCCTCCATTTGCTCAGGCTCCCCATCGAAGACCCTTACCTGGAGAATTCGGACACCTCCCTTGGACCCTTGGCTTACCAGCCCATCCCGTTCAGCCAATCCCGCAATCCGGTGATGAGCACCGTGGCCTTCCTGGCCTTGGTGGTGGATCCTCAGGTGGCTTCGGCCACCGCCGAAGCTGCTTTAGGTATGGTTTTCCCCCGCCATATGGACTTGGGTTGATCTTGGTTTAGAGGCAAACCAGGTTCCCCTTGGGTCGTCGTGCTGTGGGAAAAGTCAAGAGGAAGAGAATATTGGTCTCTCGGGGTGGAACTGGGGGGTCTCTGAGCTGGGTGGTTTCTTTGCAGACGTTTCATGACCCCACTAGGGAACATCATTGGGGCTTGGAGGGTGTGAATTTCATGGGAAGGAGAAAGAAAAAAAGGAAGGGAGGAGGAGGAAGGAGTATGGGGTCCTTGGAGCCCTCTGAGCTTGGTGGTTTTCTTGCAGATGTCTCATGACCCAAGTAGGGAACATCATCAGGGCTAGAAGGGATTGTATGTAAAGAGTGCAAACTTCCCTCCGTTCTAGCCCTGCTGATTGATGTTCCCTAGTTGGGTCATGGAACGTCTGCAAGGAAAGCATCCAGGTCACAGAGCATCAAGGACCCCACAGTCGTCCCTCCCTCCCTCCCTCCCTCCCTTCTAGCACTGATGATGTTCCCTCTTCCCTTCCTCCTCCTTTTCCTTCTCCTCCTCCTTCCTCCCTTCTATCACTGATGATGTTCCCTAGTTGGGTCATGAAACATCTGGAAGAAAAGCACCCAGCTCAGAGAGCACCAAGAGCCCCGTCCTCTTCCCTCTCGTCCTCCTCCTTTCCCTACCAGCCCTGATGACGTTCCCTAGTTGGGTCACGAAATGTCTACAGAAAACCACCCAGCTCAGAGACCCCCGAGGACCCCACATACACACTCAATCTGCCCCACTGCCTTCTACACCCAATAGCCTCCTTCCAAATACTCTCCAAGTGTAGCCCCACATAGAGTGGCTCACAGTAGTCCAGATGCTCCACGACCGGGCGAACTCTGCGCAAGGGCCTCCCGATCCAAGCTTTATTCTCTTCTGCTCTTGACAGACAACCCTTCCCCAAGGTCCATCACTGGAAGGCTTTTTAAAAAAGAGATCGGACAACCCATTTTCTCCCAAATGCTTAGAGGCACCTCCAGGGTTGGACTAGAACAGAGGTCCCCAACCTTTCGGACCTCAGGGACCACTAAATTCATAATTTTAAATCCCGCGGACCACTAATATGATCGGCCTAATGACCAGCTGGGTGCCCGTGGCTAGGTGGTCATGTGACTGGGTGGGCGTGGCCAACTTTCCCGCTGCCTTGAAAGAGGCGGTGGTGAGGCCCCTCCTTAAGAAGCCTTCCCTGGACCCGGCTGAATAAGCCAACTACCGTCTGGTCTCCAACCTTTGTTTTGTGGCGAAGGTTGTTGAGAGTGTGGTGGCACGACAACTGCCCGGGCACCTGGATGAAGCTATCTATCTGGACCCATACCAGTCGGGCTTCAGGCAGGGGTACAGCACTGAAACGGCATTTGTCGCGTTGGTGGATGATCTCTGGAGGGCTCGGGACAGGGGTTGCTCCTCTGTCCTGGTCCTATTAGATCTCTCAGCGGCTTTTGATACCATCGACCATGGTATCATGCTGCAGCAGTTGAGAGGGTTAGGAATAGGGGGCACCGTTTTGCGGTGGTTCTCCTCCTTCCTCTCCGACCGCTTGCAGTTTGTGTTGGCAGGGGGGCAGAGGTCGACTTCGAGGTGCCTTGCATGGGGAGTGCCGCAGGGGTCGGTCCTCTCACCCCTTCTGTTCAACATTTATGTGAAGCCGCTGGGTGAGATCATCCGTGGTTTTGGGGTGAGAGTCCATCTGTACGCTGATGATACTCAGCTGTACATCTCCACCCCAGACCACCCCAACGATGCCCTTGATGTGATGTCTCGCTGCCTGGAGGCCGTGCGGGTCTGGATGGGGAGAAAAAGGCTCTGACTCAACCCCTCCAAGACCAAGTGGCTGTGGTTTCCGGCGCCGCGATATAGTCAGCTGGTACCATCGCTGACTATTGGGGGTGAGTCTTTACCCCCCACAGAGAGGGCCCGCAATCTGGGCGTCTTCCTGGACGCACGGCTGTCTTTAGAAGAACATATGACGGCCGTGGCCAGGGGGGCTTTTTATCAGGTTCGCCTGATCTGCCAGTTGCGGCCCTTTCTGGACCGCGACGCCTTGTGCACAGTCAGTCACACCCTTGTCACCTCCCGACTGGACTACTGCAATGCTCTCTACATGGGGCTCCCCTTGAGGAGCACCCGGAGGCTCCAGCTGGTCCAGAATGCGGCCACGCGGGTGGTTATGGGCGCAACTCGTTGTGCCCACGTGACACCCCTCCTGCGCGAGCTGCACTGGCTCCCAGTGGTCTTCCGGGTGCAATTCAAGGTGTTGGTCACCACCTTTAAAGCACTCCATGGCATTGGACCTGGGTACCTTCGAGACTGTCTTCTGCCATCAGTAGCCTCCCACCGGCCAGTTCGCTCCCACAGAGAGGGTCTCCTCAGGGTGCCATCGGCCAAATTATGTCGGCTGGCGACACCCAGGGGGAGGGTCTTCTCTGTGGGAGCCCCAGCCCTGTGGAATGAACTGCCCCCGGAAATTCGCAAAATCTCTGATCTCCGTTTATTTCGCTGTGCCCTCAAAACCATGTTGTTCCGCCAGGCTGGGCTATCATTATAAAGATTTTAATTGGTTTTAAATTGGGTTTTTAAATTTGGGGTTTTATAAATTGGGCCTATTATTTAATAATTTTAATTATTTTTAAATATTGTCTGTCTTTGTGTTTTTAATTAGGCTGTACACCGCCCTGAGTCCTTCGGGAGAAGGGCGGTATAGAAATAAAATAAAATAAAATAAATAAATAAATAAATAAATAAATAAATAAATAAATAAATAAACTAACTTGATGTCACTCACATCGAGGGGCACCTCACCAGCCTCTACTCACCCCTCCACTCCCAGCCACTTCTCACCTCCCCACCCGGGCTCCTGAGGGCCCCAAGAGGAAGCAGTTGTTGCAGTTAAGCAGCCACCACAAGAAAGAGTTGGCAAAACAGTTCAGTTCAAATTGGATCTGACCGAGAAGGAGGCTCAGTAGAAGCACCTCACTGAGGACTAGGAGCATAGGCTTTCCAAGCAGAGGGAAGACCTGCAGGAGTGCAAGGCCAGGTACAGGTGCCTGGAGGCTCAGTGGGCTGAGATGGTCAGCCAGTTCCAGGCCATGATGCAGTCCCACTGGAACAAGGTCCTCCAGCTCATTGCCACCAGTGGTGCTTCCCTCCAGCCTTCGCCCAAAGCCCCGCACCAGGAGGCTGAAGCAGACCCCAAGTCAGAATTTCTCCCCCCCTCCAACCCACACAAAAAGACCCGAAGGGGGAGACTCTCTGCAGCAACACAAATGTTCATTGCACGTATCTGTCCCAGGGGCCCTAGTTTGAGGACCCCTGATTTAGTGCAATATAAAAAATGCAAATAAGTTCTCTGCAGACCACCAAAATTTTCTTGCGGACCACCAGTGGTCCATGGACCACCAGTTGGTGACCAATGGACTAGAAGACCTCCGAGGTCCCTTCCAAATTCCACGATTCTGTATTCCGAGTTTCTGGGTTTTTTTCCCTGCAGAGGAATTTTCCCGGGTCTGAGAAGAAGTCCCTATGGAACTGGTGGAGGCCCACATCAGGAAGGTCCAAGAAGCCACCTGGGTTTTGGGGAAAGTGGACCCCACTTATGGGCTCGAGAGTAGCTGCATTGCTGGAATGACCCCTGACGAGCCAGAGAAAATGGGTACGTTTCCCCCAGCGTTGACGATAGAGCATCTCTTGCGTGGGTAGCCCTTGAGTTACGACAGTTTGAAGTCGCTAAACGAAAGATGGAAACCTCACACCATTTCTCCCCTTTTTAGAAGCCTTGGGTTCACAAGGAAGGGTGGTCCTTGACTTACGACCATCCGTTTAGGGACCGTTCAAAGTTGCTAAAAGAAAGGCGAAAAGCTCGTGATGCAGTTTCTCCCCTTCTACAATTTGGGTAGTCCTCAATTTATGACCGTTCATTTAGGGACCGAAAAGCTCACGATGCAGTTTCTCCCCCTTCTACAATCTGTGGGTCGCAATCCTAATAGTCCTCAATTTACGACTGTTCATTTAGCAACGGTTTGAAGTCACTAAAGGAAAGACTGGAACCTCGTGATACAATTTCTCCCCTTCAATCCATGGTTCGCAATCTGGGGTGGTCCTCAAGTTACGACCATTCGTTTAGTGATCATTTTAAGTCACTAAATGCAAACAACTTGTGATGCAATTTCTCCCCTTGTACAATCCGTGAGTTCAAATCCAGGTAGTCCCCCACATATGACCGTTTGTTTAGTGACGGTTCAAAGTCAATAAATGAAAGACCGAAACCTCATGACCCAATTTCTCCCCTACTGCAATTTGGGTAGTCCTTGACTTATGACCATTCATTTAGTGACCGTTTGAAGTCACTAAACAAAAAGCAAAAACCTGGCGACACAATTTCTCCCCTTCTACAATTCGTGCTTTGCAATTTGGGAAGTCCTCGACTTATGACCATTCATTTAGTGACCGTTCGCAGTTACAACGGTACTAAAAAAAGGGATTTATAACCGTTTCTCACACTTACGACCATTGCAGCATCCCCATGGTCGTGTAATCAAAATTCAGATCCTTAGTAACTGACTCATGACGGTCGCAGTATTCTGGAGACCTTCTGACCAGCATAGTCGATGGGTAAGGCAGATTCACTTAACAACCGTGTAGCTAATTCAACAACTGCAGTGATTCATTTAACAACTGTGGCAAGAAAGGTCATAAAATGGGGCAGAATGACAGAGTTGGAAGAGACCTTGGAGGTCATCTAGCCCAACCCCCTGCTCAAGCAGAAAACCCTACCATCATCACTTCCTCCAAACGCCATGTTCTCCATCACGTCGTCTGCTTGATCCAACCGACACCCCAGTAAAGACGTTGGCTTTAGGACACCCCAAGAGGCCTCTTAGTCTGCAAGCCAGACTAAGCCACAATCTGGGTCCAATGAGGACCCAGATTGTGGGGGCAATAAGCTGACTTTGTATAAAATATACAAAAGGATGAAGGCTATTGCTTAATGCATTGTAAGCCGCCCTGAGTCTCCGGAGAAGGGCGGCATATAAATCAAATAAAAAAAAAAAAGCCGAGATGGGCACCCGGCAGTTGTCACACAGGTGGTGCAGGCAGGGCTCAGCCACTGAATCGTAACCTTGATTGACATTTGAACAAGGCCACACAGATGATTAGAGAACGTTCTGGAATGCCTGCGGGGTAGGATTGCTTAATTATTTGAGCGAGGGAGAACCTTTTTCATCATTTATTTCTTTGGAACTGCCTTTATTATTTTGTAAGTAAGTCGGCAAACATACTTAATATTCTATCCTACTCATGTTTTCCACGTAACAACAACCCTGTGAGGTGGGTTGAGCTGAGACAGTGAGACTGGCCCAAAGTCACCTGGGACTGGCTTTCATGCCTAAGGCAGGACTAGAACTCACTGTCTCCTGTTAATCGTCCCAGCCTCTTCTCATGCTTCAAGCCATACTACAACTCCCCATCTCCTGGTTACTAAGCCAGCACCTAAACCACTACAAACAGTCCATTGATTTATTATCCTCTCACCTGTTTTCAAGTGTTGGAAGAAATGTCCATCTGGGTTCAGTTCCAAGTGGGGAGACACTGGAAACATGGAAGCTGTTTGGAAAGATGGTTTAATGGTGGACAGGACCACATGGTTTGAGGTCCTGGGCAATAGAGCACATGGGTGTGAGAGAGAGATATTTATACCCTCTCTTGGGCTTTGAACTTGCTTCCTGTTCCTGTGAAAGAAATATATTCTGATTGGTTGTCAGACTCCCATGGGGCCATGCAGGGGCAACTTTGTAGGTTGTCTTGAGTCCCAGGCTTGGTTGAATCTTGCTGGGTGAGGTAATGAAGGGGCTTTGGGCAATTCCTATTATGGCTGAGGGCTAATCCTAACTTTGTTGGATCTTGGGTGAGGGTATTTGCTTATGAATAGACTAAGCCATCTCTTTATCTCTTAAGTGTTGACATTGCTGTGGGCTATTGAGGAGGGTGGGGGCTATTAAGAGTGAGTCTGCTTCCTGCCTAAAAAAACCATGTTTCTCCATTTCTCATACAGGGAGGTATAATATTCTGCCTTTTTAATATTTCCTAGAATATTTCATTCTTCTAGGAGAGGGGTGGGTGCTAACTTCCTAGACAAGTCTGAGCCAATACTGATTAAAAACAAAAAAAAGAAAATTAACTTTTACGACTCCCTATTTAGCATGCTACGGTCGTTAAATTAGGGCAAAATTTTATGGCACCTTGAACCACTCAAACAGATGGTTGCAATTCGAGAGAGCTACTCTCGTGAAGGCACCAGGTGCGTTGTTGGTCTTGCACCTGATTTAGCGGGGTGACCAACTGACACAATGAAAAGGCACTGATGGATTGTTGCTCAATAGAGCTGTGAAAAGACCACCACCTTTTTGTTGCGCTTTCAAGATTACCGTATTTTTCTATGTATAAGATGCACTTCCCCCCCCAAAAGTGGGTGGAAATGTCTGTGCATCTTATAGAGCAAATGTTGCCGAAGCCCCACCCATCTGCCGTCTCCCACCCTTCGGCCTCTGCCTCCCAGCAATTTGCCTCCTTGCAGCAAACAACCTGGTCAGCTTCAGCACAGCCTGATTTAGCACGAGCAGCTGATAGGCAGTTGGATCAGCCTCCCGGAATACCGCCAATCAGCTGTTCCAGGCTGCGGGGATTGCCACCGCCCATCGCTGCCTCCACACACCCCATTTTTGACCTTCGTGCACCCCGTTTTCAGCCTGTTCCAGGCAGCGGGGATAGACGGTGGCGGCAATCCCCACCACCTGGAGCGGATCCCAAAAATGGCGCACGTGGAGGTGGCAGCGATGGGTGGTGGTGATCCCCGCAGCCTGGAACAGCTGATAGGAGGTATTCCAGGAGGCTGATCCAACCGCCAATCAGCTGCTCACGCTAAATCAGGCTGTGCTGAAGCTGACCAGGCTGTTTGCTGCTTGCTGCAAGGAGGCAAGTTGCTGGGAGGCAGATTTTTTTTTCTTGTTTTCCTCCCCAAAAGCTAGGTGCGTCTTATAGTCCAGAGCATCTTATAGTCCGAAAAATATGGTAATTATTGGCACCAGGAAATGTAGTTGCAGGTGCTGAACTCGGGCTCAAATTAAAAGGCGTTGGAACGTGATGATTGTGGATGGTTTGCTGGATTTGCTGCAAGGTGATCACGCCGGCCCCCGTGCTAGGGTTACTCACTAAAGCCTCTGCATCCACAGGCAGTTCTCGGCTTAACGACCATTCCGGATCAATGGCTGTCACTAAACAAATTGTTAAGTAAAGGACTATCTGTATTCCATACGTCGATTTACGACTACAATTGAGCCCCAAATGTACGTTGTTAAGGGAGACATTCATTTTTCCCCATTTGACGGGAAGGAAGCCAGAAAAAAAAAGAAAGGAAGGAGAAAGGAAAGGAGGCAAGAAAGGAAAGAGAGAAAAGAAAAGGAAGGAAAGAGAAAGACAAGGGAGGGGAAGGAAGGAAGCAGGGACGGAGGGAGGAAAGGAGCACAGAAAAAAAGGAAGGAGGAAGGAAAGGAGGCAAGAAAGGAAAGAGAAAAGAAAAAGAAAAGGAAGGAAAGAAAGAAAGACAAGGAAGGGAGGGAGGGAAGGAAGACAAAGAAAAAAAGGAAGGAAAGAGAAAAGAAAGGGAATGGAAAGAAAGAAAGGAGGGAAGGAAGAAAGAAAGAAAGGAAGGAAGCAGGGAGGGAGGGAAGGGAAAAAAGGTAGGAAGGAAGGAAATAGAAAAAGAAAGAAAGGGAGAAGGAGAGGAGGAGGAGGGATCCTTGGTGCTCTGTGAGCTAGACTGTCTTCTCGCAAACGTTTCATAAGCCAACTACGTAACCTGATCAGTGTTGGAAGGAGTGTGGGGTTTGCTCTGTTTATATACTGTGAGGGATCTCACGAAGATCGATGGTTCGTTGTGGGTGCTTCCAAGAAAAGTCAGCATGCAAGGATGCAATCAAGTTGAATCTTTATTTAGAAGTAAAGTAGAGTAAAATGAGTTCCCTGGCATGGAGGCATCCATGCCTGGATTGAGCCCATGGTTCAGTTCTGTAGGAAGTTAGAACAAGAGCCAAAGAGCAGCCCCTGTGCAGGGGTTCTTATAGGGGCCCCTGGCTCCTCCCTTACCAATGTGTGAGGGGGCTGGAGGGCCATTAACTCTCCCCAATGGGGCTGCAGGGGCCAGAGCCCCTTGACCCACCAGTGGGATCAAAAGTCCCTCTTTGTTCTCATCTGGTGGCCTTTTAAGAAACTGCCATGGCTGGCACAAAACACCTAACAATTCCCCTTCTTGCCAGCCAATGACAGGTGCCAGTGAGTATGAGTGAGAGGGCGAGCAGGTGTCATAGACATGCAGATACGTCCTTTACAGGACCAAACACAAACGCTTACACAGAAGGTTGTGTCGGTCAATGGGTACAGGTTTTGTGAACAGGTCAGGTAATTGGTCGGTTGTATTACAGTGTTTCATATGTACAAACCCCATTCTGACAAGCTGCCTGACATTTTTGTAGCGGATGTCTATGTGACGGGACCTAGAGCCCACCGCGTATGCCCCAGAGATTCCAATTGCGGCCGTGTTATCTTCCTGAATTTGGATGGGCAGAGTAGGAGGTGCCCAGATGCTCATTACCAGAGCATTGAACCAAATCAAGTCGTTTGCAGTGTCCAATAGGCTGGCATATTCCGCCTCGGCCGTGGAGCAAGAAACAAATTTTTGCTGCCTAACATGCCAATGGATAGGACAGCCATTTAGCAGTATGAGGAAACCAGAGGTGCTCCATCTACTCTTGGTGTCACCAGCCCAGTCTGCGTCCGAGTAAGCGGAGAGCTGGGCCGGCTTCCCCTTCTCTGGCTCCAGCATAAGGAGGGCATCAGCCGTGCCCCTGAGGTACCTAAGTACCCTCTTGACAGAATTCCAGTGGAATTCCTTTGGGTTTTCCACATGCCTGGACAATAGATTTACAGCTAAAGCTATGTCAGGCCTGCTCCAATTGCTAATGTATAGCAAGGAGCCAATCACAGATCTATATAATTTATTATCTGTGAACTCAGGGCTGTCCTTGTGATTATGGCCATAGTAGTCACTTTGCATGGGGCTACGTGTTGGGTTAGACTCCGCCATTTTGCATTTGGCCAACAACTCCTCAATCTTTTCTTTCTGGGATAATGCAAATCCCTTTTTAGTGGCCAAGATTCGGGAGAAGGGCGGTATACAAATATAATAAAAAACTAAACTAAAACTAAACTATTCAACCCCTGTCATGGACTGACCATTACCTCCTTAAGCTGGACTTTCTATCCGCTAACCCCCACCACTGGGAGGCAGGACCAATACGTTGGTTCCGCCCTAGGCACCTGATGGATCCTGATAGGTTCCTGATGGAGCTTGGGACATTTCCCACGTCCCTATCCCACGATTCGCCAGAGGCCCTGGTGGATGCCTGGGAACAGGCTGCCGCCAGGGCATTGGATCAAATCGCCCCCTTGCGGCCTCTCCTCCGACAGGGATCCCGGGTAGCTCCATGGTTCTCCTTGGAGCTCAGGGAGATGAAGCATCAGAAGAGATGCCTAGAGGGCCGTTGGAGATCTTCCCATTCCGAGTCTGATCAAACACAGTTAAGAACCTATATTAGGTCTTATCTTGTGGCGATGGAAGCGGCGAAACTTGACTATTTCACCGCTCTCATTGCGTCTGCAGAGAATCGCCCAGCAGCCTTGTTCCGAGTGACCCACTCTCTTCTTAATCAGGGAGCGAGGGAGGACCCCTTGCAGGGCAGTGCTGAGGATTTTGCTCAATTTCTACAAGACAAAATCGCTCAGATCTGGACGGGTTTAGACTCTGACTGGGCAGGGTCTGACGAGGAGACGGGAGCAATCCTTGAAGGCAACCTGTATCCATAGATGAAGTGGACAGGATTGTTGGTAGATTGGGGGCCTCCACGTGTTTGTTGGACCTGTGTCCCTCCTGGCTTGTTGCGGCAACCAGAGAGGTGACCAGAGACTGGATCCAGGCGATTGTCAACGCTTCGCTGAGGGATGGGGTCTTCCCCGCCACCCTTAAGGAGGCAGTGGTTTGACCCCTTCTCAAGAAGCCTGCCCTGGATCCGGCCTCCTTAAACAACTTTCGTCCCATCTCCAACCTTCGCTTTATAGCGAAGGTTGTTGAGTCCGTGGTGGCACACCAACTTCCACAATTCCTGGAGGAAACGGATTATCTAGACCCGTACCAATCGGGCTTCAGGCGCGGACACAGCACGGAAACGGCATTGGTCGCTCTGGTGAATGATCTCTGGCGGGCCCGGGATGGGGGTTATTCCTCCATCCTGGTCCTACTTGACCTCTCAGTGGCTTTCAATACCATCGACCATGGTATCCTACTGCGACGACTCGGGGGGTTGGGAGTGGGGGGCACTGTTTTGCAGTGGTTCTCCTACCTCTCGGGTCGCACGCAGTTTGGACGCGGCCAGACAATGTCGGCTGGTGGCGCCCAGGATGAGGGCGTTTTCTGTGGGCGCACCGACCCTCTGGAATGGGTTACCCACGGGGCTCCGGATGGCCCCCGACCTCTGCTCTTTCTGATGTGACCTGAAGACATAGCTTTTCCAACAAATTTGCTGATCTAATGGGTAATTTTTAATTGGGAGATTTTAATTGATTATTTTAGTAGCTATTTTTATTGTTTTCATTGTTTTAATTTCTGTGAGCCACCCTGAGTCCTTTGGGAGAAGGGCGGCATATAAGTATAATAAATAAATAAATAAATAAATGGGCCTCTGAAGCATCGCTGGAGGTGAAGAATTGGGTGAAAATGGCGTGTCTTTCCCCTCAGGACTGGATGGCTCATCCTCCTCATCTGTACCAGGTAGGCTGACCTCTTCGTCCTGTTCCTCACTCTCGTCGGTGGCAGGGTCTGTGGTTGTCTTAGGCGGTGTCGTGGTTGGTGTGGCTTTGCTGGGCCGGTTGATGTATGGGTCCAGATCATTTGAGTGGATCTGGGTCCAATTGGAGTCCTCTTCGAAGGAGGCAGATTGGGAAGTCACAGTCCTGCCCCCTTCTCCCAGGAACCGGTAAGCCTTGGAGCCAGGGGCATAGCCCAAGAACCTCAGTCTCTGGGAGACGGATCTCCCCTTCTTCTGCAGCTGCTTGGGGATGTGCACCCAAGCGTAGGAGCCAAATACACGCAAGTGTCCCAAACTTGGCTTCCTACCGTGGACCAGAAAATATGGAGTCTGATTCACAACGCTGCTCCAGGTGCGGTTCAGGGTGTAGTTGGCGTAGTGTACCGCCTCCGCCCAGTATGATTCCGCGACTCCAGCATCCGCAATCAGGCTGCGCACCATGGTCTGCAGAATGCCGTTCCGTTTTTCAGTCACTCCGTTCTGAGCAGGGGTAAAGGGAGCTGTTAGAAAATGGTGTATGCCCTTATGTCTTACCCAGTCTTGGAACTTTCGGGACATAAACTCGGCCCCACGGTCGCTCTGCAGCTGCACAATCTTGGTCTTGTACGGGGTCTCCACGTAGTTGTACAGTGATTTTATGGCATCAAAGGCTTCAGACTTTTCTGTGAGGGTATACACATGGCCGTACCTCGAGAAGTCGTCGACGGCAGTGAGGAAATACTGCCTTTTTCCTAGGGATGGTGTAAATGGCCCAACCAAATCAACATGTATTAATTGATACGCGTATTGGGTTTTACGCAGTGACACCTTAGGTATTGGGGCGGCCTTCCTCTTTGCCCTCTTACAGATGGCGCAGTCCAGAAACACCTCACAATTCTGGAGGTGAATCCCCTCAGCAAATTCCCCCATCTTTTTGACCACTGGGAAGCTTGCATGGCGATGTAAGAGGTGGGCACATTTGGTATGAAGTGGCTTCCCCACTGACACCCCCTTGGCTCTGGTTGCCTTGGGCGGTGCTGGCACCTTAGGCCCTTTTTTGGGCTTATCTGCCTTAGGTGCCTGCTGAGGCTCGGGTTTCTTGCCTGCATTGGCCTTGAGAGGCCGTGGGGCTGGCTGAGGCGGTATGGGTGCAATTGCTTCGGCCTTGTGCCCCTTTGAAAGTTTGAGGGCTGGCTGTGGGGCCTCTCTCTCTCTCTGCGCGCAGGCCCCTTCTAAGGTGGCACCCTGTGAGCTGTCTCCTGTAGCTGGGTACTCGGGGGGGAAATATTGTAAACCATTTATAATGGTAACATTCCCAATGACCTTTTTGTCTCGAGTGACATGACCTCCCGCTTTGCGAAACAATACCTCCACCCTGCCATCATCACATAACTTGGTTATACTCAATAGGTTATTGGCGATAGAGGGAGCATGCAACACACCTTCAACATTGCCCAGCCCTGGTACAGAGACAGTGCCCTCCCCAACAACCAAAGCATTGTTACCATTGGCAACCTTGACGGAGGAGTTAATTCTCCTTAATCTCTTAAAGCCTTGCTTCATGTTAGCAATGTGAGATGAAGCCCCAGAGTCCAGTAACCAGAGGCCAGTAGGGCCATCAGCCCTTGTGGCGGGGGTGAGATAAGTAGTACACACGAAATTGCCCTTAGCACCACCTTTGCCCCCGCCAGGCCCCCTTCTCTGCCCCCTGCCCCTTCCTTGATTGGAACCATGCTTAGGTCCTTGCTGGTAATGGGGGCAGTCCTTCTTCAGATGCTCCTCAGAGCCACAGATGAAACACTTGGGTAGAGTGTTAACCTGCTCTGAACTCTGGTGCCTCCTATTGATGCGCTGAGTTGTGGCCCTGGTGTATTCTCCCGCATCTTTACGCCTCCTGTCTTTTGATTTGATTTTCGATTTTATTAGATTTATATACCGCCCTACTCCCGAAGGACTCAGGGCGGTGAACAGCCAAAAAATAAAACACATAGATTACAAAATTTAAAAGGCAATATAAAACCACATTAAATAATTTGGCCCAGGATAAATTAAAAACACCCCCAATGGTTAAGACAAATTTAAAATTTACAATTTAAAAAGGGAAAAGTTAGGCCAGGCCAGCCTGTTGAAATAGAAAGGTCTTGAGGGCGCGGCGGAAGGTGTGTAGATCTGGGATCCTCCGTATCTCTGGGGGGAGCTCATTCCAGATAGCAGGTGCCCCCACAGAGAAGGCTCTCCCCCTGGGGGCCGCCAGCTGACACTGTTTGGCTGACGGCACCCTGAGGAGTCCCTCTCTATGAGAGCATACTGGCCGGTGAGAGGCTACTGGTGGCAGCAAGTGGTCCTGTAAGTATCCAGGTCCTAAGCCATGGAGCGCTCTAAAGGTGGTCACCAACACCTTGAAACGCACCCGGAAGACCACCGGGAGCCAGTGCAGCTCGTGCAGGAGAGGTGTTACATGGGAACGCCACTGTCACAAGTAAATGCCTTATTCTCCATTATGTAAATAGTATATGAACGGGATATCAGGGGTTAATTTATTCTTCACTTCTTAATGTATTCATACTTCACCACTCCCATATCTAGCTCCACCCATTGTATATATAAGGAGCTGCACGCATCCCTTCCTTGCTTCTATCTGTGAATATTCAGTGAATATAGAATGCCTTATGTAAATAAAGAGAGATATATTTGAACTCTTAATTCTCAAATGATTTATTGAGTCTGATCCTGAAAATATCGCAACAAGCTGGTAGCAGAGGATGGTTGAATTGACTCAATAAAAACTTAAATATGTCTAAGAGAGATAGGCCCAACACCAGGGCATACAGCAAAGAAATGGAAACGGATCAAGAAATAATCGATGAGTCCACAAATGCAATTTCGAGAGAATCTGAAGAATACACCACAGAAGATGAAGAAATAATAAATGAAAATGATGACCAAGAGGAAAACAAAATAGAAAACAACGAACTCAGGTCAGAGATATTAAAACTTTTAAAAAGCCAAAAGAACGATGAAAGCCTCATCGCGAACCTCCAAGATATGCTAAAAAACAGCGGAGCAGCGAGAGAGAAGCACATCGCTACTGAAAAGCCAAAAGATTCAAAAATAGTGAGTGATACGCTTACAGACAAAAACGCAGTGAAGAAGAAAAACGGTGATCCCGCGCAAAATTTCGAATGGCAGCCATCTTGGTTTCAACAGACCTCCAAGGTGAGCGAAGCAGAGCCAATCAGAAAACTTGATTCAAAATTTCTGGCGCGAAAGACATTACTAGATAAAAGAAAATGAAAAAGAAAAGTCCCATACCTCAGAAGAATCAGAATCAGAAAGTGAAGGTGATTCAACAGACACACAAATAAAGTCAGCAATGAAAACGCTTTTTGCTGCATTTGGACCGAAACTGAAGATTACTAAAAAACCAACTAGAAAGCAAGCAAGCAAGCCAACGCCTCAAAATCTACCCGCTCCCATCCAGACGACGAGAGCACCGACACCTGAACCCAGAGAGCCCTGCAGATACCACCCCACACCGCAGATCGATCCAAGGACCAACGCTCTCAACAGAAGAAAATGAACAACCGCTATCATCAGGACTCCCAAGATCGAGCCGGAGACCGATTCATCTGAGGAGGAGCAGAGCGAGCGAGCCGCAGCGACGAGAACCTCTCACGACGACTCCAGGAATGAAATGAGCAACGCGCATGCGCAGGACTACGCAGACGGCCCAGGAAGACGTGAGATGCTGAGAGGATCGTGCAGACTCGTTGCGAGCATTCCCACGCCGTTTTGCAATTTCCAGCATTTACGAGACCACGGACTACCCCCGGTTGTAAGTAATGGACACAATAATGTTGGAAACTTACCCAGTGACTTCCCAAAGCTGAGAATAGATGGCATTAATTTGCAAGAATGGTATCAGCAGCTCCAGGTTGTCTTTATGAAGGAAAACTTACTGTTTTTTATCACTAATCCCCCAAAAAGACCTTGGACTCTAAAGTTAGATTGCTTACACCATAGAGCATTTTTCTTATTAATTTCCAGTGTATCTCCTGCAATGTATCACAGCATTAAGCAAAATCTGACTGTCTCAGAAATTATTCAATGCATGTTCAATTTGTTTCACAGTGATAGTGTAGCTACTACCACAAGAATGTCTAAAGATTTCTTCTCTTCTAGGATAAAACCAGGGGTTTCCATAAGTGAACATTTAATATCTTTAAACAAAATTAGAGCAGAACTGCATTTAAGGGGGGAGGTGATTTCAGACCAAACGATGAAAAGTGTTATCATCAACTCACTTGACCCATCATGGGATAATTATATGTCACATTTAGACACAATCAATCTAGGATACTTATCCATTGAAAGTCTATCCAATAAGTTAATAGCTGAAGACAATTCAAGGAGGAGTCGCTCTAACAACCACATAGAACACAAACCATATAGAAAGGTAGCTTTTCAAGAAAGATATCATGAAACATTTAGATGCCACAACTGTGGGTCCAAAGAACACAATAGGAGGGATTGCCCTAAAATTTCAAAAGAAAGACATAGGTCAGAATATAGAAATAAATACAACAACAGACAGTCTTCCATTGATAGACATAGGTATAGAAGTCCACCCAATTATAAAGAACATAGAGGGGGCAGAGATAATTCAAAGGATAGAAAATCTGGTTCACTGAATGGACTAAACAAACAAGACAACACTAACATACAACAGAGAACAATAATTGGCTTATTGATTCTGGAGCAACTAATCATACTACGAATAATAGAAGTATATTGTCTTCATTTGTAGAGGATAAATTTGTAATAAAAGTAGCTAACCAAGAAAAAGTCCAAGTAATAGGTAGAGGGAATGTAACCTTACCTGGCCTAGGAAAAATAGAGGGGGTATTACTAATACCTGAAATACCTCATAACATACTTAGTGCCATAAAACTAAGCAGAGATTCTGATATTAACATTGTGTTTTCAAAAGGAAAAGCGACATTGGAGAAAAATAAAATAGATATAGGTACAGTAATAATCAAAGGAGGCCTACCTTATTTAATAACAAAGGAAAAATGGTTACACAACATTGATTCAAATATGGAAGATTGTGTTGAAATAGATAATGGAAACATTAGTAACAGTGACAATGATGAATGTAAAGTAACTCATAATCACAAAGATACACATAATGAAAAAAAACCAAAAATAGGTAAGCCAATTCACGATGAGTGTGCTCATGTTTTACATAGGAAGTTAGGACATGCCAGTTTTCCTGTAGTACAAAAGATGACTGAACACGCAGAAGGTGTTAAAATAAAAAATTGTGAAAACTATTTGGAATGCTCAGTATGTAAGTCTACAAAGCTTAAAACTAGTCCCAGGCCTAGAAAATCAACAAGGTCAACCAACAAAATTTTTGATTTGGTACACATGGACCTGGTTGGTCCACTAACACCATCAATCACTTATAAAAAACGTTACTTTCTAACCATTGTGGATGATTATAGTCGTTATGGATTTGTTTACACATTAAAACATAAAGATGAAACTTTTCAGAAATTTAAAGAGTTTTACAAACGCATAGAAACACAGCACAATATTAAAATAAAACAAATCATGACAGATAGGGGATGTGAATTCATGTCTAAGGAATTCTCCCAATGGCTGAAGGACAAAGGAATGTTACATTACACATCTAGCCCATTTTCCGCATTCCAGAACGGAGTTGTAGAGAGAAAGAACTCAACATTACAAACCATGATTAGATGCACATTAGAAGATGCTGGCTTAAGCAAACAATTCTGGTCAGAAGCCCTACAATATTCCAATTACACACAAAATAGAACTTGGTCCAGCATTGTAAATAAGACACCATATGAAGTAATGTATAATAGGAAACCAAAATTAGCACACATGCACATATTTGGAGTCACTGCAGACGTACACATACCTAAACAATTGAGGCGAAAAGGGGAAAACGTGTCTAGAAGACTTAGATTTATGGGATATGAGACAGGTACAAAAGGATACAGATTCATCGACAATAATAACAAATTTATAGTTTCCAGAACGGCTGTGTTCCATGAACAGGCCAACTGGTCTAAAATACATCTTAATGAAATATTCCCAAGCACCAACACAGGTACCAAACTCCAAGAGAAAAGAGCTATAGAAGAGCAAAATGACAACAAGCATAGAAACAAAACCAAAACATGGACAAACAGTCAACACAAAATAAAGACAGATTCATTAACAAAAAAGGAAGCAAGATATTTACATGATAATGATAGTAAGCCTGAAAAAACAATCAGAAATACCAGAAATCAAATGCCAAATAAGTACAAGGATTATATAATGCATATGGATGGAGAACCAACAACACCTAATACATATGAGGAAGTGTTAAAACTTCCTCCTAAAGAAAAAGAAAAATGGGAATCAGCAATGACTAAAGAGATGGAAAGTTTACGAGGGTTAAATGTATTTACACCTGCAATTGCACCAAAGGACAAAACTATTATTGGCACTAGGTGGATATATAAAATTAAAAATTTAGAGGGAGGCAATACTCTATACAAAGCTAGATTAGTTGCACAAGGTTATGCACAGAAATATCCCGAGGATTATACTGACACATACTCCCCCACAGTAAGAACTGAGAGTGTCAAAACAGCTCTAGTTATAGCATCAGCACTCAATCTCAATGTGTTCCAATATGACATACAGACTGTGTATTTACACGCAAAATTAGATAAGGAAATATATGTAAGAGCACCTCACAGTCAATACACAAACAAAAATGAGACTTGGTTATTAAACAAAAGTTTATACGGGTTAAAACAATCTGGTAAACGATGGTATGATTGTTTAGTAAAAGTGCTTAAAACTATGGATTTCAATGCCACTACTGCTGATAACTGTTTCTTTGTAAAAAAAGGTGATGATTCCATAGAATTTGTATTGATCTATGTGGATGACATTTTGTACATAGGTAAACATAAAGAAAGAAGAGAAACATTTGTAACAAAGCTAAATGAACATTTCTCACTGAAATCTTTAGGCAAAGTAAATAAGTATCTTGGTGTTCAAATTAGTAAAACTAGAAGAGGATTCAAGCTTTCCCAGAGAGATAAGATCATAGAGCTCTTGAATAAATGTAATTTAAGCGATGCTAAACCCTGTGACACTCCTATGCAGACTGACTTTCTAAAGAATGCAGACGAATCATCCCCTGAATTCAAAGATAATACATTCTATAGATCAATCATAGGTTCCCTTCTTTACATTTCCAATTGGACTAGACCTGATATCGCTTTGCCCCTCAATTTATTGTCCAGACATGTAAGCAAACCAACAATGTACCATTGGGAAGCTGTCAAAAGGATATTAAGATATTTAAAGAATACCTTAGATTTTTGTTTGATATTGGAGCCTAATAATGTCAAGGAGCCAAGCCTCACATGTTACGCCGATGCGGATTGGGCTGGCGACACTTCATGTAGAAAAAGTACATCTGGTTATATATTCCTCCTTACCGGTTGTCCAGTTTACTGGTACACTGGCAAACAAGATTTAGTGGCCACTTCAACAACAGAAGCAGAATATGTTTGTCTATCTAAAGCAGCAAATAACCTTGTATGGTTTAATGACTTAATTTCTGACATTTGGAAAAAACCCACTTTGCCTTTTATCATGCATGAAGATAACAAAGCTGCTATCGAAATATCTAGATCTGACGCCATTGGACAAAGGTCCAGACATATAGACATAAAATTTAAACATGTGAGACAGTTATCTCAGGATGGATTTATTAAAGCAGTGCATTGTGAGACATCAGAACAAATAGCTGACATATTAACAAAACCTTTGCCATCTAAACAACATAAATACCTGACTTCTAAGTTACATGTTTTGTATTGTTCTGAATCTGAATGTAATTGGTGTAGCATATCGAATCGGCATTTAGAGGGGGATTTGTCACAAGTAAATGCCTTATTCTCCATTATGTAAATAGTATATGAACGGGATATCAGGGGTTAATTTATTCTTCACTTCTTAATGTATTCATACTTCACCACTCCCATATCTAGCTCCACCCATTGTATATATAAGGAGCTGCACGCATCCCTTCCTTGCTTCTATCTGTGAATATTCAGTGAATATAGAATGCCTTATGTAAATAAAGAGAGATATATTTGAACTCTTAATTCTCAAATGATTTATTGAGTCTGATCCTGAAAATATCGCAACAGCCACGTTGCTCCCATAACCACCCGTGCGGCTGCACTCAGCACCAATTGGAGCCTCCGGGTGCTCCTCAAGGGGAGCCCCATGTAGAGAGCATTACAGTAGTCCAGGCGGGAAGTGACGAGGGAATGAGTGACCATGCGTAAGGAGTCCCGATCTAGAAAGGGACGCAACTGGCGGATCAGGCGAACCTGATAAAAAGTCCTCCCGGCCACAGCTGTCAAATGCTCTTCTAAAGACAGCCATGAATCCAGGAGGACACCCAAGTTGCGAACCCTCTCCATGGGGGCCAACGACTCACCCCCATAGTCAGTGATGGCACCAACTGACTATATTGGGACGCCGGAAACCACAGCCACTCGGTCTTGGATGGGTTGAGCCTGAGTCTGTTTCTCCCCATCCAGATCCGCACGGCCTCCAGGCACTGGGACATCACTTCAAGGGCATCATTGGGGTGGTCCGGGGTGGAGATGTACAGCTGAGTGTCGTCAGCGTACTGATGGTACTTCACCCCAAAACCACGGATGATCTCACCCAGCGGCTTCACATAAATGTTGAACAGAAGGGGCGAGAGGACCGACCCCTGTGGCACCCCACATATAAGGCGCCTCGGGGTTGACCTCTGCCCCCCTGCCAACATGAACTGCGACCAGTCGGAGAGAAAGGAGGAGAACCACCGCAACACGGTGCCCCCCACCCCCAACTCTTCCAACCGGTGCAGCATGATACCATGGTCAATGGTATCAAAATTTAATTTAATTTAATTTCCAATTTATATACCGCCCTTCTCCCTGAGGACTCAGGGCGGTGTACAGCCAAAATAAGAACATAGAATACAAATATTAAAAACAGTTAAAATATATATAAATTTGGCCCAGAATTTAAGAAATCACAAACCGATTAAAAGAATTTAAAAAATTTCTTCTTAAGCCAGCCCGGCTTGCTGGAAAAGATGGGTTTTAAGGGCACGACGGAAGGCACTGAGGTCATGGATTATCCTTATCTCAGGGGGCAACTGATTCCAGAGGGTAGGAGCCCCCACAGAGAAGGCCCTCCCCCTGGGGGTCACCAGCCTACATTGTTTGGCTGATGGCACCCTGAGGAGGCCCTCTCTGTGGGAGCGCATGGGTTGATGGGAGGTCGTCGGTAGCAGCAGGCGGTCTCGCAGATAGCTAGGCCCTATGCCATGGAGCGCTTTAAAGGTGATGACCAACACCTTGAAGTGCACCCGGAAGACCACCGGGAGCCAGTGCAGCTCGCGCAGGAGCGGTGTTACATGGGAGTGCCATGTTGCTCCCATCACTACCCGCGCTGCTCCATTCTGGACCAGTTGGAGCCTCCGGGTGCTCTTCAAGGGGAGCCCCATGTAGACAGCGTTGCAGTAGTCAAGGCGAGAGGTGACGAGGGTGTGAGTGACTGTGCACAAGGAATCCCGATCAAGAAAGGGCCGCAACTGGCGAATCAGGCGAACCTGACAAAAGGTCCCCCTGGTTACAGCCGTCAGATGTTCCTCCAAAGACAGCTGCATATCCAGGAGGACTCCCAGATTGCGAGCCCTTTCAGTGGGGGCCAGAGACTCGCCCCCAATAGTCAGTGATGGAGTCAACTGACTATATCGGGATGCCGGGAGCCACAGCCACTCTGTCTTGGAAGGGTTGAGTTTGAGCCTGTTCCTCCCCATCCAGATCCGCACAGCCTCCAGGCACTGGGACATCACTTCAAGGGCATCGTTCGGGTGGCCTGGGGTGGAGATGTACAGCTGGGTGTCATCAGCGTACTGATGGTATCTCACCCCGAAGCCACGGATGATCTCACCCAGCGGCTTCACATAAATGTTGAACAGAAGGGGTGAGAGGACCGATACCTGCGGCACTCCACAGATGAGAGGCCTCGAGGTCGACCTCTGCCCCCCTGCCAACACAAACTGCGACCGGTCGGAGAGAAAGGAGGAGAACCACCGCAACACGGTGCCTCCCACCCCCAACTCTTCCAGCCGGTGCAGCATGATACCATGGTCGATGGTATCAAAAGCCGCTGAGAGATCTAACAGGACCAGAACAGAGGAACAACCCCTGTCCCGAGCCCTCCAGAGATCATCAACCAAGGCGACCAATGCCGTTTCCGTGCTGTGCCCAGACCTGAAACCCGACTGGAATGGATCTAGATAAGATGTTTCCTCCAGGAATTGTGGAAACTGTCGCGCGACCACACTCTCAACAACCTTCGCCATAAAGCAAAGGTTGGAGACAGGACGGTAGTTGGCCAATATTGCCGGATCCAGGGATGGCTTCTTGAGGAGAGGCCTCACCACCGCCTCTTTCAGGGCAGCAGGGAAGTGACCCTCACTCAACGAAGCATTAATAACGCCCTGGAGCCAGCCTCGTGTAACCTCCCGGGAAGCCAGTACCAACCAGGAGGGACACGGGTCCAGTAAACATGTGGCCGCACTAAGTCTCCCCAAAATCCTGTCCACATCATCGGGAGTCACAGCATCAAACTCCTCCCAGGTAACATTCTCAAGACTATTCCTCGTCACCCTGCCCTGATCTACCCAGTCAGAGTCCAAATCCCCCCGGATCTGAGCGATTTTGTCATACAGGTATTGTCCGAAATCCTGCCCTGCCTTCTAAAAGCCGCTGAGAGGTCTAACAGGACCAGGACAGAGGAGCAACCCCTGTCCCGAGCCCTCCAGAGATCATCAACTAACGTGACCAATGCCATTTCTGTGCTGTACCCAGGCCTGAAGCCCGACTGGAACGGATCCAGATAAACTGTTTCATCCAGGTGCTGGGGAAGCTGTCGCGCGACCACACTCTCAACAACCTTCACCACAAAGCGAAGGTTGGAGACTGGACAATAGTTTGCTAACACTGCCGGATCCAGGGAAGGCTTCTTAAGGAGAGGCCTCACCACCGCCTCTTTGAAGGCAGCGGGAAAGTCACCCTTACTCAACGAAGCATTTATAATCCCCTGGAGCCAGCCTCGTGTCACCTCCCAAGAAGCCAGCACCAACCAGGAGGGACACGGGTCCAACAAACATCTGGCCGCGTTCAGTCTACCCAGAATCCTGTCCACGTCATTGGGAGTCACAGGGTCAAACTCTTCCCAGATAACATTCTCAAGACCTGCCTCCACCATCCCCCCTGAATCTGCCCAGTCAGAGTCCAAGTCTTTCAGAATCTGAGTGATTTTGTCATACAGATACTGTACAAAATCCTTGGCTCTACCCTCCATTGAGCCAGGGAGGCTCAATGTCTTCCTCATTGAGCCTCCCTGTGAGGTAGGACAGAGTCATGGCTTCCTTCCTGGTTCCCTCTAGTGAGACAATAAAGTTGCCCCAACTTTTGTCCAGGGATGCCAGAATAACAGCAATCATGTTGGCCTCCGTCATGGGGTAGTCCCTGAGCACCAGTTCTGCCCTGAGTGCCTTCAACTTTCCCAGGTGTTCAGCCATGCTAGCCCCAAATTTCAGCTTGGTGTTATAGAACTCCGATGTAAGCCTTGTGGTGGAGCCCAAGCTATCACTATTAAATAGGCTATATAACAACCCCCAAATCTCGCCAGCTGTGAGCCCATCTGGAATGCTGGGGTACAATTTAGCATCCAGTGAGCTCAGTAGAGTGGTATAGGCTTTCCTGTGGTACCACTCTTCTTGAGGCCCCCAAGGGAAAGGTGGGGGGGGTCTAAAACCATTTCTAGGGTCCTGTTGTGACTCCGACCCCCGAGCCTGTCCTAACAGAGGGAGAGGACTCAGAAGGTGAAGGAGAGGATTTGGCAAGGCCTCCCTCTCCAGGACCCTCCTCTCTGGCAATGCCTCAGGTTTCCTCCGAAGGCCAAGAGATATGCCAGGAGCAAGGCACTTCGGAGCAGCCGCAGATAGAGAGTGAAGGGGATGAGTTTTGGCTGGTTCCCAGACAGTGTCGGAAGGATAAACGCACGCAGCAGAGAAAGAGGTGTGGGCGGGCCAGAGATTGAGCTGAGTCACTGGACCACACCCCACAAGGGATAAAAGGGGGTGTGTCAGCTATTCAAGCCTTGTGACGGACAAATTGAAAAGCTCGGAAGTCATATCGTGTTTCTAGAACCCTGTTGGAAGCTCTTTTTGGATTTCTTCGGACTGGACTTTGATAATTCTTTGCTTTGTGGAATTAATTTGGTATACCGGACTGAGGAGAAAAAACCTCCCTTAGTGAGTAAAATCTCTTGGCAGGCAGTTCATGGGACGCTACCAAAGCTGTTATCTTAAAGGAATTCCTGACTGTTTGATTCATTAACTCCTGGCTGTCTGTTTGTGTGTGTGCGTGCGACGGGGACAGAACAGGTCCCTTCTTTTAAGAGACATACCTGTATCTCTTTATTCCATATGTTGTAGTTCTCACCCCCCAGATGTAATTTCTCAAAATTATTCGGGAGAACAGACATAGCTGGGGTAGAAAATGCTGATGCATTTTGCTGTCCGAGGTACCTTTGCGAAGGCTCCATTGAAGTGAATGGGAGAGGGATCCCTCTGCTGGTAAGTGTTGGTATTTTTCTCTAATTATTTTTCTCTTTTTCAGCTGGAGTGTACTGAGCGTGCTCAGAACTCATTCCAGCCCAGGAGCCGACGGGAGCGGACCTCTCTCTCGGTGCTTCAGGGCCAGGCCTGAGCCCAGGCCTGTGGAGCTCTGAAGATTCTTCTGGAAGCCCTCCCGGTACTGGAACACTTACCAGGGGGTGAAGGCTGCAGGATGGGGCCGGAAAGGCCCGAAAATGCCGAGGATCGCCTGGAGGGGCCCACCACTGGTCCTGAAGACTCTGGAGGAGGCAGCCATCTTGGGAAGTGGGAGGCTCATCTGGAGGCCCCCTGAAGTCATTGAGGTGAGTCCTCCATTGCCTCGGTGGGGGTGTTGGGAAGGCTGGACCCCCAGGGGTTCTTCTGGGACTCTGTGGAGGCGTGGGTCCTGGCTGGGGGGCTCCAGACTGGACGCCCCCCCTCGTTGGTCTCCTGGGGGTAGTGAGGGGGGCTGGCTACCCCCGACATCAAGGTTGTGTTGGTCGTGGCTTCCAGGGCCGTGATCAGGACTTGGATTGCGGCCCTGATGCCCGCTGCAGCAGGTGCGGCTGGGCAGACTTCGAGGCTTGCCGGTGGGGGGGGGGTGAGCAGTTTGCATGCTGCTTTGGCTGGCTGTCATCGGTTGCTGGGCCTCGTGGCCTAGCTGAGGCCCACTAAGCCTTGCTGGAGTAGGTAGCCTGGGGGCCGCCATGTTGCTTCCAGTTGGCCCCGGAAGCTGCAGGTCGCGATTTGGCGGGAATTTTCCCGCCAAAAGCTCCGGGGCCCCGGGGTCCCCCAGGGTGGCCAGCACCATGTTAGGGAGCCTCCTGGGCACTGGGGAAGGACTTACCCGGTGTCCAGAAGCCCCCTGCGCTGGTGTCCCATGTGGCTTGGCTCCTGGCGTCCCTCGGGTTGCTAGGAGCATTCATAGCAGCTCTCTGCATTCTTTGCCAGTGAGCTGGTCTACGCTGGGGGTGGCCTGATCCCTGGCCGCCTCCCCGGTGTCCTGGAAGTCCTGGGTGGACTGCTGGCCTTCCATGCTTTCCTCTGTGGCTTGCAATCGCAGGGAAGCATGCGAAGGGGTCCCTGGCGCTCCACTGGGTCCTCTGGGGGCATAGAGATCATCTGTACCCTCCTCTGGATCGAAGCTAGCATCTGGGACTGGATGCAGGGCGGCCATTCTTGATTGAAGACTTCTGGTCACAATCGAGGATCTCCTGCCATCCATCTCTGGGGGGTTCTTGCTGGAACCTCCAGGCATCTTGATTCTGCTGGCTTGGAAGTGTTGCCTCAAACCATCCTCTGCTATCACTTTGTGAGGGCTCTCACGAAGATCGATGGTTCGTTGAGGGTGCTTCCAAGAAAAGGCAGCACGCAAGGATGCAATCAAGTTGAATCTTTATTTAGAAGAAAAGTAGAGTAAAATGAGTTCCCTGGCATGGAGGCATCCATGCCTGGATTGAGCCCATGGTTCAGTCCTGTAGGAAGTTAGAACAAGAGCCAAAGAGCAGCTCCTGTGCAGGGGTTCTTATAGGGGCCCCTGGCCCCTCCCTTACCAATGTGTGAGGGGGCCGGAGGGCCATTAACTCTCCCCAATGGGGCTGAAGGGGCCAGAGCCCCTTGACCCACCAATGGGATCCAAAGTCCCTCTTTGCTCCCATCCGGTGGCCTTTTAAGAAACTGCCATGGCTGGCACAAAACACCTAACATATACAGTCTCTTCTAGCACTGATGATGTCACCTAGTAGGCTCATGAAATGTCTGCAAGGCAACAACCGTGCTAAGAAAGGTTGTAAAACAGGGCAAAACTCCCTTAACAAATGTCTCAATTAGTAACCAAATTTTTGTGGTCATAAGTCAAGGACTACTGTATGTTAGTCCCAATTAAGCATCTAAGGAGGATGAACCAGGGGTGAAATGCTCCCGGTTCGGATCGCCTCGGGCAAGTAGGTAGCGATGGCGGCGGGCAGTTCGGAGAACCGGTAGCAAAAATCCCTGCCCCCTCCCCCCATGCCCAGCTGAGCCGCACGATCATCAGAGGCTTTTTTTCTTTTAAATGCCTCTGACAAGCCAAGCTCTGATGATCCAAGCTCTGACGATCCCAGCTGAGTTGCCTGATTGGCAGAGAGTTTTTTAAAAACCCTCTGACGATCAGGCAACTCAGCTGCGATCGTCAGAGCCTTTTGAAAGCATTTTTACATGGTTTTACATGTAAAAAATGGTTTTAAAAGTAAAAAAAAATTGGCCACGCCCACCCAATCACATTACCCCCCCACCAAGCCACGCCCACAGAACCGGTAGTAACAAATTTTAGATTTTACCACTGATAACGGTCCTGCCAGGACAGATAAAGAAAACTAATTTGTCAAATTCAATTTAACTGGAGTGGTCATTTATGGTCTCCTAGTGAAATGATACACACTTTTGAATGCATTACAGAGTAACAATGAATCTTCCCCCATTAACCAACTTGCAAAGGTGAAGCAAAATAGAAGCAGCAGCTTGTGCCAGTGTTAACAAAACTCAGGGATTTCTGAATACTGTATTGGGCCTATCGGATACTCTTAATTTCACACTGCTTTCTAATATCTTCATTAGATTTCCTCCAGATGTGCCGAACTACAGTTCTCTTAGGAACAGTAGTTCTTGGTCATGTTGGCTGAGAATTTACAGATGTTGCCCATGTTGTTGGGGGGCAGAGTGCTCTGGGTGTCATTTCCTGATTTTGTATAGATGGCTAATGTAATCCTGGAGCTGTAGTAAAATCCCTATAATGGTTTTAATTCAAAAGATATTGAAGATACGAGAGAGGAACATTGTAGTGATTTCCTCATGCATTTTTTTGAATGTAATATAAAGCATTAATCATGCAATCACCATCACCACGTTCACCCTACATTCCAGTTATATCCTCCCTCAACTGTGTTCTTCCATCAGCAATGCAAGTAATCCTCAATTTACAGCCATTCATTTAGCAGTTACAACGGCTCTGAAAAAAGAGACTTATGACGGTCCTTGCACTTATGACAGTCGCAGCATCCCCGTGGTCACGTGAGGGAAAATTCAGGTGCTTGTTACTTATGATAGTTGCACTGTCCCAGGGTCATGTCATCTCCATTTGCTGCCTTCCCAGGTTTTTTGACAAGCAGTCAATTGGAGAAGCCAGATTTGCTTAACGGCAGCATGATTCACTTAAACAGCAGCAGTGATCCACTTAGCAACCATGGCAAAAAAAAAGGTCATAAAATTGGGTGTGGCTCGCCTAACGATGGAAATTCTGGATCCAATTGTGGTTGTAAGTCAAGGATTACCTGTATCAATCTTCCTTCCATTAAAAAAAAAACCTCTTTTTAAGGAAGAATTAGTAGTAGTGGTAACTACCTAGTCTCAGGACACCCAATCTACTTTTTTCCAGTTGCTTGTTTCTTTCTTCTCTGCCAATTCTTGTGAACTTTCATGGCTATATAACTGTTCCTTTCAAATTTTGACCTCTGTATATTGCCTCACATTTTTTCACAGCACATAGGAAATTATTGCCAGGTTAGATGCAGTGTTTTCTGGTTGGTTCACATCAGGGGTGAAATGGTCTCGGTTCGGAACAGATCGCCCGATCTGGTAGCGATGGAGGTGGGTGGTTCGGAGAACTGGTAGCAAAAATCCCTGCCCCCCCCCATGCCCAGCTGAGCCGCACGATCATCAGAGGCTTTTTTTTCTTTTAAAAGCCTCTGCCAATCAGGCAACTCATCTTGGATCGTCAGAGGCATTTAAAAGAAAAAAGTCTTTTTTTTAAAAAAACACCTCTGACGATCCAAGTTGAGTTGCCTGATCGTCAGAGGCATTTAAAAGAAAAAAAGCCTCTGCCGATCAGGCAACTCAGCTGGGATCGTCAGAGCCTTTTGAAAGCATTTTTTTACAACCTCTTCGCCGAAAAGGTTGTAGAAAAAAATGGTTTTAAAAGTAATTTTTTAAAAAAAAAAATTGGCCACGCCTACCGTCACATTACCCCCACCCACCAAGCCACGCCCACAGAACCGGTAGTAACAAATTTTAGATTTCACCACTGGGATGAACATATACCTTTAGTCCTCGATTTACGACCACCATTGAGCCCCAAATTTCTGTCGCTGACTGGGAGTTTTGCCCTGTTTTACAACCTTCCTTGCCCCCGTTAAGTGAATCGCTGCAGTTGGGAACTTAGTCGCACGGTTCTTGTTAAACGAAGCTGGCTTCCTGCTTGTCAGTAGATTGTGTGACCCCGAAACACTGCGACCGTCATAAATACGAAGTGTCTGAATTTGGATCCTGTGACCATGGGAATCCCGCAATGGTTGTTAAGTGTGACAACCGGTCCTAAGTCGCTTTTTTTCACGGCTGTTGTAACTTTGAATGGTCACGAAATGAACTGTTACCTTTTGTGACCAGATTCCGATTTTACGTCTGTATCGTCGTTTCCTTTCTGGCTCAACCATTGTCCGTTGTTCTCATTGATCACCAAGAGAGTTTTATATACCCAATTTATTTTGAGTTTTATACACCTAATTAATTTATTTTGAGTTTTATATAACTAATTAATTTATTTTGAGACTTAGATATCAAATTAATTTATTTCACAATCTTGTGTGGAGGCACTTATAATTTTATGGCAGTTGAGAAAATGTGAATGAAACGCATTTAATTCGCTTAAATCTCTTTTTTTTTTTCTCCCTGTTTATTTTTAATCTTGGGATTCTGCCTTTCAGACAGACTTTAAAATAAATATAAATATAAATATAAATATAGATATTATTAAAATATCTATATTTTCCCATCATGTTTTCATTCATAACATTACAGAGAGTCCTCAAACTTATGACAGTTTGTTTAGTGAGTGTTAGAAGTTATGACGGCAATGAAAACAAGGGACTTGGGATGGTTCTCGCTTAGTGTTAGGATATGGTATAAGTCTAACAAGTTGTCCAGGCAATATATGTGTCAGGTTTCGGTGTTATCTCAAATAAACTTCATTCTCAAACGCAAAGTCTCTGATGAATCTTTTCTTTATTTAAGAATAAAACAACGTCATTCCTGAACTCTGGGTGTAGCCAAAACTGGCATCTCCTTCCAAACCCCTCCCTTTCCGTTCTTCATCCCCAATGTCTCATTGGCCATCATGCAGATCCATCTCTCCGTCCCAAGCACTTTCTATTCACAGGAATTCCCCCCTCCCTCTATCTCCTAAGTAACGTTATCTATCAGGGAGCAGGAAACTAAGTGAAAGTTCATCTCAGCATTAAAGCAAGGCTTCTCCCTCTCTCATTCATGTCAGCGCTGGGGGAGATCACAAATTGGAACTCTGACATCCGGCCCCTCTCCCTTCATTTCTCCAACGCGACCTGCCCCAAAGGAAAAAAAAACCACAACAAGTTAAGTATCATTATCCCCTCCTTGGGTGCGACCCCCCCCCTTCCCGGCTTGCCCGGGTGGTCTGCATGGAATTTTGCTATAAGGCGGTCAGCTTGGATGTTTGAGCTCTTCACCCAGGAAGCCTCTGACAACGGGTAGCCCTTCCATTTAATTAAGTACTGGAGGCGCCCCCTGTGCCATCTTGAGTCAAGAATTCGCTGCACTTCGTAGTGAGTTTGGCCCCCAACAACCAGGGGCCCAGGGGGGTCATGTGGCGTCGGCCTTAAAGTAGACCCCACTACAGGCTTCAGAAGGCTACTGTGGAAAACGGGGTGAATCTTCCCCAGGAGCTGGCGCAACTGCAGTTGTACTGTAACTGGGTTGATTATTTTTACTATAGGGAACGGTCCTATAAATTTCGGGCCCAATTTCTTGCTCAGGAGTCTAAGTCTCAAGTACTTGGTGGAAAGGTAGACTTTCTCTCCCAGTTGAAATGGTCTTTGGGGAGTTCGGTGCTTGTCTGCCTGTTTCTTATAAGATTGGGCCGCCTTGGCCAGCGCCCTCTTAACATTCTCCCAAGTTTCTCTCAACATTGCCATCCAGTCGGTCAAGCTAACTGAGGAAGGGGGCTCCCTCGGGTACTCTGGCATGGGGGCAAAATCCATACCACACACTACTTTGAACGGGGTTAACCCCGTGCTGCTGTGGACAGCATTATTATATGCGACCTCCGCAAAAGATAGGAGGTCTGCCCAATTGGACTGCTGGTAGTCGACGTAGCATCTTAAATATTGTTCTATCATAGTGTTCAGTCTTTCCGCCCCCCCCCCCCCATTGGTGCTCGGGTGAAATGCTGAGCTGAGCCCTTGGGATGACCCTATGGATCGTAGGAACTCCCTCCAGAACTTTGCTGTGAACTGGACCCCTCGGTCGGAGATGATTCTCCTGGGGACTCCATGCAGGTGGTAGATGTGTTTCAGGAACAGTTTGGATAACTGGCGGGCTGAGGGCAGTCCGCTGCAAGGAATGAAGTGTGCCTGTTTGGAGAATAAGTCTATTACAGTCCAGATCACTGTATTTCCACTACTCCTCGGTAGGTCTACTATGAAGTCCATCGCAATCTCCTCCCATGGTCTTGTCGGTTCAGCTACTGGTTGCAACAGTCCAGGAGGGCACCCTGGTCTTCTCTTCATCGTGGCACAAATGGTGCAGCTTTTTACATAACTGTCTACGTCCTTTCTCATGTGGGGCCACCAGAACTGCCTTCGTACTAGGTGCAGAGTCTTTAGGAACCCGAAGTGTCCCGCTGGTTTAACGTCGTGGCTCCTCTTGAGAATCAGGGTGCGTAAAGTCTGTGGGACATAGAGCTTTGTCCCCTTCCATGCTAGGTCATCTCTTTTTGTCAAGAGATGTTGATTGTCTCAGAACCAGGGGTCTGTCAGTGTTTCATTTTTTAGTCTTGCAGTTAAGTCACTTGCAGGTTGGCCCTGCTGGTCACGTTGTTGCCGTCTGGTGATCACTTGAGCCGCTGCTTGGGTGGAGGGGATGATGGCATTCACTACCTGCTCCTGCTCACTGTTGTATTGGGGCATCCGGGAGAGGGCATCAGCCAGGAAATTCCTCCCTCCTGGGATGTGCTTAAGCTCGAAATTGAAATGATTGAAGTATTGAGCCCACCGGACTTGCCTGGGCAACAGTTTCCGTGGGGTTTTTAGGGCCTCCAGGTTTTTATGATCAGTCCAGACTTCAAACGGTTTCTGGCCTCCCTCTAGTAGGTGCCGCCAGGTCAACAATGCCCATCTTACTGCGAACGCTTCCTTCTCCCACGCCGCCCATCGCCTCTCCGTGTCGGTGAGTTTGCGGGAGGTGTAGGCGCAGGGTTGTAGATTACCTTGGCTGTTCTTTTGGAGTAACACGGTCCCCACTGCCACATCACTTGCGTCTGCTTGGATGACGAAAGGCTGTTCAGGATCAGGGTGTTTTAAGACAGGTTCTTTTGCAAACATTCCTTTTAGCGTTTCGAATGCCTGTTGGCAGGTCAGATCCCACTGTAGGGGTTGTCCCGGGCGGGGTTTCGTCGTTGGGCTTCCTGTCTTTAGGAGGTCCATCAAAGGTTTGGCAATTCTCGCGAACGAGGGGATGAATTGTCTGTAAAAGTTTGCGAACCCTAGGAAGCTTTGCAGTTGTATGCGGGTGCGAGGGGGGCTGCCATTGTAGAACTGATTGGACCTTGGCTGGGTCCATCTCTATCCCCTTGTTTGATACTCGGTAGCCTAGGTAGTCTAGCCGTGATTGGTGGAAGTCGCATTTTGACAGTTTGACATACAGGTTTGCCCTCAGCAGTTTTTTCAGTACTTGGCGGACGAGGGGTATATGTTCGTCTATGGTCTCCATGTAGATGAGAATATTGTCCAGGTAGACGAGGACCCCTTTGTAAAGGTGCTCATGTAGGACTTCATTTATCAACTGCATGAACACTGCCGGGGCTCCTTGCAATCCAAAGGGCATTACCTTGAACTGGAAACTCCCCAGGGGGCAGTTGAATGCTGTTTTCCATTCATCCCCTGCCTTGATGTGTACTCGGTAATAAGCTTCTCGAAGGTCTAGTTTGGTGAAAACTTTTCCTTTAGCTAGGTGGGTATAAGTTGTGTATGCAAACGGCGGTGATACTTCAAAAATCAACCACCAGCCTCATAGAGCCATCCTTTTTCTCTTTAAAAAGGACCGGCGCCGCTACCTTTGGTTTTACTGGCTCAATAAATCCCCTTTGTAAATTCTTGTCTATGTAGTCCCGCATTTCCTGCATTTCATGGGGCGTCATGGCATACAGTTTAGGTTTGGGTAGTTTTGCTCCCGGGATAATCTCGATGGCACAATCGGTCTCACGGTGGGGGGGGGGGGGTAGAATGTCACACTCGGCCTCACTGAATACCTCTGCAAGGTCTTGGTACTCCCCTGGGATCTGATCTGTATCACAAATGCTGTCGGGTGCGGCTGCCAGTTGCTTCGCTGTACCTTCTGGGAGGGGCCCTTGTGTTGGCGGTGTTTTCTTCTGCAGTGGCGGGCGGCTTTGGGGTCTCTGCGTGGGGGGGAATTCTCCTGGTCGGGGGGGTAAGGGTTGTGGGCCCTTTGCTATCCTCAGCCTGCGGGTCCTCTCTTGCCACCAAATGATTGGGCCCCATTTGTCCAACCACGAGAGTCCCAATATGACTGGGTCTGTCATCTTGGGGGCTATTATGAAGCGGATCGTTTCCCAGTGATCTGCTAGTTCCAGCCTCACGGGTTCAGTCAAGTGTGTGGCGTAAGCTCCCCCCACTAGGGACCCATCAACTTGCTCAAAGCGAATTGGTTGTTTGAGCTTTTTAGCTCGGATCCCCAATTTTAGAACTGTGGGTAGGTTAATTAGGCACCTTGTGCTACCAGAGTCTATTAGGGCTTGGAAAGTCCCTTGGGTCCTTGTTTTGGGGCTGTTAGGCGTATGGGGAAAAGGAAAGGATGGACGGGTCCACTCACCATCGGGTCGTCCTCGCCTTCGTCCTCGGTGTCATAGGGTTCGGGGGACTGATCTCCCTCATCTGGGATTCCTCTGGTTTCGGTCAGGTGAGCGAAAAACTCCGGGCTTTGGGGAGCTTTCCGTGGCACGTGGGTGGCGCGTTTGGGCCCTCGTTCTGGTCGTGCTTTGGGCGGTGGAGCTGGTCCCGGTCTAGGGGTTCCACATCTTGCTGCTACGTGGCCAATCCCCCCACATCTGTAGCATTTCAGTGGGTTCCTTGGGGCGGCTGGCCTCTGGGTGGGCTGTGATGTTGGGGTTTCTCATCTGTTGGGTGGTCCCTGGTCCGGTTGGCCTCTCTCCTTTCTATCTGGTTGTTTCGACATGTCGTTTGCCCGCAGCCCTCTGTCGACTTTTATCGCTACCCGGAACCATTCGGAGAGTCGGTTTGGGATGTCTCGATAGGCAGTCACTTGGGCAATTCTCTTATCTAGGCTTGTCCTAAAAAAATACACCAGCAATCGCTCTGGTAGGGGAGGCAGTGTCCCAATGACTCTCCTGAATTCACAGATATGCTCTCTGATGGGCTTCCCCTTCTGCATTAGGTTTCTGAGCTTGTCTTCCACATAGGGGTCCTCCTCCGCCTCCTCATAATGGGCTCTCAATAGTTGCAAGAACCCGTCTGCATCTTGCAGTTGGGGGGCCCTGTTTTTGTAGAGGGATGATGACCACCTCTTTGCTTCTCCCTCCAACCCTTCCGAGATAGCATTCACTAGGGCTCTGGGGAAAGGATAGAGGTGTCCAAAACGCTCTATGTATATCTCAGCTGAATCGAGGAATTGGGCGAGATTGTCTGGGTCACCATCGAACTTCCCTCTGAACTGGGGTGGTTCCTCCCTCTCTGCCCTCTCATCTCTGTGCTGAGCTCTGTAGGGCCGGCCTTGGTGTTGATAGTCCTCTTCCTCGTCTCTCATCCTGGGGTAGGGAGGTAATGCCTCATCTAGGCTTCTCTGCTTGCTGGGAGGGGGGGGAACTCATGGATGCGTCATTGGGCTCCTCCTCCTTCTGCTGTGGAGGGGGGAAGGGCTGCGCTTTGGCCTACGGCCTCTTGGATCAACAGCCCAGACTGGTTCTCTCTTTTCTTTGGGTCTGCAAGATGGCCCCTCCCCCTGAAGGGTGGCACGATCAAATTTCTCTTTCAACTCATCTATGGAGCTTTCGAGTGGCTTCTTTAGAATTTCTTGGTGCCTGGCTTGTTGCCTGGCTTGCTGCCATACCCATAGCCAGGTCGCCCTCCCCAATTCACTTAGGGGTTTCCCTTTATCTTTCACGTTTGGAAAGGGAAATTCAGCCTCGGAGGCTTTTGGCACAATCCCCGGGTATTTATCTGGCTTCTGTTTCTTGGCTTGAAGTTCTGCCGAGGGGGAAGGCGGGGAGAGTTGAGCCTTCATACTTTCCAAACTGGCTGGAATCACGGCCGGTTCTCCTCCCGTCGCTTGAAGTAGACTTTCCTCCGAAAGCTTGGCTTCAGCCATCGTGTCCGGCGATAACCTCCAGTCCGCCCACACGTCTGGGAGGGAGCGGGATGATTTAAAATCAGCCAGCCTGGCTTTGGAAGAGTTTTGGCTGTCTGTCAGGTTTCGGTGTTATCTCAAATAAACTTCATTCTCAAACGCAAAGTCTCTGATGAATCTTTTCTTTATTTA
The DNA here is from genome assembly GCF_029215685.1 of Pituophis catenifer annectens. Taxonomy (NCBI): domain Eukaryota; kingdom Metazoa; phylum Chordata; class Lepidosauria; order Squamata; family Colubridae; genus Pituophis; species Pituophis catenifer. The sequence goes on from NW_027256885.1 coordinate 17,033,167, forward strand.
AGAATAAAACGTCATTCCTGAACTCTGGGTGTAGCCAAAACTGGCATCTCCTTCCAAACCCCTCCCTTTCCGTTCTTCATCCCCAATGTCTCATTGGCCATCATACAGATCCATCTCTCCATCCCAAGCACTTTCTATTCACAGGAATTCCCCCCTCCCTCTATCTCCTAAGTAACGTTATCTACCAAAGAGCAGGAAACTAAGTGAAAGTTCATCTCAGCATTAAAGCAAGGCTTCTCCCTCTCTCATTCATGTCAGCGCTGGGGGAGATCACAAATTGGAACGCTGACAATATGTGTTCTATAACTTTAAATGTAATGCTGAGTAATTGTACTGCTGAGTCATTGTAATGACTAATGACTGCTGACTGAATGCTGACTGCAATTATCATAATTGTACTGTTGAGTCATTGCACTGCTGACTTCACTTATCATAAGTGGATAATTACTAGTGTCAACTGTATATAAGAAGGAAGCCGAGCTATAGTCATTGTTGGACCTGCTCTCTTCATTGCTTGACTTGCTGCTTGACTGGAACTGTTGATTGGAACTATTACTGTTGTGTGTGAAGACGTGGATGGATATGCTACCATCGTGATTTGTTACCAGCGTGAATTGCTGTTTATTACCGACTGCTGTTTGTCTGGTAAGAAGATATCTGTAACTTCGGACTGATTTGAATGGCTAAAGACTTGGATTGACTAAAAGACTATGCAATTGTTTTTCACTACAAAGTAAAAACTTTGTTAAACCTGTTTGTATGTATTGTATTCATTGCTCTCAGTACCGTTTCTCTGTGCACTTACTCTGCTGGTTGGTAACACAACAATATCTTTAACATTGGTTATGGGCCCAGAGCCAACCAGAACTAATTAGGATTGTTCAGAGCTAAACTGAAAGTTAATGTGAATTCTACAGAAAACTGTGTTTATGAAATTTAATCCAAGTGAAGATGGCACAAGAATAGTTATCGAATATTTCCATGATAACCCGGCTGGATGGAACAAACTATGTATCCTGGTCTACAAAATGCAATCTACTTCTGCGTAGAGAAGGACTTTGGGACATAGTAAATAATCCACTGGATGTAACAACATGGAATCCTGATGACGAAGAAGATGCGAAGAAATTAGCCAAGTTTACCAGAGACAACGAACGAGCTCTTTGCATAATTGGACTGACACTGAGTGACCAGCAACTTGTCCATATTTGTGGCGAAGAGTCTGCTGATAGGTGTTGGACCAAGTTGAAGAGACTATATGTTCGTGACACTGTGGGTGCTCATATAAATCTCACACAGAAATTGTTTAAGCAACATCTTCTTAAAGGAGGAGATATGATGGCTCATTTGGAATCCATGACCAGAATTTTCCAGGAGCTGCACGAAAAGGAACTTGTTTTCTCGGAATTACAGCAAGTTTATATAATTCTTTCTTCTCTGGACGATAGTTATGATGACTATGTTTCTTCACTGGAGGTTTTGACCAGAGATGACCTCACATTGGCTGGCGTAACCGGTAGGTTATTGGAAGAATCCAGAAGAAGACAAGAAAGGGATCAGTTGAGAGTAAACCAACCAAAAGAAGACAAAATGTATTCAACTGCCTATGTTGTAAAACGATGTTTTGCTTGTGGGGCTAAAGGGCATATAGCTAAGTATTGTAAGAATAAGAAAATGTCTGTTAGGGATAATAATAGACCCAAGAAGGGTTGCAATTTAGCTATATCCAGTTCAACAACTAATGTTAACCTGGATTGGTGGGTTGTTGATAGTGGTGCTTCTCAATCTATTACTAAGAATAGAAACAACTTTGTGAAAATGAATAAGAGTAACCAACATGTTAGATTAGCAAATGGTTGGAAAGTTAAGGTAGCTGGAGAGGGTGTTGTTATGGGGTTGTGTTGCTTTTAATCTTTATCTCTATGTGCCTCTATGAGGTGTTTCCGGTTCCTGGGTGTTCCCTTTGAAGACGCTTTATAAGCGTTGTTTGTTAGTTTAACTTTGTTAATAAAAGCTTATCCGAAACATGGTGTCAGAAGTGGTTCGGCCTTGAAAGTTGAGCGTTTGAAGTAAGAAATATAGCACCATGGCAGATAATATACCACTGCCACAACCCATGCGAGTAAGTGAGGACTCTAGCACTAATTGGGAAAACTTTAGGGCAGAGTTTGAAGATTACTCTTTGGCGACAGGCTTAAATGATAAGCCGGCAGCAGTACAAGCTGCCACATTAAGAAGATTGATGGGTGCAGAATGTCTTCATGTTTATAAGCATAGTTTAACTCTTACAGAAGAGCAGAGGACTGATACTAAGGCTATTTTGGATGCTTTGGAAGCTTTCTTCAGACCGCATAAGAATGTTATATATGAAAGATATCTTTTTGGCAGCTGCACGCAGGAAGAAGGGGAGACGATAGACGCCTTTGTAACACGCTTAAAGGAACGAGCGGCAAGCTGTGATTACGGTTCCCTCAGAAACGAACTCATCTGAGACAAAATAGTTTTGGGTGTTGTCAAGGAAAGTACACGCCGCCGTTTATTAAGGGAACATGGTTTAACTTTGCAATTAGCCATAGAAATATGTCAGACTACTGAACTTACAGATAAATGGCTGATGGCGTTGGAGCGAGATAAACAGACCAACTGTGTTAATGTAGCTTCCAGGCACCAGCCAAATGTGAGGAATCGTCAGCAACAGCAGCAGTTTAAACAGAAGCCTCGCAATTTGTCAGCAGACAACCACACACCGTGTAAATACTGTGACAATGTGCATGCACGTGGGAAAGATCGATGTCCAGCGTATGGTAAAATCTGTAGGGTGTGTGGGAGGCTGAACCACTTTGCTGGGGTGTGTCTGGCAGCAAGGAAGTTGCATATGGTCGAGCAAACGCCGGACTTAGAGGATGTATCGCTGTTTACCACAGATGCGATCTATATGAAAGAATGCATTGGTGCAGTACATTCAAAAGGCAAAAAGTGGTTTGTTAATCTTCAATTTAATGATATAACTCAATCTTGTCAGTTGGACTCGGGGGCAACATGCGATGTGATGAGCCTAAAGGATAAAAGGAAATTGGCACCTGAGACACCCCTCCAGCCTAGTAGTGCCACGTTAAAGTTATATTCGGGGGAACTGATGAAGTCGCTAGGCTTATTTTATACAGAGTGTAACATATGTGGGGTTACTCACAAATTGGAATTTGAAATTGTGGATGTAGATCAAAAGCCGTTACTGTCAGGCTCAACGTGTGAGCGTTTGGGACTGATGCGATTTACCATTCTGAGGGAGTTGCATAATGTTGAAACCTATTCCTCCAAAGCCTTGGGGAGACCATTGATAAAGCATCAAGTCCTCCAAGTTTATAGGGAGGTGTTTGAGGGCCCTATTGCATCCGTTCCAGGAGAGGTTCACTTTCAACTTGATCCCGCTGTCCCTCCAGTACAAAGTGCCCCGCGCAATGTCCCTATAGCCATTAAGGCACAGGTTAAAGCACAGTTGGATAAATATGAAGCAGAGGGACATATTGTTTCAGTAGCCGAGCCAACCGACTGGATAAGTAATATGGTGGTGATTAGGAAGTTGGAAAAGATCCGAATTTGCATCGATCCCAAGTTTTTGAATATGGCTTTGAAACGATCGCATTACCCAATGCCAACGTTAGAGGATGTTTTGCACAAGCTGCCTAAGGCACGGGTTTTTACACTTGTTGATGCCAGGGATGCCTTCCTACAGTGTAAACTGGACGAAGAGAGCAGTTATATGACTACGTTTTGGACTCCTTGGGTCAGAAAGAGGTGGCTTAAACTGCCCTTTGGTGTCTTCGTAGCACCAGAGACGTATCAAAGGAAGCAGCAGGAATTATTGAGTGGCCTCAGCGGAATTGAGCCTATAGCTGACGATATCCTTATAGTTGGGTGTGGTGACACTGATGATGAAGCGGAGCATGATCATGACGGGAAATTGATGGCACTATTGGAGCAGTGTAAGCAGGTGAAGCTGAGGCTCAGTATAAAGAAGCTGCAGTTTAAGGTGTGAGAAGTCCGCTTTCATGGACATATTTTAACATCACAAGGGTTAAAAGTGGACCCAGACAAGATCAGAGCTATTGTGAACATGCCACCGCCTACTGATGCTAAAGCAGTGCAGAGATTCATTGGCTTTGTTACATATCTAGCAAAATTTTTGCCACACTTATCTGAGGTGTGCCAGCCATTGAGACGTCTGTTGAATAAAGACACAGTTTGGCACTGGCTCCCTAAACATGACCAGGCAGTGCAAGAGATAAAACGCTTGGTTACTTCTGCTCCAGTATTAAAATACTATGATGTTACAAAGATGGTTACTATTCAAAGTGACTCAAGTAAGAATGGTCTGGGATGCTGTCTGTTACAAGAAGGTCAGCCAGTTGCATACACGTCCAGAGCGCTTTCGCCAGCAGAGTTAAACTATGCTCAGATCGAGAAAGAATGTTTAAGTATCATATTTGCTTGCCAGCGTTTCCATTATTACCTTTATGGTAGAGATATAATTACAGTTGAAACTGATCACAAACCATTAATAACTATATTCAAAAAGCCTCTTCTGTGTGCCCCAAAGCGTTTGCAAAGCATGATGCTCAGTTTACAGCATTATAATCTTTTTTTTTTATTATTGAAAAAGTTTTAGAACAAACACAATTTCCCCACAGCCCTCCCACCCAACCCCCCCTCCCCCTCCCCGACTTCCCAGAGCGGAACACAAGGTATTTCTATTGACTTTAAACAATAAACTAAATTGCTTAACCAATCATTAAACTAACACCCCCTAAAACAAATTCTTAACCCCCCATAGATAAAATCCTACTTCTTAGACATAAAACTTCTAATATCACTTATATAACGCTTATACAGTTAAAACCTGTAATACCTGGCAGGTATTACAGAGACCTGGTTGGGCCAAGAGGGGGGGGTCCCCCTCGTAGAGATGTGCCCACCAGGTTTCCGTGCATTCCATCAGCCAAGGGCCCAGGGCAGGGGTGGGGGGGTGGCGGTCGTTATAAAGGAAGGTCTTGATCCGAGGGAGGCCACTGTACCTCAGATAGCCGGATGTGAGTCTCTCCTGGTGAAGTGGGGCCATGGGATGCAGGTGGGCCTGCTGATCGCGTACCTGGCTCCCTGCCACGTGACAGCGGCCCTGCCCGAGCTTCTCAACGTTATTGCCGGGGTGGCGGTTGATACCCCCAGACTTTTGGTCATGGGGGATTTCAACCTGCCATCTACCGGTGGGGCGTCTGGGATGGCTCGGGAGTTTATGGCTTCCATGACAGCCATGGACCTGACACAATTAATTCATGGCCCCACTCACGTGGGAGGACACACTCTGGACTTGGTTTTTATCTCTGGTCAGTGGCGGAGTGGTCTGGATATAGGGGATATAGTTATTGAACCCCTGTCATGGTCGGACCATTCTCTCCTGAGACTGGACCTTTTGACCGCTGCACCCCACTGCAGGGAGGCGGAACCGACCAGGTGGTTCCGCCCCAGGCGCCTGATGGATCCTGATAGGTTCCAGAGGGAGCTTGGGCCAGTTCCTGAAACTCTGGCTCACGACTCGGCTGAAGATCTGGTGGCTGCCTGGGATAGGACAGCCGCCGGTGCTCTGGACCGAGTCGTGCCTTTGCGGCCTCTGACCCGACGCCGAACCTGCCCGGCCCCTTGGTTCTCCGAGGAGCTGAGGGAGATGAAGCGCCGGAAAAGACGCCTAGAGAGTGGTTGGAGGGCTAGTCGCTCCGAATCCGACCGAACACTAGTTAGGTCTTATATTAAGACCTATCTAGTGGCGATAAAAGCGGCAAAGCGTAACCACTTTTCCGCTCTTATTGCATCGGCAGATAACCGCCCAGCCACCTTGTTTAGGGTGACCCGCTCCCTCCTATATCAGGGAGCGCGGGAAGACCCCTTGCAAGGGCAGGCTGAGGATTTTGCACAGTATCTGCACGATAAAATCGCTCAGATTCGGGAAGGCTTGGACTCTGACTGGGTAGATCCCGGCGGGGTGACTGAGGCTGGTCTTGAGAATGTTACCTGGGATGAGTTCGACCCTGTGACTCCTGAGGACGTGGACAGGATCCTGGGGAGGTTAAATGCAACCACATGTTTATTGGACCCGTGCCCCTCCTGGCTGGTACTGGCCACCCGGGAGGTAACACGTGGCTGGCTCCAGAGGATTATAAATGCTTCTCTGAGAGAGGGTTTCTTGCCTCCCGCCTTGAAAGAGGCGGTGGTGAGGCCCCTCCTCAAGAAGCCTTCTCTGGACCCGGCCGTTTTGGCAAACTATCGTCCGGTCTCCAACCTTCGCTTTGTTGCGAAGGTTGTGGAGAGTGTGGTTGCGCGACAGCTCCCACAGTTCCTGGATGAAACCGTCTATCTAGATCCGTGCCAGTCCGGCTTCAGGCCTGGGTACAGCACGGAGACGGCATTGGTCGCATTGGTGGATGATCTCTGGAGGGCTCGGGACAGGGGTTGTTCCTCTGTTCTGGTCCTGTTAGACCTCTCAGCGGCTTTTGATACCATCGACCATGGTATCATGCTGCGCCGGCTGGAGGGACTGGGGGTGGGAGGCACCGTGTTGCGGTGGTTCTCCTCCTATCTCTCTGACCGGTCGCAGTCTGTGTTGGCAGGGGGGCAGAGGTCGACCTCGAGGCGCCTTGCTTGCGGGGTGCTGCAAGGGTCGGTCCTCTCGCCGCTCCTGTTCAACATTTATGTGAAGCCGCTGGGTGAGATCATCCGTGGTTTTGGGGTGCGATGCCATCTGTACGCTGATGACACTCAGCTGTACATTTCCACCCCAGACCACCCCAATGATGCCCTCGAAGTGATGTCCCAGTGTCTGGAGGCCGTGCGGGTCTGGATGGGGAGGAACAGGCTTCGGCTTAACCCTTCCAAGACCGAGTGGCTGTGGATGCCGGCGTCCCGGTATAGCCAGCTGGTGCCATCTCTGGCTATTGGGGGCGAGTCACTGACCCCCACAGAGGGGGCTCGCAACTTGGGCGTCCTCCTGGACACACGGCTGTCTTTAGAAGAGCATATGACGGCCGTGGCCAGGGGGGCTTTTTATCAGGTTCGCCTGATACGCCAGTTGCGCCCCTTTCTGGATCGGGACTCCTTGTGCACAGTCACTCATGCCTTGGTTACGTCACGCCTGGACTACTGTAACGCTCTCTACATGGGGCTCCCCCTGAGGAGCACCCGGAGGCTCCAGCTGGTGCAGAATGCGGCCGCGCGGGTGATTATGGGAGCGACGTGGCGCTCCCACGTAACACCTCTCCTGCGCGAGCTGCATTGGCTCCCGGTGGTCTTCCGGGTGCGCTTTAAGGTGTTGGTTCTCATCTTTAAAGCGCTCCATGGCTTAGGGCCAGGGTATTTGCGAGACCGCCTGCTGCTACCGATAACCTCCCACCGGCCAATACGCTCTCACAGAGAGGGCCTCCTCGGGGTGCCGTCGGTCAGGCAATGTCGGCTGGCGGCCCCCAGGGGGCGAGCCTTCTCTGTGGGGGCACCCGCCCTGTGGAATGAGCTGCCTCCTGGAATACGATTGATCCCGGACCTCCGGACCTTCCGTAAAGCCCTGAAGACGTTTTTATTTTATCAAGCCGGCCTAGCCTAAATGGTTTTTTAATTGGGATTTTAAATTTTATGGATTTGGGGTTTTAAATTTGGGTAGCCAATGATTTAATTCTTTTAATTATCTTAACTTTTGCATTTGTATGTTTTTTAATTTTGGCTGTTCACCGCCCTGAGTCCCTTCTGGGAGAAGGGCGGTATACAAATTAAATTAATAATAATAATAATAATAAAAAGAAATCATTCATAAGCTATTTGAAATTTTTTGGTCTGATACTTATTTTGAATATAATCAATCCATCTTCTCCAGTCCTGTATATACCTTTCTTGTGTATGGTCCTTCAAATATGCTGAAATTTTAGCCATTTCAGCTAAATTAGTTACTTTCAATATCCAGTCATCAATAGTAGGCAAAAAATCTTTCTTCCAATGTTGTGCTATCAGCAATCTTGCTGCTGTTATCAGGTTCAAGATCAATTTAGTCTCTGCAACTGTACAGTCCGTAGTTATACCCAGTAAAAACAACTGTGGAGTAAATTTCAGTCTTTTTTTAAGAATATTCTGCATCACCCACCAAATCTTTATCCAAAATGCTTTGATTTTTCTACAAGTCCACCATATATGATAATAAGTTGCATCATCACAGTCACATCTCCAACATTTAGCTTGCACATTAGGATACATACATGATAATTTTTTGGGATCTAAGTGCCATCTATAAAACATTTTATAAAAGTTTTCTCTTAAATTTTGTGCTTGTGTAAATTTCACATTTCTAATCCAAATCTTTTCCCAAGTCTCCATCATTACTGGCTCTTGAAAATTTTGTGCCCATTTAATCATACAGTCTTTAACCAATTCCGTCTCAGAGTCTATTTCCAATAAAGCATTATACAACCTTTTAATATGCATTTGTTTTTGATCTCTAATTTGTTTTACCAAATTCTCCTCATTTTGCACAAAGCCAGTTTTTTGGTCTTCCTTCCATCTAGCTTGAAGTTGACCGTACTGAAACCATGTATAAATTATACCTTCTTCTCTCAATATATCTAAAGATTTCAAATACATTACCCCCCTTTCCATAATAAGAAGCTCTTTATAGGTAATCACCTCCTGTTTTTGTTCTATACTTATATTTTCTATTGTATGTCTAGGATTTGCCCATACAGGTATCTTATAATTTAACTTATATTGATATTTTTTCCAAACCCTCAACAAAGCATTTCTAAGTATATGGGCCTTAAATACTTTATCCACTTTTTTGTCATATAACAAATAGGCATGCCATCCATATAACAAATCATAACCTTCTAAATTCAAAATTCTCCCCTCAGTTAAGTTAAACCAGTCACTAATTTGTGATAAGACCGCTGCTTCATAATATAATCTTAAATTAGGCATTTTGAGACCCCCTCTTTCACGTGTATCTTTTATAATTTTCATTTTTATTCTGGGTTTTTTCCCAGCCCAAATGAAAGTATTAACACCTTTCTGCCATTCTCTCAGATTTTCATCTTTCTTAAGCACAGGTATCATTTGGAACAAAAATAAAAATCTAGGTAACACATTCATTTTAATTGCTGCAATTCTTCCCAATAAAGACAACTGTAATTTTTTCCAATTCTCCATATCCTTCTGTACCTTCTGCCAAAGAACCTCATAGTTATTTTTGTATAATTTTGTATTTGAAGCTGCTATGTACACTCCTAGATATTTAACCTTTTTAGCTATTTCAAAATCTGTTATTCTTGCTAGTTCATCTCTTTCAAGTATAGACATATTTTTAATTATCATCTTTGTCTTATGTGAATTAACTTTAAATCCTGATACTTTCTCGTATTGATTAATTATATCCAATATATATGGAGCCGACTCTATAGGTTGGGATAAAGTGACAACCAAATCATCTGCAAATGCTCTTAATCTATAATCTTGATGTCTAATTACAATACCCTTCAATTTTTCTGAGTCACGTATCTTATTCAATAGCACTTCCAAAGTCAAAATAAACAGCAATGGGGACAGAGGACACCCCTGCCTTGTTCCTTTCTCAATTCTAAAAACCCCTGTTAAACCTCCATTAACTATAATTTGTGCTGTTTGCTGCTGGTATATCGCTCTAATTGATTGTGTAAAATATTCCCCAAAATGCATTTTCTCTATTATTTTAAACAAAAATTGCCAGTTCAAGCGATCAAATGCCTTCTCTGCATCCAAAAATATAAACGCTGCAGGGACTTGATTATTTTTTTCCAAATATTCCAGTAAGTTTACAATTTGTCTAACATTATATTTCATTTGTCTCCCTTTTATAAACCCTGATTGATCATTATGAATTATTTGTTGCATAACTGGCATTAATCTATTAGCTAGTATCTTAGCAAAAATCTTGTAATCAGTATTCAAAAGTGAAATTGGCCTAAAATTCTCAGGTTTAATGGAATTTTGATCCTCCTTTGGAATTAGTGAGACAAAAGCTGTTTTCCAGGAAGGTGGTACTCCTCCTCCTACCTGTATTTTATTAAATAAGATTTTGAGTGGTTCTAACATTTCAAATTGTAAATGTTTATAATAAACCGCTGTTAGTCCATCTGTTCCCGGAGCCTTACCTATTTTTAATTGTTTAATTACCCCAACAATTTCCTCGGAAGTTATTGGCTGATTCAATCTCTCTCTCTGTTCCAGCGTTAATTCAGGAATATCTATCTTTAAATATCTATCAATATCAACATCTTGAATTGCATCTTTAGCATATAACTTTGTATAGAACTCCAAAAAAGCCTTTTTTATTAAATTCTGTTGGTAAATCTCCTTACCTCTAAATTCTATCTTGTCTATAACAAGTGATTTTTGTTTTTTTCTCATCGTGTAAGCGAACCATCTCCCAGGTTTATTAGCATTACAGAATGTATTATGTCTGGCATATTGTATGCTGGTTGCTACTTGCCCAGCCATTAACATATTAAATTGCTCTCTTAGGATATTGATCATATTTTTTGCCTTTTTATCTCCCGGGTTAGTTATAAGCAATTGTTCTTTCTTTTTAATTTCCTCCTCTATCTCTTTCCGTCTGTTTTGTTGTTTTAGTCTATATTTATTGTTCAAAAAGATTAATGTTCCTCACATATATGCCTTACTCGCATCCCATACCATCTCCATCGAGGTACCTTTATTCATATTATTAACAAAAAATTCTTTCATTTGTTTTTTAAGTTCACTCAAGTTATCTTCATATCTAAATAAATTCTCATTTAACCTCCAAGACCTCCTTTCCCCTCTTTCCTGCTCTAGTTCCACCCAAACCGGGCTATGATCAGTTAAAGTTCTTGGACATATCTTCGTATTCTTCACCCTAGAAAAAAGATCATTTGTGGTTAATATAAAATCAATCCTAGAAAAAGATTGATGCCTGTCTGAAAAAAAAGTAAAATCACTTTCCAATATGTTCCTTTCTCTCCAAATGTCTCTAAGCTCCATATCCTCCAAAATATCAAAAAAAGATTTAGGCAACTTAGCACGCATGGGTATCTTGGAAAGACTTTTTTTATCTTTCTGGGTATTTATTACCCCATTCCAATCACCCATTAAAAGTAAAGATCTATAGTCCCATTGTAGTATTTTAGTATGTAAAAGTTTATAAAATTTGTCTTGTTGTTGATTAGGTGCATATACTCCAATTACAAGCAGCTTCCCATTCTGTGTTATTAATTCAATTGCAATATATCTACCTTGAGTGTCAGCCTCAATTAAATTGGCCAATAAGCCTCTTTTAACATATATAACTAGGCCATTTTTCTTCTCTGGTGTTGATGCCACAAAATGTGTACCTAATTTAGAATTTATCAAGTATTTTTGATCTGAGGATTTAATATGCGTTTCTTGCAAACAAATAACATCATTCTGAAATTGCTTCAAGTAGTGAAATATTTTCTTTCTTTTTTGTGGAGAATTTAAACCGTTGACATTCCAAGATAAAAATTTATTTGCCATCTCTGGGCCCTCCAAGCTTTGAGAGCATCAGCTGAACCTCCTCCGCCATTTTGGACTTCGGCCTAGCTCCTCCCACTGCTTGTGTGTTTTGGACTTGTTGGGTTGAATCTTGAGGCTGTCGTGCCAGATGTTGTTTGTAAGTGGCTCTTGTCAATCGTTGATCTTTTGGCAACTCTATCATCTTTAATGGCTCAAGGGTTGGTGGTGGACCCCCACTCAACAATAAATCTTCTTCCAAATTAACTCCTCCAGCTAAAGCTTGAGCATAGGTTTGTGGTTGCCCTCCATCTTTCTCTTGTTGTATCATTTCCAATTGCTTTCTAGCACCCCCTGGTGAGGGTGGCCGTCCAGCCTTTAAAACATTGGTGTAAAAATCTTTTGCCTTTCCAACTGTGTTTAAGCGATATCTTTGCCCAGCATATGTCACTATTATCCCAAATGGGACATCCCATCTGTACTGGAGCTGCTGGTTTCTTAAGTCATTCACCAAAAAACCAAACTGCTTTCTGTCTCTTAACATTTTAGGAGGAAGCTCTTTCAGGACCACCAGCTCTTGTCCATCCACTTTAATCTTGTTTCTGTAAGAAGCTTGCAAAATATCATTTCTAATTCTCCTTGTTGTGAAATAAATCACCACATCTCTTGGTAGCTGCTTTTGTTTTGCCAGCCAGGAGTTAACCCTATAGATTTTGTCCATTTGAATTGCCACATCTTCTGGCCTTTCTGAAATCAGATCTGCTAAAGCATTGGAACAAATATCTTTTAAATTTTCACCACTCTTTTCTTTCAAACCTCTCACCCTCAGGGCAAATTCCATTGATCTGTATTGTAACATAACCATTTCATCATCCACTTTCTCTGTTTGTATCATAACCTCTCCTAATTTAGTTGCAAGCTCCAAGTTAGCATCATCAATTTCCCGTACTCTCTCCTCAATCTTTAACATATGATTAGCCAGTCCTGAAACTGCAAAAACAATGTCATCTCTTATTGCATCATGTTTTTCCTCCACCACATGTTTAATTTTCTTTAACTCCTCTGAAAATTCTTTCATCATTTCTGCCTGATTGTTCAGGGCACCCATTATAAATTCTTTAAGGTCTTGTGACTGTGTATCAGCCAGAAGTTGTTGTTTTTGAGTCACTACAGGGGAACCTCCTCCCCCTTTAGAAGTTGGTGGCTTTAGTTGTTTAGCAGCCATTTTATTTTAAAATGAGTTTTTTCCTTTTACAGCCACAAAGTCTTGTAAACAGTCTTACAATGTCTATTTCAGAGTTTTTTCAAAATAAACAGTCCTCTCTTCAAACTATTCTCAGTCCCCAGCAATTTTCTCTTCAGGCAGAAGGCTCTTAACAAGCAATTTCCCTTTAACTTTCACTTTCCCTTCCGCCCACAACAAAGGCTTCCTCTCCAGCCTCCAGCTCAGGAAAGCTCTGTTTGCAACAATGTATTCACGGAGTTAAGTTCTGTTTCTTTTTAAAAGCTTGCACTCTTGCTTCCGCTCTGTCTGCCTTGTTGAAAATCATTAGAACTCACTGTTTGCCGGCAGAATTGGATGCAGACGTCTAGCTCTGATTAACAGAGGCACCAGCGATCCGGAGCAATGGGAGGGCTGAACTGGGGAGCTCTCACCCTCCGAGTCCCTAGAATTAATCCAGGGACTTTCGGGGAGCTCTACCCACCCCCTCCGACTCTCCTCTCCTTCTTTGCCCGAAGGAGAGCTTTTCAAACCGCCGGACAGCAGTTTAGCGCTGTCAGGGCGGTTTTTACAGATCGGGTGGCTGGCGGTCAATGGAGACCGTCCTCGACGTCCGCGGAGCCACCGGAAGTCCAGTTTACAGCATTATAATCTTGATGTGGTTTTTAAACCAGGACGTGAAATGTATATCAGCGATACCCTGAGTAGAGCCACAGTAGATCAGACAGCTACGGGAGGAGAACATGAATATCAGACGGTTTGTTGGCTGTGACAGGAACAAATATGTTTTGCTGAAATTAACCAAGCAGATTATCTTAATGTTACGAATCAGCGGTTACAGCAGTTGAGGCAACATACGGATGCTGACGTGGCCCTACAGACACTAAAGAATATTGTGCTGAGTGGGTGGCCGGATGTGAAAGAGGCAGTTCCCATGATTGTAAGGGAATACTGGTCCTTCAGAGATGAGATCGCTGTACAAGATGCCATTCTGTATAAGGGTCCAAGAGTTATAGTGCCAAAGTTATTGAGATCGGAGATGTTATTGCGCATCCATTCAAGCCATATTGGTGGGGAGGCATGCTATAGACAAGCCCGTGACACATTGTACTGGCCGAATATGCGAGGCGAAATTGAGGATTTTGTCAGTAATTGTACCATCTGTAATGAATATGCATATCGGCAACAGAAAGAAACTATGATGTCACACGAGATACCATCCCGACCCTGGCAGATCATTAGTATGGACTTGTTTAATTATGCAGGGAAAGAGCACTTGATAATGTCAGGGCATTGATTAATCCCATGTTTGGCTCTGGGACAAATCACCCTGGTTTAATTAGAGGAGATGGATCGTGGCTCCTCCTTGTTGCAATATTCTGAAAAGAAACGCGAAGAAAAGTTTCTAATAAAACTCATTTATTTGTTATAAAGAAAATAAAACACCTCACTAACTAAGAAAGATAATTGTTACATTTTGGCAAGCGAGGTCTCCTGCCGGTCCAAGCCGGACCTCTGGCAAGAGAACAAAGGAAAGAGTGTGTGAAGCAAGTGAAAGAAATGCGGACATGCGTAGTAAAATACTGATAAGGAACTTGGCAAACTACAGTAAGTCTATTAGTCCAAAAATAATGAAGCTCAGCTGGGAAATAAAAAAACGCAGTGACAGTCCCCTTCTTTGCCAGTTGAGCGAATATCAGTACATCATCAAATAAGGCACATCATCTTATGCAGATACTCGTGTTGAGCTGCTGGGAGTGGTTTGTTGAGCATATCAGCAATTTGATCATGTGTAGATACATATTGCATTTTGACAAAACCTTTTTTTCACTAAATGTTTTATGTTTTGATAACGGATGTCAATGTGTCTGGACCTAGAACCTGTGAAATGAGATTCAGAAATATAAACCACCGATTCATTGTCTTCCATCACTGTGATTGGTCGGATTGGGTGTGTCCAGATATCTGTGACTAAAGCATCAAACCAAGTTAGAGAATTACATGCATCTGAAACACAAGCATATTCAGCTTCAGTAGATGAACAAGAAACAAAATTCTGTTTACGTACTTGCCAATAAACAGGACATCCATTTAAGAACATCATATAACCTGAAGTACTTTTGCGTGATTTCTTATCACTTGCCCAATCAGAATCTGCATAACAACATAATTCTGCATAATCAGTATGTGTTGGTTCTAACAATAACTTCAAATGTTTGGTGTATTTTAGGTATCTCAATAATTTCTTAACACATGTCCAATGAAACTGTTTTGCCTTACCTACGTGTCGTGATAAGAGATTAACACTAAGTGCAATGTCGGGTCTGGTCCAACTACTAATGTATAACAGTGACCCAATGACTGAACGATAAAGTGTTTGATCCTCGAACTCAGGACTTGCATCTTGTGTCAAGTTGTGAAAATCTGTTTGCATGGGTGTCTTTGTTGTGTTAGCATCTTTCATGTTGCAATGATGCAAAACTTGTTCAATTTTATCTTCTTGTGAAAGACTAAACCCCTTCTGTGTCTTTTCAATCTGAACACCTAAATAAGTGCTAATGTGACCCAATGATTTCAATGTGAAGTATCTCTGCAAAGCTTTGGCAAAAATTTCACTCATTTGCTTATTTGGACCAATATAAACAATATCATCAACATAAACAAGAACTGGACTTCCTGTCTGGCTTCCGGCGCCGCCAGACGGTCCTCCGTGACCGCCGCCCCGTTGCCTGTAAAGAGCCGCCTTTACACCTGAAAGGCAGCTCAAAAAACTCCATTTCCTGACAGAAATGTGAGTCTGAGCAGGCGAGGGCAGGTAGAGCCCTCTGCGAAGTCCCCAGAGGTTTTTTTTAACTCTTGGGGACGAGCAGGTTGAGGCTCCCTATTTCCCCTCGCCGTCGCTCCGGGCATCGGGCGCACTCTGCCTTTTTGCAGAGCTAGGCGCTGGAACCAGATTAATCAACGAACCTAACAGATGGATTTATTAAAAAAGATGAGACTTGGACTTGGGACCCTAAATTGCAAGTATCCTTAATGAATTTATAAGCATTTCAGAGTGAAAGAGAATTTTTTTTTTTTAAAATGGCGACCGCTGAGGCTTGGGAAGTAGAAGAAAGCCGAAAGTGAGAGTCCTTCCATAACAGATATAAAGTAGCGGAATATATAGTGCTGGCTACAATTTGGAAGAAAATTAGTTATTTTAAGTTCCTCTCTTCTTGGAGATTTGTACTTGATCTTGTTTGGGGAAAAAAAAAAAGTTTGCTGGCAGGATGGCGTTACTAATAAAGCCTGATAGACAAGAAGGGGGAGGGGTGCTCCCCCACTCACAACTGTTTGAACAAGCTCTGAGTTTACAGACTCTGCAGAATGGTTTTAATTTAAAAGAATTTATTCAGGAGGAAATGGCAAAATATCATGAGACTGTGAACCAGAAATTTGAAAAATTAAGGCAGGAAATTAAAGAAATGATACAACTAAAGTATGATAACTTGCAACAAAAGATTGTAACAGTGACTAATGGTTTTTCAGAAGTTGTTATAAAGTTGGATACAAATATTAAATTGCTAGAGTCTAAAATGGAGAAAATTGATGATAAGATTTATAATTTGGACAATAAAATATTAAGAATTGAAAAGGATTTAATAAATATTCAAGACAATAGTTTAGAAGTAAAGTCTAAAGAGGAAGCTGGTCACGAGACTTATAATGCAGAAGATATAAAGCAAGGAATTGAAAGAGAAGTTGTAATGATGCAATACAGGCTGACAGAATTTGCGATCAGAATCAGAGGTTTACAGGAAAATAACAGTGATGATCTAAGAAAAACATCTGCTCAAGTTCTGGCTGGGATCTTAAAGGTTCATCCTGAGGAGGTATTTTGTAAAATTGATAAGGCCTATAGAGTAAATTCTTGGATTGCAAAGCAAAGGCAACTGCCTAGAGATGTGGTGATTTATTTTATAGATAAAGAAATAAGAAATGATATTGTGCAAAAACCCTTTAATTCTATTCTACAACTGTATGGGAGAAAAATTTGGATATATAAAGAATTGCCGCCTAAGATGTTAAGAGATAGAAAGAAATTTGGACTTTTGGTGACTGAGCTAAGAAAACAAAATATTTCATTCAGGTGGGATGTCCCAGTGGGTATAATATTGAGATATCAAGGAGTAAGATATCAGTTAAATACTGTTGAAAAAGCGGAAGAATTTTACTACAAGGTCCTTAAAAAGCAAAATCAACAAGAGACAGAAACTCAAGAAAAGCAGAAGGAGATGGAAGTAATGAAGAAACAACAAGTTATAGAGGTCTCCACAGATGAGCCGCTTTTGGATTCTCTCTCAGAGGTCTCAGCTGGATTATTTAATATAAGAGAGGCGGTTCCGGACCCTAACGCAATGATTTATCAAGCCACAAACCAGCATGGAAGTCAATCAGTCGATATACAATTTACAGAACCAGAAAGATTTCAGCCACAAAAACAAAACCAACAAGATCAAGTTATAGATCAGCATGAAAACCAAATAGTCGATACACAATCTACAGAAAGGAACTTAGGATGGAGATCCAACCCACAAAAAGTCAAGAAAAGAAGAAGTAGGTCTCACAAAAACAAAAACTTTTAAACTAAACAACAGTGTAATGCCAGTTACTTATGAGAGGACTGAATATACGAAAAGATAATGGGCAAAGTATTGGTTTATTTTATCCTGAGGAGAGTGACAGATCTCTGCAGTGCTGAATTTTTTGGGATGTGAAAAAGGCCTTAAATCGAATGGTTGGAAATATCTTGTTTGTTTTTTGGATTTCTTGATAAATATATTACGTGTATGCTGAGTTACATGGCAAGAGATCTACTGGATTGGGGCACGCAGAAGATCTGGTTGTTACCCTATTATGGTGGTTGGAATTAATAATCTGGATAAAAGACACCTCTATAGACATTATATGGAATATAAATATAAAGTCACTCGGGTGGTTGTTGTGTTCTTTTTTTTTTTTTTTTTTTTTTTGCAATATGAAGATATTTGTTACTGATGGAGGCAGATGGTAATTGAAGATACTGAAAATACTGTTGGAATTAGGATGCGATGTTACCCTAACATGGGCGATGGAGTTTATTATCCAGTTGAAAGACATTACAGAAGATATTATATGGATTACAAGCCTAAAGTTTTTTTCTTTTAGGATTTTATTTACATAAGGGAATATTTTTCTAGTGGAGTGGGCAGAAGAATAAAGATATTAAGAACAATCATGGTAGTTTTGTAGGAAAGTGGGTGGAGATAGGTTAGGTTATTGATTGTTTAGTTTTAAAAAAAAGGAATATTATGTTTAGATGTGAATATATGTAAAAGATTTGAGCTAAGAGACATAATGATGGGGGGGAAGGAAATGGGTAGCTGAACTGAATAAATGTTAAATTAGGATTTATTGTATAGTCTTATAGTGGAAGTATGTTCTGAAATGTTATATCGTATGGGGGGTAGTAAAAGGGTAGATCATGAGCGGAAATCGTTAAATTGGGAGATATAATAATATTATTATGTTAAATTAGGAGTTATTAGACAATGTTATAATATAATGTCACTTTGAAATGTATATTATAGTATAGTATAAGGGGGATATGATAATTTTATTAGAAAGAAAGGGACAGCATATGGAGATGGAGTAAGTGGATGGTAAAGTATGATATAATCTGTTATGAATTTGGGTTTTACTATGAAGAAGTCAAAGGGGAAGGGGAGGGGGAGGGGGGTTAGGGAGGAGGGGGGGAAAAAAGGGGGAAAAATTGTATTTGAAAAACTTTTTCAATAAAAAAAAGTAAAGAAAAAAAAACATAAACAAGAACTATCTCATATGCATTGTTAGATCTTTTTGTGAACACGCACTCATCAGTTTCGGACTTAATAAAACCCATTGAATTTAGTTTGTCAGTAAGACATAAATACCACATTAAACCAGATTGTTTCAGACCATAAAGACTTTTGTTTAGGAACCAGGTATCCCCTTCTTGCTGTCGGAATCCTGGAGAACTTTTCACGTAGATCTCTTCGTCTAGGTCTGCATGTAGATAAGCCGTGTCAACATCAAACTGGAAAACTTCTAGACCAAGGATAGTTGCAGTTGCTAAAGCAATTTTTACACTCTCAGTTCTGACTGTCGGTGAGTAGGTATTTGTGTAGTCCTCAGGATAACGTTGAGCGAAACCCTGAGCTACAAGTCTGGCCTTGTACAGTGACTCACCATTTGGTTTCTTTTTGATTCTGTAGACCCATCGAGTGCCAATGACCTTTTTGTTTGCTGGAGGTTTTGCAGGTGTAAATACCTTAAGTTTCTTTAGACTGTCCATTTCAACCTGCATTGCTTCATACCATTTGTCTTGCTCTGAATCAGGGAGCTGCTTGATTTGTGTGAAATTATCAGGTGGAAGTGTAACATTGCAAATCAAAGGCAAGGGTGCTTTTGTCAGTTGCCAAGAATATCGTTGTGGAGGGATTCCTTTTGTGACCCTCTTGGAACGTCTCGGAACAACTGTCCAGTCTTCTTCTGCTTCGTCCTCGTCCTCACATTCGTCGCTAGCGTCAGCATCCGCGGCTTGCAAAGACGGAACATCGGGTTGAGAAGAATCAGCGGAATCTTGATCATCAATCTGCGTAGCATCAGCAGTATCATCTCTGGGAAAATAAACTCCAGGATCATTGGAATGAATCCTGGACCAGTCAATATCTTCTTCAAAATTAGCAGATTGGGAAGTCACAATTGCATGTTTAGAGTCAATAAATTTGCTCCATTTTGAGTTATTATCAATACCCATAAATCTCAGTCTCTTTGCTGCTGGACTTCCTTTTCTTCTTTGAGCTAAGGGAATGTTCACCATAGCATATGAACCAAAAATATGAATGTTTTTAAGATCAGGCTTGTAGCCATACAACATGAAGAAAGGAGTCTGATTTGTTACACTGCTCCAAGTACGGTTGACAATGTAATTTGCGTACTTGATAGCTTCACCCCAGTATATCTTACCAAGGTTGGCGTCTTCTAGGAGACAACGCATCATGGTTTGCAGTACCCCTTGTCTTCGTTCTATGACTCCATTATGAGCCGGTGTGTAAGGGGCCGAAGTCTGATGAATAATTCCATTCTTACGCATCCAGTCCTGGAAACGCTGAGACATGAATTCGGCACCACGATCACTCTGGATTCTGGCGATGCGAACTTGGTGTTGGGTAGAAACAAGGGTTGCAAAGTCTTTAAAGATCTGAAAGGTCTCTGATTTTTCTTTCATAGGATATACATATCCATATCTAGAGTAATTATCAACAATTGTTAGAAAATATTTTCTACCACCAAATGATGGCGGGAATGGACCAACTATGTCAATGTGAACCAAATCAAAAATGCGTGTTGACAGGCGTGTAGCGCGTTTGGGAATGGCTGCTGCTTTGGATTTGGCCTTTTTGCAGACAGCACAATCCAAAAACACCTTACACCCCTTTAGATCCAAACCTTTTGCGAACTCCGGCATCTTCCTAAGAACACGGAAACTGGCATGCCCCAATCTTCTATGCCATTTATGGATACACCTGGAATGCAAAGGTTTACCTGTTAGTGAATTCTCAACATTAACATTTTTATGCGGAACCTCAGGCTTGCTCTGAGCAACCTGTTTACCAATTCTCTTTTTGTTGGCTCTAGGAGCCTTAGGGGTAGCAACAGGATCTCTCTCTGGAGCATCTCTCTCTGGGCTTGTGCTCTCCCTTTTTGGAGTTTGCATACTTGCCTGTGTTTGTGGTTTAGGCTTTGGCTTTAAGTAATAAACACCACCAATTAATATGGTTCCAGCAACAATATCTCCATCTTTAACTATGTAACTTGCTTTTTCAAGGTGGTGAACCTGGAATTTTAATGCTCTAAAGAAGTGCCTCTGACTAAGCAAGTTACTGGTTACTGTTGGTATGTAATAAACATCAGGAATGAATGCATCGAGCTCTTCAACATAAACAGTTCCTTTTCCTTTGACCTGACAAGGATGATTTGAAAAAGAATAAAGTTCACGTAGTTCTGGTTCAGGCTCGTGCATTTCTGTAAAAAGTTCCTTTCTGTAGGTAACATGCAATGCTGCACCACTGTCCAAAGTCCACAGGAGTTGTCTGTCGTACTCAAGTTGAAGTTGTGGATCATTGGTTAAAGCCAATGTGGCGAGTGGAGTTTGTGGATCACGCCAGGGACCACGACGACCTTGTCTTCTGCCTCTGCCTCTGGAATCTGTTCCTCTGGGCTGGTACATGACAGGAGCTGGAACTCGTTGGGGACAATCCCGGATGGCATGTCCCACACGATTACAGGTGTAGCATCTTGGCGTCCTTGGAGCGTAGGTCCTTCCTCGGAAGGGGCGCCTAGCTGGAGCTCTTGATGTGGGTGGTCCTCTCAAGTGTGGCGTGGCCAACATGAATGCCTCTTCTTCAATTAAAAGTCTACAGACATTGTCCACTGTGCGTTGAGCAATTGGGACTTGGTTAATTTTTGTAACAGCATCTTTCCATTCATAGTTCAAAGAGTTAATAATGATGCTGATCATTTGAATATCTTCAATGTTATGGCCTCTTTCTCTCAATTCTGTTCTCAGTCCTTTCAGTTTGATCAAATGCACCCCAATTTGTTCACCGGGTTTCAATCTCGAACCGTGGAGTTCAGACATGAGTAAACATGAAGATTCAATTGAGATAGGCCTGTAGCAATTTTCCAATTCAGCCCAAATTTGTCGGGCTGTTGTATTTGGTGGAAAAGTGACCTGCAGTTCAGTATCCATGGACATCAGTAATGTTGTACGAGCCCTTATCTCTAAATCTCTTATTGCAAAATTCCAAGGTTGTCCAGGAGGGTTGAAAACCATACAGTGAGTGCCTTCTCTAAGAAGCAATAGTGTAATCTCACTGACCCAGGCTTTGTAATTGTGTCCTGACATTTTTAGTTTTGACTCACCAGTTAGTGGAGAGACAGAAAATGCCTGGTAAGGAGCCTGCATTTGATATGCTGGCTGTGCTGGCAGAAATGCCTGTGGTATTTGCTGTGCCTGTTGTGGACCTAAAAATGGTCTTGGTTGTGTCATTGGAGGTGGGCCAGGAGGTGGCCCTATTTGCACTTGTGGCTGGGGCACATATGCAGGCATTTGTAGCTGCTGTGGCTGATGCACTGGAATCTGCTGTATTCCAGTTGCCATTTGTGCTTGATCTGCAATATTGGCATGACCTGCTGGAGATGCAATCATTTGCCTTTGCTGCATAAAGCGTGCCTGTGTTCCATCTAAAAAGACACCAACACCACCAGGGGGTGTTTGAGTTCGGGCCTGTGGAAACACTTGTGGCATTTCAGCTTCCTGTAGTAAATTACTTTCGCCAGCAGATGGTGCTGCACCTTTAGCTTCGGGCAGCTTTGCAGTTCCAAGGAATGATTGCGTGGCAGGTTTATATGTAACTTGATCAGGGAGACTTTCATGTGACGTATGCAGTGCCCTCTGTCTTAATTGGCCTGACACAAAATCCACCAGGGGGAGTGTCTTTGGCTCCGAGGAAGAAGACAATATGGCGCTTTTTGAAAATCTTAAGTTATCTCCCTTATCTTGTTCAAGCATAGATATAGCCATTTTTGCCTGGGATAGCTCCTGTTCATAGAGTTTTATACAGTCACGATAGGCTTTCATAGCCAGCTCATCCAGGGTGAGCTTAGAGCTTCGAGGAGAATAATGAATTGTTTCTCTCTCTGCGTGGGAGTAATTTTGCTCAGCAGTTTGTTTTGGCCTTGCACTGAGCGTTACAAATTCAGAAGGTTCTGGGGAGACAGTTTGAGAGCTGGCATAATTAGAAGGGGGAGTTACTGACCTCAGTCGTAGTGCTTCGCCTTCAAAAACAGCTTCTGTCTTATCTCCCTCCATTTCTGTTCCCACGGCTTCTTGTTCCAGGCGTGTGGCTGAAGTAAGGGGCTGGAAATCTAAAAAACTCCTTTCTGCCACCTTCTCAGCAAAATACATTTTGTATTTGTTTTTCTTCTGTTTTGGCATCTTAACAAAGATAATTAGCGTACCTCAGTAGCTAAAAACTAATTGCCTATGCGCTCTTATCAGAAATGACAAAACAAGGAAAAAAGCCATAAATCAAACCGTCCGAGCTACCAGATGTCAGGGCATTGATTAATCCCATGTTTGGCTCTGGGACAAATCACCCTGGTTTAATTAGAGGAGATGGATCGTGGCTCCTCCTTGTTGCAATATTCTGAAAAGAAACGCGAAGAAAAGTTTCTAATAAAACTCATTTATTTGTTATAAAGAAAATAAAACACCTCACTAACTAAGAAAGATAATTGTTACATTTTGGCAAGCGAGGTCTCCTGCCGGTCCAAGCCGGACCTCTGGCAAGAGAACAAAGGAAAGAGTGTGTGAAGCAAGTGAAAGAAATGCGGACATGCGTAGTAAAATACTGATAAGGAACTTGGCAAACTACAGTAAGTCTATTAGTCCAAAAATAATGAAGCTCAGCTGGGAAATAAAAAAACGCAGTGACAGATAATAGTGGACCATTATTCGGATTATTGGGAAATTGACCTCCTTCCAGACCTGTCAGCTGAGACCACCATCAAGAGATGTAAGTCTCAGTTTGCACGTTACGGGCAACCAAATGTAGTGATTACTGATAATGGTCCTCAATTTGTAAGTCTGCAATTTAAGAAATTTGCTGCTGAGTGGGAGTTTGATCATATTACTTCATCGCCACGTTATCCGCAAGCGAATGGAAAAGCTGAATCAGCTGTAAAGATTGCTAAGAACTTATGTAGGAAAGCACATGGCGAATGTAGCGATCCGTGGAAGGCTATTTTACATTGGAGGAATACTCCAACTGAAGGTATGGACAGTAGCCCAGCACAAAGATTAATGTCACAGAGATTAAAGACGTCCTTACCTGTGGCAAATAAGTTGCTTGAGCCCGTGGTGATACAAGGGGTCCCGGAAAGGCTATGGCAGAAGAGGCAAGTGGCAAAGGCCAAATATGATAGATCTGCAAGAGACTTGCCAGAGTTAAAGGTGGGAGAACAAATTCGGATGAGACCACTGCCTGGAGATCGGACTGGCCGTTGGGAAAGGGGTACCTGTTTACAACAAGTGGCACCTCGCTCCTATTTGGTGGAGGTTGGAGGAACCCGATATCGGTGGAACCGTGTGGACTTGCGTGTGGCTGAGCAACCAGACTTGCATGTGGCTGAGCAACCAGACTTGCGTGTGGCTGAGCAACCAGACTCCTCATATTCAGTGGGTGGGTCAGAGCCAGTTGCCAAGCCAAACCTACTTAAGGATAATAATGAATGCTCGTCTGACATTGATGACAGTCCTGAGCAAGTTGGTGCGTCTGGTGATAGCCAAACATCTGAGGCTTCAGAAAATGGCAAGCGAAGAGATCCGGCCTGCATGAGAGAGTCAGGTGTGAGAGAGCCGGTCGTTACTCGGAGTGGTAGATGCTTACACCCCCCTGATAGACTCAAGTTGTAGAAAGTGTTGCTGTTATTAGAAAAGGGGAGATGTTATGGGGTTGTGTTGCTTTTAATCTTTATCTCTATGTGCCTCTATGAGGTGTTTCCGGTTCCTGGGTGTTCCCTTTGAAGACGCTTTATAAGCGTTGTTTGTTAGTTTAACTTTGTTAATAAAAGCTTATCTGAAACAGGTGTTGCACGTTGGTCATTTAGTAATGAACCATTGCCTGTTATATATTCCTGGGTTAAAGTATAATTTGCTATCTGTTAAAGCATTATTGCAAGTTGGGTTTACAGTAACATTTAAGAATGATAAATGTATTATTGAAAAAGATGGAAAGGTTGTTACTGCAATATTAGAAAATGATTTATTTATTTTAAGAGAAAATCCAGCATTAGTAGCAAATTCTAAGTCGGTGTACAGGAATGATAAACCACATGATGAATGTATTCATCTGTTACATCGAAGACTAGGGCATATAAATTTCAGGACGTTAAAGAAAACAGTTCAGCTATCTGAAGGTATAAAACTACAATCATGTAGTAAGTATTTAAATTGCAACGCCTGTAGTCAGCAAAAGAGTAAGGTAACACCAGCAAATCGTTTTAATGGTTTTAAAACCAAAAAGCCATTAGAAGTAGTGTTTGTAGATTTGATTGGACCCAAGAAACTCAGTATTGGAGGTGCCTGCTATATTCTGAGCATAGTAGACCATTACTCTAGGTACGGATTCTGTTATCTTATGAAAACGAAATGTGAAACATTCCAGCATATTAATAACTGGCTGAGATTTGTTGAAAGGAAACAGAAGTATAAAGTAATGTGCTTAGTAACAGATAACGGTACGGAATTCACTAACCAAAGGTTAGAGAAGTTTTTGCAAGAGGCAGGTATACAGCATAAACGGTCTGCTCCGTATAGACCACAACGCAACGCTTATGTTGAAAGAAGGGGTCAAACATTACAAGCCATGACTATGTTGTGGCTCCGTCCTCCGAGCCTATTTTATCGGAGGGAGAAGGCTCCGAACATGAAGGAGAGGAGTTGGCCAGGCCTCCCTCTCCAGGCCCCTCCTCTCTGGCACTGCCTCAGGTGCTGGCCGAGGAAGAGGAGATTAGCCAGGAGCCAGGTGTCTCCGATGATAGTGATGGAGGCGATCTGTCGTTCCTGGATCCACGCCAACGAAGGTGTGATAAACGGTTGCAGCAGTTGAGGAGGCGTGCCAGGGATTAGGCTGAGTCACTGGACCACACCCCAGAGACTATATAAGAGAGTGTGGTGGCCATTTAAGACTCTGTGACGGGCAAAAACTAACTCTGGCTAGTCACTTTGAACAACACTTAAATCTGCCGAAGGTTTCTTGTTTTGAACTGGACTATTTGCAAACTCTGCCGAAGGTTTCTTGTTTTGAACTGGACTATTTGCGAACTGTGTGTATTTCTGTTTATCTGGTGAAGGGATATTAAGTAAAAAGCACTTGGCAGTCGGTGCTCGTATTACTGCCAAGTTTTTGATAACAAACTGTGCGTGCCAAGTGCTTCCTTTAACCCTCAGCTGGCTGTGTGTGTGTGTGTGTGTGGAGACGGGGACAGAACAGACTAGAACAATGTTGGCAGATTCTGGTTTGCCTGAAACTTTATGGGGTGAGGCTGTTATGTGTGCTAACCATGTATTAAACAATGTGGTACATTCATCTACTGGTGAAATACCATTTACATTATGGCATGGGAGGAAACCAAATCTTAGTTACTTACACACATTTGGAGCCCCAGCTTGGGTGCATATTCCATCTACTGTGAGAAGGAAGGAACAACAAAGAGCCAGAAAAATGTTTTTCGTAGGCTATGATTCAAACCATAGGTCTTTTAGATTTTGGGCACAGGGAACTACTAGCGTGTACTGTAGTGCAAATGCAAAATTTCTAGAGCACGAAGGATGGGAGAAACTTGAGCGTGCAGATTATAGACAGTATGACAATAATGTTAGCATTGAGCATCAAATGAGTGATGATACCCCTGATGAGGATATAGAGATAGATAATATAGATTCTTCTGTTAAGGTTGAAGAAGAGGAGGTAGTTTTTTTTTTGTTTGTTTTTTTAAAATTTTGATTTATATGCCGCCCTTCTCCGGAGACTCAGGGCAGCTTACAATGCGTTAAGCAATAGCCTTCATACTTTTGTATATTTATACAAAGTCAGCTTATTGCCCCCACAAACTGGGTCCTCATTTAACCTACCTTAGAAAGGATGGAAGGCTGAGTCAACCTTGAGCCTGGTAAGATTCGAACCTGCAGTAATTGCAGGCAGCTGTGTTAATAACAGGGTGCTTTAAACCACTGTACTACCAAGGTTTTAGGGGAGGATGAAATTGAATCATCTGCAATGAGTCCTGTATTGCCTAGGAGATCCAGTAGGGAAAGACATCCACCTGATAGGTATAAAGCAACGGTAGTTTGTCAGGTTAACATAGAACCTTCAAGTTATAAAGATATCAGGATGTATCCTGAAAAAGAGCAAAATGCATGGAAGGAGGCAATGAGTAGAGAAATAAACTCATTAACTAAATTGGGTGTTTATGAGGATGTTAAATTACCACCTGGATAAAAATTGATTGGTTGTCGATGGGTGTATAAAGTAAAGAAAAGTATAGATGGGACAGTAACCCATAAAGCTCACCTTGTAGCTCAAGGTTTCGCTCAAATGGAAAAAGATTTCGATGAGGTGTTTGCTCCAAGTTTAAGAGCTAGCACGTTAAGAACTATGCTAGTGTGGGTGGCAAAGAATAAGTATATTATTAATCATATAGATGTGGAGACAGCATACTTGCATGCTCCATTAAGACATACTATTTATATGAGGAAGCCATTAGGAGTGAAAACAAACGATCAAACTGATTGTTGGAAATTAAATAAAAGCCTATATGGTTTAAAACAACCAGGGTTTGAATGGAACCAGTGTATAGTGAAAGAGCTGAATAATATTGGTTTTCAGAAAGGTGTAGCAGACAAATGTCTCTTTAAAAGAGAGAATAATGGTGTAGTATCATTTTTGCTATTGTTCACGGACGATATAGCAATTGTAACTAAAACTGACAAGGAAGCAATGGATATTGTTAGACAGTTACAAGATAAATTCAAAATTAGAAATTTAGGACATATTAGACACTATTTAGGTCTTGATATTGTTCAAACTGCTAGAGGGTATTGATCTGTCCCTGTCCACACACACACACACACAAACACAGCCAGCCGAGGGTTAAGAAAGCACTTGGAACACACCCAGCTCTTTATCTCCAACTTGGCAGCGATATACACGCCGTCTGCCAAGTGCTTTTATTTCCACAGAAAAACAGAAAGATAAATACTCAGCTTCCAAACGTCCAACAACAATAAATATTCCTCCCAGCAGTTCCGAACGAGGCTTTAGTGACTATCCAAGGTTAGTTTTGTTCGTCACAGGGATCACTGGCCACCACCCTCTATTATATAGTCTCTGGGGTGTGGTCCAGTGACTCAGTTCTAATCCCTAGCACGCCTCCTGAGCTGCTGCAATCGTTTATCACGCCTTCGGAGGCGTGCGTCCAGGAATGATGTTTCTCCTCCGCTCTCATCCGAGCCACCTGTCTCCCTGCTAATCTCCTCTCCCTCGGCCGGCACCTGAGACAGTGCCAGAGGGGAGGAGCCTGGAGAGGGAGGCCTGGCTGACTCCTCTTCCTCATGCTCGGAGCTTTCTTCCTCCGATGGGACAGGCTCAGAGGGCGGGGCCACAACACTATCCCCCACCGCAGGGCCCTTCCCCCGGGTCTGACGGTCGGGATGGGGTCGGGACGGGAACTGTTCGTGGAAAGCTCGCACCAGGCGATGAGGTATTGGAAGCGCCCCTTCAGCCAACAGGAGTCCCGGCGTCGTCCTCGTCGGCTGTGGCTGGGGGGGCAGGCGTCGGCGGGCGGTGGAGATGGCTCACAGGGGCCTCAGGGACCAGGAGGGACCGATGAAAAACGGGGTGGAGCCGCATGGAGCGGGGTAGAGTCAACCGGTAGGCCACTGGGTTGATGACCGCCTCGATAGAGAAGGGACCGATAAAGCGGTGGGCCAGTTTCCTCACCGGCCGGTCCATGGGGAGGTGTTTCGTGGACAGCCACACCCGATCTCCAACTTCCAGCGGTGGCGTCACCCGGCGGGCGCGATCGGCGAACCGTTTATAATCCTCTTTCGCCCAGATCAGCTGCCGCCGCACCAGTTGCTGCACCGCCTGCAGCTCCGAGAGGAAGTCCCGGGTCTCGGGAACAGGGGAGTCCATGATGGTCAACGGGAAAAGCCGTGGATGGTATCCGACGTTGGCATGGAACGGGGTCATCTGGGTGGAGGTGTGTTGGGAGTTGTTAAAGGCAAACTCCACCAGGGGAAGGTACTCAGCCCAGTTGTCCTGCTGCTGGTTGACAAAACAGCGGAGGTACTGCTCCAGTATGCCGATGACCTTCTCCGTGCTCCCGTCAGTCTCCGGATGGTGCGACGACGACAGGCACACCTGCACCTCCAGCGTGGCCATCAGGCTTTTCCAGAAGCGGGCCGTGAACTGGGCCCCGCGGTCCGAAACCACCCGGTCCGGCAGGCCGTGGAGGCGGAAGATGTGCTGCAGGAACAGGCGAGCCGTGGTGCGGGCCGAGGGCAGGCCACGGCATGGGATGAAATGTGCCATCTTCGTGAGCGCATCCACCACCATGAGGACGGTCGTGTACGTAGCGGACAGGGGCAGGTCTGTCAGGAAGTCCATGGAGATGGCTCCCCACGGTCTCTCCGGTGTCGGCAGCGGCTGGAGGAGTCCAGGAGGGGGGCCGGACGCGGCTTTGGCCTGTCGGCACGTCACACAGGACGTCACGTAGGCGTGCACGTCGTGCCATACCCGAGGCCACCAAAAAGTCCGCGTCACTAAGTTCAAAGTCTTAAAGAAGCCGAAGTGCCCCACCGCGGGGTTGTCATGGCACTGGTTCATGACGAGGGCTCGGAGCGGACTCGTGGGCACGTACAGCCGACCCCGGTGTCTGAGCAAGCCCTCCTCCATGGTCGATGGGGACGCGGGGCCGACATCCGCTCTCCGCTGCTGCGACCAGTTGTCCTGTCGCTGCGCTTCCAGCACCTGAGCCCGCAGGTCCACCGGTTCCTGGACCACGGCCAAGGAGTCCGCTGGTAGCACTGTCCGGGGGGAAGGGAGTCCTTGGGGCAAAAGTATTCCGGCTTATGGGATAGCGCGTCCGCCCTCTGGTTGACGTTGCTCGGAACGTATGTGACGTGGAAGTTGAACCGGGCGAAAAACAACGACCACCAGATCTGCTGCTGGTTCAACTTCCTGGCCGTGGTGAGATGCTCCAGGTTCCGATGGTCCGTCCGCACCTCCACCTGGTGTCGGGCCCCCTCGAGGTGATGTCGCCAAGCCTCGAACGTGGTATTGATAGCCAGCAACTCCTTTTCCCAGATGGTGTAGTTGCGCTCGGAAGGGTTGAGTTTCCGGGAGTGGTAAGCGCAGGGAAAAAGAGTGCCGCCATCCACCGGAGCCTGTAGCAGCACCGCCCCAATCGCCACGTTGGACGCGTCCGTCTCAACCACGAACGGACGGTGTGGATTGGGGTGCCTCAGGACTGGCTCCGTGAGGAAGGCCTGCTTGAGGACCTTGAAGGCCTGCTGTTGCGGGGCCCCCCACTGGAACGGGACCTTCTTCCGAAGGAGCTGGGTCAACGGCAAGGTCAGGGTGGCGAAGCCCGGGATGAAGGTCCGATAGTAGTTGGCGAATCCCAACAGACGCTGGACGTCCTTCACCCGACGCGGGGGTTCCCAACTGCGCAAGGCCTCCACCTTGCGTGGGTCCATCGCGATGCCCTCGGGGGTGATGATGTGCCCGAGGAACTCTATGGAAGTCTGGAAGAAGTAGCATTTCTCCAACTTCGCATAGAGCTGGTGCTCCCGCAGGCGCTGCAGGACCTGGCGGACATGCTGGAGGTGACTTTCCGGGGTCCGGGAATAGATCAAAATGTCATCCAAGTAGATCACCACGAACCGATCCAGCATGTCCCGGAACACATCGTTCATCAAGTGCTGGAAGACCGCGGGGGCGTTGGTCAATCCGAACGGCATGACGGTATACTCGAAGTGTCCATACCGAGTGCCGAATGCCGTCTTCCACTCGTCCCCCTCTCGCACGCGCACCAGGTTGTAGGCCCCTCGGAGATCGAGCTTAGTGAAGATCGAGGCCTCCCGCAACCTCTCCATCAGCTCCGGGATCAGCGGCAGGGGGTAGCGATTTCGCACTGTGATGGCATTCAAGCGCCGGTAGTCGCAACACAGGCGTAAGTCCCCCGTCTTCTTTTTAACGAAGAGGACCGGGGCCGAGAGCGGGGAGGTCGAAGGCCGGATGAACCCACGGGCCAGGTTCTTTTCCAGAAAGTCCCGTAAGGCGGCCAGCTCGGGCTCCGACATGGAGTACAGGCGTCCCGAGGGCAGGGGCGCGTTGGGCATCAGGTCCACCATGCAGTCGTAGGGTCGGTGCGGGGGCAAGCGGTCCACCTCCTTCTCGCTGAACACGTCTGCGAAGGGCGTCAGCTCCGGAGGCAAGGAGGCGTTCGGGGCAGAGACGTCCTGGCCGGCACAGGTGTGGCGAAGGTGGTCGACACACTGCAGGCTCGGGAACGAGATGGCGTTTCTCGACCACGCCACCTGAGGGTCGTGCGCCCGAAGCCAGGCCATCCCCAGGACCAAGGGAAAGTGCAGATCCGCCGTTACGTAAAACTGGATCGCCTCCTCGTGGTTCCCAATGGCGAGGCGCAAGGGCTGGGTAGCGAATTTGATGGGCCCCGCCACGAGTTCCCGCCCATCGATAGTCTCGACCCTCAACGGAGGGTCCACTGGAACCAAGGGGACTTTGTAATGGGCCACAAAGTCCTGATCCATGAAGTTCGTGGTGGCCCCTGAGTCCACCAGCGCGTGCGCCTGGAGCCCCTCCGACCGGTTAGCCAACAACACCCGGGTGTTCAAAATCAGGTGCCGAGGGGGCTCACAGTCCACAGCCACCAACTCCGGCGGGGCATGGTCACGTGCCTGACCCAGAGTTTCCCCTAGGCCAGGCCTGGCCCGTTTCCTGGCTGGTCACGCCGAGACTCCGGAACAGGCTTGAGCGATCCACTCCGCTTCCGGGGACACGAGGCGGCAAAATGTCCCGCCTCGCCGCAATAGAGGCACAACCCCCCTTGACGTCTCCGCATCCGCTCCTGGGCCGTCAGTTGAGGTCTGGCTGCTCCGAGCTCCATGGGCTCCTCAGCCGTCACCACAAAACGCGGTGCGGTCCGGAGTGCTGTCGGTGCGAAACGTGGGGGTGCCGACGCTGTCGGTGGTTCCGGAAGAGCCCGACGGGGCCGTCGCCGTTGCAGGCGGGCGTCGATGTGCAGGCATTGGGTCACCAGCGCATCGAGGGTCGGTGGCGCCTCCACACGAACCAGCTTGTCCTGCATCTCGTCGGAAAGGCCGTCCTGGAAGGCGTCCATCAGTGCCACCTCATTCCAAGCCGAATCCTGGCCTAGCAGTCGGAACTCTGCAATATAGTCCTGCAGGGGGCGCTTGCCTTGGCGGAGGTCCTTGATGCGCCTCGCTGCCGTCTGCACCCGGAGGGGGTCCTCAAACATGGTACGCAGGTGTTGTAAAAAGCCCTGAAAGTCCAGGAGCAAGGGGCTATCTTGCAACAACAGGGGCGTGGCCCATCAGGTGGCAGTGCCAGAGAGGGAGCTGATAACAAATGCCACCCGAGCCCGGTCATCTGGAAAATCCTCCGGCCTCATCGCCATGAACAGTTGGCATTGTCCCAAGAAGGCCGGGAACATCTCCTGCTGCCCAGAAAACCTATCTGGCACGTTCACTGGGCATCTCGGACGGGGAGGGGGAGGAGGGGGAGCTGCAGGAGCATTTCCCAAAGCAAGTTGGGCAGTTAGCTGTGCTACTTGCTGTTGCAGAAGCTGATTGGCTTCCAGCATCTGCTGTATCTGCTGCTGCAGCTGTTGGTCCATCGTGGGTTAATGATGGAGTATGGGGTGACGAACAAGATGATCTGTCCCCGTCCACACACACACACAAACACAGCCAGCCGAGGGTTAAGAAAGCACTTGGAACACACCCAGCTCTTTATCTCCAACTTGGCAGCGATATACACGCCGTCTGCCAAGTGCTTTTATTTCCACAGAAAAACAGAAAGATAAATACTCAGCTTCCAAACGTCCAACAACAATAAATATTCCTCCCAGCAGTTCCGAACGAGGCTTTAGTGACTATCCAAGGTTAGTTTTGTTTGTCACAGGGATCACTGGCCACCACCCTCTATTATATACAGGAGCAGGCCTTGAGAATATTATCTGGGAGGGGTTTGATCCTGTGGCTCCCGAGGATGTGGACAGGGTCCTGGGTAGGATTAGTGCCGCCACATGTTTATTGGACCCGTGTCCCTCCTGGTTGGTACTGGCCTCCCGGGAGGTTACACGAGGCTGGCTCCAGGGGATTATAACTGCTTCTCTGAGTGAGGGTGCCTTTCCCGCCGCCTTGAAAGAGGCGGTGGTGAGGCCCCTCCTCAAGAAGCCTTCCCTGGACCCGGCTGAATTAGCTAACTACCGTCCGGTCTCCAACCTTCGTTTTGTGGCGAAGGTTGTTGAGAGTGTGGTGGCACAACAACTGCCCGGGCACCTGGATGAAGCTATCTATCTAGACCCATGCCAGTCGGGCTTCAGGCGGGGGCACAGCACAGAAACGGCATTGGTCGCGTTGGTGGATGATCTCTGGAGGGCTCGGGACAGGGGTTGCTCCTCTGTCCTAGTCCTATTAGATCTCTCAGCGGCTTTTGATACCATCGACCATGGTATCATGCTGCGGCGGTTAAGAGGGTTAGGAATAGGGGGCACCGTTCTGTGGTGGTTCTCCTCCTTCCTCTCTGACCGCTCGCAGTTCGTGTTGGCAGGGGGGCAGAGGTCGACCTCGAGGCATCTCGCATGGGGAGTGCCACAAGGGTCGGTCCTCTCGCCCCTTCTGTTCAACATTTATGTGAAGCCACTGGGTGAGATCATCCGTGGTTTTGGGGTGAAGTGTCATCTGTACGCTGATGATACTCAGCTGTACATTTCCACCCCAGACCACCCCAACGATGCCCTTGCTGTGATGTCTCACTGCCTGGAGGCCGTGCGGGTCTGGATGGGGAGGAACAGGCTCAGACTCAACCCGTCCAAGACCGAGTGGCTGTGGCTGCCGGCGTCCCGATATAGTCAGCAGGTGCCATCGCTGACTATTGGGGGTGAATCTTTGCCCCCCACAGAGAGGGCTCGCAATCTGGGTGTCCTCCTGGATGCACGGCTGTCTTTAGAAGAGCATATGACGGCCGTGGCCAGGGGGGCCTTTTATCAGGTTCGCCTGATCCGCCAGTTGCAGCCCTTTCTGGACCGGGACGCCTTGCGCACAGTCACTCATGCCCTTGTCACCTCCCGGCTGGACTATTGTAATGCTCTCTACATGGGGCTCCCCTTGAAGAGCACTCGGAGGCTCCAACTGGTCCAGAATGCGGCCGCGCGGGTGGTTATGGGCGCAACCCGTTGTGCCCGTGTGACACCCCTCCTGCGCGAGCTGCACTGGCTCCCAGTGGTCTTCCAGGTGCGATTCAAGGTGTTGGTTACCACCTTTAAAGCGCTCCATGGCATAGGACCCGGGTACCTTCGAGACCGTCTTCTGCCACCAATAGCCTCCCACCGACCAGTCCGCTCCCACAGAGAGGGTCTCCTCAGGGTGCCATCAGCCAAGTTATGTCGGCTGGCGACACCAAGGGGGAGGGCCTTCTCTGTGGGAGCCCCAACCCTGTGGAATGAACTGCCCCCGGAAATACGCAAGATCTCCGACCTCCGGGTGTTTCGTTGCGCATTGAAGACCCTGTTGTTCCGCCAGGCCGGGCTATCGACTTAATAATTTTAAATTGGGGTATTTTAAATTTTTGGGGTTTTAAATCGGCCAAATTTATTTAATTATTTTAATTTTTAATTATTGTTGTGTCTTGTGTTTTTAAATTGGCTGTACACCGCCCTGAGTCCTTCGGGAGAAGGGCGGTATAGAAATAAAATTATTATTATTATTATTATTATTATATAGTCTCTGGGGTGTGGTCCAGTGACTCAATTCTAATCCCTAGCACGCCTCCTGAGCTGCTGCAATCGTTTATCACGCCTTCGGAGGCGTGCGTCCAGGAATGATGTCTCTCCTTCACTCTCATCCGAGACACCTGTCTCCCTGCTAATCTCCTCTCCCTCGGCCGGCACCTGAGACAGTGCCAGAGGGGAGGGGCCTGGAGAGGGAGGCCTGGCTGACTCCTCTTCCTCATGCTCGGAGCTTTCTTCCTCCGATGGGACAGGCTCAGAGGGCGGGGCCACAACAGGTATAAACTGTCACAGGCTAGCAAAATTAGCCAGATGTTGAAACGCTATAGCATGGAGCTATGTAAGCCAGCTAAAACGCCAATGGCACAGGATTTTCAACATGAAGAAATCCAAAGTCCTGGATTTAGTAAGGAGATCTATCAATCGCTGATAGGGAGTCTCTCGTATCTTAGCAATTGGTCGAGACCTGATATTTCATACAGCATAAACCAATTAGCAAGGTATAATGCAGAGCCAACAGATAGGCATTGGCAGGCCGCAAAGCGGATATTGAGATATTTAAAGATGACAATGCATTATGCATTATATTTAGAACCTAACCGTGATCTTACACTGAGTGCATATGCTGATGCTAGTTTCGCTACTGATTTGACCACCAGAAAGTCTACATCAGGTATTGCGATAATGTTAGGTAATTGTTTAATAGGATGGAAGTCAATAAGGCAAAAACATATTAGTTTATCCACTATGGAAGCAGAATTTTCATGCTTGTCACTAGTATGTACTGATTTAATTTATTATAAACAATTAATGATTGATGTCGGATTAAAGGTAGATTATCCTATCGTAATTTATGAGGATAACCAAGCTGCTATAAAAATGGCAACAAATTTAGCAGTTAAGACATGATCAAAATATACTGATATTCATTATTTGAATGTTCGTCAGAGTATTCAAAGTGATATGGTTAAATTAGAATATTGTATGTCTGAAAACAATGTTGCTGATAATTTCACCAAAGCGAAATTAAAAAAGCAAAAGTGGAAAAAAGTGACCTAGGACCCTGTTTTTTTGCATTTCGCGACCATACAACACAGGGGTGAAATTTTTCCCTACTGGTTCTGTGGACGTGGCTTGGTGGGTGTGGCTTGGTCATGTGACTGGGTGGGCATGGGTGGGTGGCATGTGACTGGGTGGGCGTGGCCAACTCAATGTCACTCACGTCAAGGGGTGCCTCTCCTGGCCTCTCCCCTCCCAGCCATTCCTTGTCACACCCAGCCTCAATGTATCTATAGTTCTGTAAAAATGATGTTCACCTTTTTTCAACTTTATTATCTACATACTATAGCTGTACTTTCATGGACCACTGAAAGGAGGAAATGGCTCACATGCTTTGCCCAAGAGTGTGATAGGCAACAGGCTTTTAAGGGGCTGCCAGAAAGAAGGGGGGGGGCAATGTATTTTCCGAAGTACCAGAAGGCAAAACAAGAAGTAATGGATGGAAACTGAACAAAATGGTATAGGGTTCCCTCCAAAGTCCCTTCTAAGTGTTATTCTGACACCTTTCCCAGGCCCTCCACTCAGAGCCAAAATGTGGCTGTGATAGTTGATCAGAACTCCTCTGTTTTTTATGTGCAACAGCTTTAGCATTTAGGATCAGAGCTAAGTTAGTTGCTTTTCTATTAATACATAATCCTTAAAAGGGCTCTCCTGTAGGGACCCTGCATGGTCTAATTCAGAGGTCCCCAACCTTTCTGGCACCAGGGACTGATTTCATGGAAGACAATTTTACCATGGACCCCTGTGTGTGTGAGTGAGTGAGTGAGTGAGTGAGAGAGAGGGGGGGAAGACAAGTATACAGTTTGGGAAAGAGGCACAGACAGAAGTGTTAAATTAAATAGTGGGTGGGCCACGCATGGAGTAAAATAAGTGTGGGATTGTTACTTAAGGCCTGCCACCAGATGATTTTGCTCCAGTCCAGAGGAAAATCAGAATAAACACACAGGGAAGACTTCACTAGAAAGGGCTTTCTTTTGCTCCAGGAGAAAATCAGAATAAAGAACTGGAAAAGCCATCACAGGAAGAGGCTTTTTTGTTCTGCTCTGGAAGAAAATTAGAAGACACAGAGAAATCTTCACTGGAAGAGGCTCTCTGCTTTTGCTCCAGAGGAAACCCCCAATCAAAGACCCGGAGAAGCAGAAAGAGGGTGAATGACCACCACCTGCACTTTTCAATGGTTCAGCACAGTGACTCCCTTCCAGATCAGCCCTGTGACTTTCTGCTTCTAAGAAAGTGGAAAGGAAGGTGGGGGAGAAGAGACAATTCTAACTCACCCTTCCAGCAAAACAAACCTCTGGGGTAAGGCAGAGAGTTTCTACCGGCTATATTGTCTGAGTTTCGCAATGGCTTCCTTCAGGCAAGAGCTGAGCTGGTTTGCAGCTTTGCAACATTTTACCAGGTAATAATTGCTCTTGGCTCAAAGCCCAGACATCTCATTTAAGCTAGTTAAGAGCTTTGCCCTGCTGCCGGAGGGAAACGAAAAAAGTGGCAAAAAGTGTCGGTTTATTATTCTATTGTGTTTGCTTGCTTTTCTGGTGTTATGGGAATAAAAATATGGTCAAAAATATGATAAAAATATGGGCATTTTGCCCAGGTGGGGGGCACCAAGGTAAATCTGACACAGTGAAAGCCCCTTAAGCGCACACACACACACATCCCAAACCAAACAACGAAAAGCAAGCAGGATGTTGCCAAAACACATGAGACATCCTCGAGCATCAAAACAAAAGCAAAAAACTAAAAAACTAAAAATTAATCCTAATGAGATCTTTTACAAAATAGATAAAATTTACAAAGTGAACTCGTGGGTGGCCAGACAAAGACAATTACCAAGAGATGTGGTGATATATTTCACAGATAGAAGAATGAGAAATGATATTCTGCAAAAATCTTTTCTTTCCTCTGTGCAAGTTGAGGGAACTCAAGTTGGAATTTATAAAGAACTACCGCCAAAGATGCTGAAAGATAGAAAAGATTTTGGCTTTTTAGTAAAGGAATTAAACAAATTAGAGATTCCATTCCGGTGGGATGCCCCAACGGGTATAATTTTGAAGTACCAGGGGGAAAGACACCGACTGAATACTGTTGAAAAAGCGGAATATTTTTATTATAATGTTTTTAAGGAGAGGTCACCATCTCCACGTTCATCTACTGTATTGGAGATAAAGGAGAGTGAGAAGGAGAAGCAACCCTAGCAAGAGTTGGAAGTGCAGCTTAAGCAGATTGAATCAGATCCAACAGAAGCGCAGGGTGCTGTAGGAGGTTTTCTGGAGGAGCCCCTGTTAGAATCTTCTCCAATTCTGACTACAAGAGATGTGGCATTGGACCTAGCTCGTATGGCTGAAGCTAAAGACCAGCGAATAACTCGTGCAGTTTCAAAACAACTCAAAGAAAAACAATTGCAAGAAAGAGCTACGGCACAACAATATAAAAAAGGAGCTAAGAGTACTACAGAACAAAGGGAAGCCATGGGGAGAGCAAAGTCGGTGGCCTCAGAAGACATCCGGCAATTCTGCTCGTCGCTTCAAAAAGGTATACATGATGGTTAAGTTTTTGTCTTGGAATGTGAATGGACTGAACTCGCCACAGAAAAGGAAGAAAATATTTACATATCTACAACAATTTAATAATGATATAATTTGTTTACAAGAAACTCATATTAGAACGCAAGATCAAAAATATTTGATAAACTTAAAATTAGGAATACATTTTATAGCCTCAAACTTGGAAAAAAAGAATGGCGTGGTTATTTATATAAACAAAAGATTTTCAGCTAAAATTATAGAAGCAGATGAAGGTGGTAGGTTTGTAGCAATTGAACTGTGTACTGCATATGGCCAAATTCTTGTGATTGGGATTTATGCTCCTAACCAACAGCAGGATCACTTTTATAAAATTTTGCATACTAAAATATTGCAATGGGACTATAGATCAATTTTGATTATGGGAGATTGGAATGGAGTAATTGATTCTAAACTAGACAAAAAAAGTCTGGCGAAGTCAAGGATTAGACTACCACAAACTTTTTTTGAAATGAAAGAAGATTTGGAACTAAAGGATGTCTGGAGAATACATAACTCAAAAGACTTGGACTATACTTTCTTTTCTGATAGACATAGATCTTTTTCAAGGATTGATTTTATTTTAGTATCAAATGATTTACTTGTTAAAACAAAAAGAACTAAAATCTTTCCAAGAACTTTATCTGATCATAGTCCAGTATGGATAGAAATTGAGACTGAAAAAATTGAGAGAAGATCATGGAGACTAAATGAAAATTTGTTTAGATATGAAAAAAATATAACAGAACTTAAGAAGCAGATGAAAGAATTTTTTGAAATTAATTTGAACAAGGGTACCCCTATTGAAATTGTGTGGGATGCGAGTAAAGCATATATGAGAGGGGTACTCATTCACATGAACTCTAAACATAAATTGAATAGACAAAAGAAAAGACTTGAAATTGAAGCAGAAATAAAGAAAAAAGAACAGTTACTTATTAAAAATCCAACAGATGAAAGAATACGTAGTGCTATAAAATTCTTGAAAGACCAATTCCAAATGCTTATGGCGGATCAAGTTGCAACAAATTTACAATATGCAAAGCATAACACATTTTGTAATGCCAATAAACCGGGCAGATGGCTGGCTTATACTTTAAGGAAGAAGCAGAGTATGCGGACCATCGACTGTATTGATATTGGAGGGACAGAAACTTATCAACAAAAATTAATTAAAGAAGTTTTTGTAGATTATTATACTAAATTATATGCTAAAGATGACATACAGAATGGACTTATAGAAAAATATCTAGAAAATAAAAGAGTTACAAAAGTTACTAATCAACAAAAGGAAAGACTGAATCACCCTATAACAGCTGAGGAGATAATTGCAGCAATTAAACAACTGAAAACTGCCAAAGTTCCGGGAACAGATGGCTTGACTGCAGTGTATTATAAAACTTTGCAAGCAGAAATGGTGGAACAACTCAGAGACTTATTTTG
Source organism: Pituophis catenifer annectens (assembly GCF_029215685.1). Taxonomy (NCBI): domain Eukaryota; kingdom Metazoa; phylum Chordata; class Lepidosauria; order Squamata; family Colubridae; genus Pituophis; species Pituophis catenifer. The sequence goes on from NW_027256885.1 coordinate 17,072,704, forward strand.
TAATATACAACAAGGGGGTAAAATACCCCCGTCATGGAAAACAGCTTATATTTCTTTGATACCAAAAGAGCAAGCAGGTCCTAAAAAACCGGAGAATTATAGACCAATATCTCTTTTGAATAATGACTACAAAATTTATGCAAAAGTATTAGCCAACAGGTTGATGCCAGTAATTCAGGAGGTGATTCATGATGATCAAGCGGGATTTATAGAGGGTAGATATATGAAGGACAATGTAAGGCAAGTGATAGATTTATTGGAATATCTTGAGAAGAATAAACAGATCCCTGCAGTGCTGGCTTTCTTGGATGCAGAGAAAGCCTTTGATAGAGTGGATTGGAATTTTCTATTAAAGACTTTGAAAAAAATGGACTTTGGGGATCAATTTATATTGGCGGTTTCAGCAATTTACCAAGAGCAAAAGGCACAGATTATTATTAATGGAAGTTTGACAACAGACTTCAAAATTGAAAAAGGAACAAGACAAGGCTGTCCGTTATCCCCTTTGCTATTTATTTTAACATTAGAAGTCTTGTTGAATACAATAAGGGATTCGAATAGCTTGAAAGGTATAGTGATAAGGCAAGAAGATTACAGAATAAGGGCATTTGCAGATGATCTGGTTGTTACCCTAACACAGCCGGTGGAATCAATAATCCAGATGAAAGACATTATAAAAGATTATGGTACAGTATCAGGATTTAGACTGAACCAGAAAAAAACTAAGATGATAGTCAAAAATATGACACAAGACCGAAAACATGAACTTGAAAGGAGGGCAGGTTTTGAGATTGTGTCAAAGGTTAAATATTTAGGAGTTCAGGTTGCAGAATCTAATATGAAACTGATTCAAAATAACTATGAGGTGTTGTGGCGAGAGGTACAAAAAGACATGGAGACATGGAAAAAACTGCAGCTTTCTTTACTTGGAAGAATAGCAGCAGTAAAGATGAACATTTTGCCAAGATTTCTTTTTTTGTTTCAAATGATTCCGGTGCTTAAAAGTGATAAACAATTGAAAGAGTGGCAAACTGGAGTGAATAAGTTTGTCTGGAACGAGAAAAAACCGAGAGTGAAATCGAAAATTATGCAAGATGTTCCGGAAAGGGGAGGTCTTAAACTTCCAAACCTACAGTTATATTATGAAGCAGCAGCTTTGACTCAAGCAAGTGATTGGTTTGGAAGGAAAAAGACTGGAATATTGAATATAGAAAGTTTTGATCTCGAACTTGGTTGGCACGCTTACTTATTTTATGAAAACAAAGTGGATAAAGTATTTAAAAGCCATATACTTAGAGATTCTCTGATGAGAGTATGGAAGAAGCACCGACTCAAATGGGATTATAAAATACCGTTATGGCTGGATCTTGGTCATATTATGTGGAATACAAATATAATGTCACTCGGGGGGTTTTTATATAAAGAGGTTCTTTTTACAGATGCGGGCAGATGGCAACTGAAGACATTAGAGACACTGTTGAGCGAAGGGATTAATCTAACCTGGTTACAATATGATCAACTTCAACTGAGATGGAAAGAGGACCAAAAAACTGGTATTATGTTGCATGAGGAAGAGTTGGTTAGACATATAAAAGAGAAAGGTCCAATGCATATCAAAAGGCTATATAATGTTTTGTTAGAAAGGGATTCAGAAACTGAATTGGTTAAAGATTGTATGATTAAATGGGCACAGAATTTTGCAGAACCAGTAATGTTGGAAACATGGGAGAAAATATGGGTTCAGAATGTTAAATTTACACAATCGCAGAATTTGAGGGAAAATTTTTATAAGATGTTTTACAGATGGCATTTAGATCCCAAGAAATTATCCTGTATGTATCCTAATGTTCAGCCAAAATGTTGGAGATGTGATTGTTTAGATGCTACATATTATCATGTTTGGTGGAATTGTAAGAAAGTTAAGGCTTTTTGGATAAAAATATGGTGGGTTATGCAGAATGTTTTGAAGAAAAAAATTCCATTTTCTCCACAATTGTTTTTATTGGGTATAGTAAAGGGTTTTACACTGGATGAAATTAAGTTGATATTGTACATGATAACAGCAGCGAGATTATTGATAGGTAAATATTGGAAAAATGAAGCTTTACCCACTATTGAAGAATGGACTTTGAAGATGGCCAGTTTTGCGGAGATGGCGAAGATCTCAGCATATTTAAAAGATCGCTCACAAGAGACTTATGAATGGGAATGGAAAAAATGGATAGATTATGTGCAGAACAAATATCAAGTTAGGAAGTATCAAATAGCTTTTCATTGAAAGTATTATATAAAAATAGAAATGTATGAATACTGTGAAGATAAAAAATTTTTTAAGGGGGTTTGAGGGGTTCAAGTTTTATAAAAAGGGGATTTTGATGGGATTATATTTTGTGGAAGTCAGGGGGGAGGGTTTGGGGGGGTTTGGGGGGGTTAGGGTGGGGTCTGGGGGATGGGATGGGGGGGAAAAATGGGGTGAAAATGTAATTGTAAAACTTTTGCAATAAAAAAAAAAAGATGACAAAATATTGAAAACTGAGAAGATTTCACTTTATAGGTGGAAAGAATTGGATTTCTTCATTTAAGATTAAACATCATCCAAGCCTCAAAAAAAAAAAATAAAAAAAAAATAAAGACAAAAAAAAAAGAAATAACAAAACAAAAGCAAAAAACTCAAATTGAAGTGAGTCGAGCAGTCTTGGAAAAGGTGCAAACGAGAGAGAGATTCCCTTGGAGACCCAGCATTTAAGGTGACATTGTTAAAGGTGTTCAAGGATCGAGCTCAATAACTCCATCACACAGGTATTCATTTAATCAGAACTCTTTATTCATAACATGTCTCTTCCTTACAGATGCTGTACTGGAACTGGCTCTGGACCGCATGGTTGGACCTTAAGTACCACTGGGGCGGAGCTAAGGGAAGGAGGGGTCAATGGGTTAGGGTGGACCCTGGGGATCGATCTTACCAGCCCCCTGTCTCCTGGCCTGGGCATGAGGTCAGGTATTTATATGTGACAGACATTCTCCTTCCTGTCAGCCTTGGAAGCCATATTAGGCCGGAAGCTTCAATGCTGCCACCTCCTCATGTGTGGGAAAGTAGGAGGGGGGATTTAGGAGAGGGGAGTTAGTAGACATAATAGTGTTCTTCCTATCGGTCAAGGTCAGGGTGAGCCAGCATCTGGAGGAGGAGTGGTCAGGGGCTGGCTTGAGGTGGAACAGATGATGATTGGAGCATGTGATCGATTGAGGAGAAAGGGGGTGGTTTTGGGAGCTTTGAATTACTGAAGATAAGCCCAGGTTTTTCAGATTCGGGATTTCCCAGATGTGCCAGTTTACCTATTTCTAGTAAAGAGAACTTTGGAAAATGCCTGCTTCCGCGTCTTTACTGGGAGTCGGGGGTTTTCTGGAACGCTGACACTTGTCTTCTTCCTTCTTTATTATTTCTTCTTTTGGCTCCTCCCTTTCCTGGGCCTCTCGGTCTGTAATCATCATCCCTTCTATAGTATTTTCCATTTTTTCCATAAGATCCTTAAATCCTTTGTCCATAATGTCTTTTATATTTTGATAAAGTAATCCCATCTCCTGAACAATTCCACTCTTGTCTTATTTTTTAAGAAAGTTGATTTTTATCCAACAGTCCAAGAATTATTTTTATATCCTCTTTGCAAATTAAATCCTCTAATATGATGTACAAATATCTCTACTTAAATCACTTCATTGCAGTTTCCACTTTTGTCAGCAGGTGGCACTCTCCGTTTAAAATTCAATTTGCTAGATAACTTCCGTTGTCATTTCAGTTATTCAGCAGATTTCCAAGCAGAGTTAGTTTTTTTATATATATAGATAAATCCAATGTTTAAAAATACCTTCCCAATTTTGCTTCTTCCCAGTTTAGGAGTCTATTTATTTCATAATCTGTTGTTTATTCTCCTATAGTCTTCATTTCCCGTTGGTTTTTTTTTTTTAGAAAACGCCCCAAAATGCTTAGGTGCCGCTTTAACACTTAGTTCTGGGCAAATAGTTCTGGTTGTTTCTTGGGGTTCAATTTAAGACAAAAGAAAGATCCTCTTCCCCCAGTTCCACCATGGCTCACCACCTTCTCTCCAGCACCAGTCTTAGTGCTTAGTGCACCAGTCATATTTTCAGTTTGTCCCAGCTTTGTAGCAGCCATCTTTAGGCTGCTTGTTCTTGCCGTGGCTGAGAGGAAGGAAAAACCCCGGGCCAGGCAGGAGAGCTGCAACTCTCCCTTACCTCACAGGGTGCTCCTCTGTTTCACCTCTCATTCAGGGCGGCTTAAGCTCCCTCCGGAGCCCACGAACATGAGTTCAACACAGGGAATGTGGAGACCTGTTCTCTCTGTATTGCAGCGACGTCAAACCAGGAAGTCAGCTGCAGAGACTCACTTAACGGTGGCCAGGAACGTCGACAAATCGATATTCACCGAACAAATGTCTTCCTTAGGGAGGGAAATTTTAGGCTCAGTTGAGGTCTTAAATTGAGGACTGCCTTGTATAATGCACGCGTCTCTTTTCCTGTGCAGTCGCAATTCGAGAACCTCACCTGTAGAAAGGAAGCAGCCGGTTCTAGAGGTGTCCGTTCATACATGTATTGTTCTGTTTCTCAATATAGTCCTCGACATATGACAGTTTGTTTAGTGATCGTTCAAAGTTACGATGGCAATGAAAAAAGGAACTTATGACAACTTTTCACAGTTAATGACCTTTGCAGCATCCCCACGGTCAGGTGCTTGGCAAAACTGGTTCATACTTATGAACGTTGCTGTGTCCCAAGGTCATGTGTTCCTCTTTCGCGACCTTCTGACGAGCAAAGTCAATGGGGAAGCCAGATTCACTTAACAACCATATTACTTGTAGAAATCAGAGGTCCAGGCTTTTGCTCTGATCAAAGACGTCTCTCCCTTCGCAGCGTTTATTGCTTTTTATACAGTTTTTTACAAGCAGAAAAGGCAAACTAGCAACAGTGTTCTAATTGGTAGAAACTATTCACCCCCCCTCTCAAGATGCCATTCTCAGAAGGCAAGGTGAGATAATGCAGTTCAGAGCCAGAATGAGATCATACAAGCAGGCAAGATCCACAGCGCATGAGCCAAGGCAGTGTGCTGCTCTCAGCCTGGCACCATGACCTTCTACCTACCTCTACAATTACTAACTTTTTTTTGGAAATATTTTTTATTGTTTTATACCATACATTTCCTTTCTGTTGAGCAATGTGCTCTCTAGGTGTCCAAGGTGTTAACATACAATCATACAAACATCATGATCATATATATATAAACAAATATGCAGTAACATAAATCATATTATATATTATCTTCCATTATAGTATCGATTATATAACCGTCAAAAATATTTACTCTGTTTTTCTTTCTCCTATAAACCATATTTCACCTAATTCCACTCCTAACCTCAATATGTCATTTAACCATTTATAGAATAGTTCCCATGTTATGAAATAGTCCGAATCTTCTTTTCCTTTAATTTTTAGAGTTAACCTATCCATCTCTGAACATTCCAGAATTTTTTTGATTATAATATCATCTGCAGGGGTTTCTGGGTTTTTCCAACATTGTGCATATGCGATCCTAGCTGCTGTCAGAATGTGTAAAACCAAATATGTGTTACCCTTGTTATAATTTCCTGGAAGCATGCCCAACAAAAATGTCTTAGGTTTCAGATCTATTCATTGTTCTATCATATTTTCCAGCCATGTGTGTATTTTCTTCCAGTATTTTTTGGCTTTGGGGCATGTCCACCACATATGGTAGTATGAGCCTGGTGTCTGATTGCATTTCCAACATTTAACCGATTTGTTTTTATACGTGTTTGCTAATCTTGCAGGCAAGTAATGCCATCTGTAAAACATTTTATAGAGGTTTTCTTTGTATGCTGTTGACATTGTAAATTTGATTTCTATTCCATAATTTCTCCCACCTGTCCAAAATTCTTAGCCCAAATTATCATTGTTTCTTTTACTTGTTCTTCCAATTTGCGAGTTAATAGGTATTTATTTATTTATTTTTATTTATTTTAATTAGATTTATATGCCGCCCTATCTCCATAGGACTCAGGGCGGCTCACAACAATTAAGATATACAATCTCAATCCAAGTAAGAAACATGTTAAAATACAGGTGAAACTCGAAAAATTAGAATATCATGCAAAAGTTCATTTATTTCAGTAATGCAACTTAAAAGGTGAAACTAATATATGAGATAGACTCATTACATACAAAGCGAGATAGTTCAAGCCTTGATTTGTCATAATTTTGATGATTATGGCTTACAGCTCATGAAAACCCCAAATTCACAATCTCAGAAAATTAGAATATTACATGAAATTAATAAAACAAGGATTGTACATAGAACAATATCGGACCTCTGAAAAGTATAAGCATGCATATGTACTCAGGAGTTGGTTTGGGCCCCTTTTGCATCAGTTACTGCCTCAATGCAGTGTGGCATGGATGCTATCAGCCTGTGGCACTGCTGAGGTGTTATGGAAGACCAGGATGCTTCAATAACGGCCTTCAGCTCTTCTGCATTGTTCGGTCTCATGTCTCTCATCTTTCTCTTGGCAATGCCCCATAGATTCTCTATGGGGTTCAGGTCAGGCGAGTTTGCTGGCCAATCAAGCACAGTAATCCCATGGTCATTGAACCAGGTTTTGGTACTTTTGGCAGTGTGGGCAGGTGCCAAGTCCTGCTGGAAAATGAAGTCAGCATCCCCATAAAGCTCGTCTGTGGAAGGAAGCATGAAGTGCTCCAAAATCTCCTGGTAGACGGCTGCGTTGACCCTGGACTTAATGAAGCACAGTGGACCAACACCAGCAGATGACATGGCTCCCCAAATCAACACAGACTGTGGAAACTTCACACTGGACTTCAAGCATCTTGCAGTGTGTGCCTCTCCATTCTTCCTCCAGACTCTGGGTCCTTGGTTTCCAAATGAGATGCAAAAGTTGCTCTCATCAGAAAAGAGGACTTTGGACCACTGAGCAACAGACCAGTTCTTTTTGTCTTTAGCCCAGGTAAGATGCTTCTGATGTTGTTTGTTGTTCAGGAGCGGCTTGATGAAGAATACGACATTTGAAGCCCATGTCCAGGATCCGTCTGTGTGTGGTGGCTCTTGATGCACTGACTCCAGCCTCAGTCCACTCCTTGTGACAGTCCCCAACACTTTTGAATGGCTTTTTCCTGACACTCCTCTCCAGGCTGCGGTCATCCCTGCTGCTTGTGCACCTTTTTCTTCCACACTTTTCCCTTCCACATAACTTTCTATTAATGTGCTTTGATACAGCACTTTGGGAACATCCAACTTCTTTTGCAATTAACTTTTGAGGTTTTGCCTCCTTATAGAGGGTGTCAATGATGGTTTTCTGCACAACTGTCAGGTCAGCAGTCTTTCCCATGATTGTGATTCTTACTGAACCAGACTGAGAGACCATTTAAAGGCTCAGGAACCCTTTGCAGGTGTTATGGCTTAATTAGCTGATTAGAGTGGGACACTTTGAGCCTAGAATATGGAACCTTTTGACAATATTCTAATTTTCTGAGATTGTGAATTTGGGGTTTTCATGAGCTGTAAGCCATAATCATCAAAAGTATGACAAATCAAGGCTTGAACTATCTCGCTTTGCATGTAATGAGTCTATCTCATATATTAGTTTCACCTTTTAAGTTGCATTACTGAAATAAATGAACTTTTGCATGATATTCTAATTTTTTGAGTTTCACTTGTACATATTAAACGCATATTAAAATACATTAAAAATCAAAACCCCATCAGTCCAGGCTGGGCAATTTAAACAGCCATGTTTTTAGTTCACGGCGGAAAGTGCGAAGATCAGGGGCCAACCAGAGCCCCCGGGGAGTTGATTCCAAAGGCCCACAGAGAAAGCTCTACCTCTGGGGGTCGCCAGCCGACATTGTCTAGCCGACGGCACCCTGAGTAGGCCCTCCCTGTGAGAACGCACCGGACGATGGGGAGCTGTTGCTGGTTGCAGATGGTCCGACAGATATCCTGGGCCTAAGCCATGTAGGGCTTTATAGGTCATCACCAGCACCTTGAATCTCACCCGGAGGGCAGCCGGCAGCCAATGCAAGTCGCGCAGGAGAGGTGTAACATGGGCGTATCGGGATCCTCCCATCACAACCCGTGCGGCCGCATTCTGCACCAGCTGAAGCCTCTGAGTGGTCTTCAAGGGCAGCCCCAAGTAGAGAGCATTGCAGTAGTCAATACAGGAGGTGACTAGCGCATGAGTAACTGTGCATAGGGCATCCCGGTCCAAATAGGGGCGCAACTGGTGCACCAGGCGAACCTGGGCAAATGCCCCCTGGTCACGGTTGTTATATGATCTTCTAAGCTCAACCGTGAGTCCAGGAGGACACCCAAGTTGCGTGCCCTGTCTACAGGGGGTAACACCTTGCCCCCTATAGCCAAAGATGGAACCTCTTGATCAGATCGAGATGCCGGTACCCACAACCACTCGGTCTTGGCAGGGTTGAGCCGAAGCCTGTTCCTCCCCATCCAGACCCGAACTGCTTCCAGGCACTGGGACATCACGTCGAGGGCATCACTGGGCTGGTTCGGGGTGGATATGAAAAGTTGGGTATCATCAGCATACTGATGATACCTCACCCCGAAACCACGGATGATCTCTCCCAGCGGCTTCATATAAATGTTGAACAGAAGAGCCGAGAGGACCGACCCCTGGGGCACCCTACAAGTGAGGGGCCTCATGGCTGACCTCTGCCCCCCCGCCAGCACTGCTTGCGTACGACCCGAGAGATAAGAGGAGAACCACCGTAAAATAATGCCTCCCACTCCTAACCCCTTGAGGCGTCGCAGCGGGATACCATGGTCGATGGTATCAAAAGCCGCCGAAAGATCTAATAGGACCAGAACAGAGGAATAACCTCTGTCCTGAGCCCTCCAGAGATCATCCACCAGCGCGACCAATGCCGTCTCCATGCTGTATCCGGGCCTGAAACCCGATTGGCATGGATCTAGGTACTCCGCTTCATCCAGGGCCACCGGGAGCTGATGTGCCACCACGCTCTCAACAACCTTTGCAAGAAAGCGAAGGTTGGAGACTGGACGGAAGTTGCTCAAAGTAGCTGGATCCAAGGCAGGTTTCTTGAGGAGGGGCCTAACCACCGCCTTCTTCAAGGCGGCAGGAAAGCTTCCCTCACCCAAGGAAGCAGTTATCACTGCCTGTATCCAGTCACGTGTCACCTCCCTAGCTGAATAAACCAGCCAGGAGGGACACGAGTCCAATACACACATGGTCACACTCAGCTTCCTCATGATCCTGTCCACTTCCTCAGGGGTAACAGGATTGAACTCCCCCCAAATAACAACACCCGCTGCCTCCCCACCGTCTGACCCTGCCCAGTCAGAGTCCAAGCCATCCCGAATCTGAGCGATCTTGTCCAGCAGATGCTGACTAAACTCCTCGGCCCGCCCTCACAAAGGGTCCTCCCCTGCCCTCTGATTCAAGAGGGAGCGGGACACCCTAAACAGGGCAGCCGGGCGATTATCTGTGGACGTGATGAGGGCGGAGAAGTAGCGTTGCTTCGCCGCCGCCATCTCCACCAGGTAAGATCGTGTAAACGACCTTAGCTGTGCACGGTCAGATTCGGAACGACTGGCTCTCCAACAGCTCTCTAGGCCTCTCCTACGGCACTTCATCCCCCGGATCTCCCCCGTAAACCAAGGAGCCAACCGAGATCTGCTTCGAGTCAGAGGCCGCAAAGGCACGACACGGTTGAGAGCCCCGACAGCTGCCTTATCCCAGGCATCCACCAGGGCCACGACTGGGGTGTGGGAGAGAGAGAGAGGTAATGTCCCAAGCTCCATCTGGAACCTCTCCGGGTCCATCAGGCGCCTGGGGTGGAACCAGGTGGTCGGTCCCACATCCCAGCGAGGAGGGGTGGCATACTGGAAGCCCAGCCAAAAGAGGTAGTGATCGGTCCATGACAGGGGGGTAAATAGCAGATATTCCCCCACCGAACTCAACCCGCCACCGTTTCGAGATAAAAACAAGATCGGGCGTGTGGCCCCCCTCATGAGTCGGGCCCTGAATAATCTCAATCAGGTCCATGGCTGCCATGGAAGCCATGAACTCCCGAGCCACCCCCGACACCCCACCCAGGGAAGGCAGATTGAAGTCCCCCAGTACAATAAGTCTGGGAAACTCCACCACCAGCCCCGACAGGGCGTCGAGTAGCCTGGGAAGGGCCGTTACGCAGCTGGGAGACAGGTATGCAATCAACAAGCCCAACTGACCTTGCGGGCCCCATTTCATGAGGAGGGTCTCACACCCGTCTATCTGGGGAACAGTGACCTCCCGCGGACTAAGGGTCTTCCTAATAACAACCGCCACCCCCCATCCCCTCCCCTGGGTCCTCGGCTGGTGTAGCACCCGGAAACCTGGTGGGCAAAGTTCTGTCAGAGGGACACCTCCCTCTGAGCCCAACCAGGTTTCCGTAATGCAAGACAGGTCTACGTTTTCCTCCTCAATCAAATCCCGAATGAGGGGAGTTTTGTTAACCACAGACCTGGCGTTAAAATAAACCAGCCTGAGCCCAGTAACCCCCTCTCTCAAACCCCCAGGAAGTCGGGTGGAACCAGGAGGGTCGGAGCACATCACCGCTCGAAGATAGCGAGGGCGAGCTCCCAGATTTCGATACGGCCCCTGGTTCATCCATCCATTGTATATCTTCTTAATTAATTTTTGATCTGTTCTCATTAATATCTGGTCCAGCTCGTTTGGTTCGTTGTAAAACCCATATTCCTGCCTGTCTTTTTTGTATCTGGATTGTATTTGCAACTGTGGCCACCATGATAGGTCAATCCCTAATCTTTTTAATTCTTGTTTTGTTTTTAATTCTCCCCTTTCGTTTAATAAGTCCTTGTATCTTATAATTTTATCCATATTTATGACATTGGGATATATCCATGCCTCCATTATAGATAACCATACTGACAGTTTCAAATAGTGTTGTTTAATTTTGGTCCATGCTAGCAGTAGTGAATTTCTAATGTGATGCCTCTGGAAGTAGCGGTCTATCTTGCCCTTCTCATACCATAAGAAGGCATGCCATCCCAGTTGCAGATCATGACCTTCCAATGTTAATAGCCTTATATTCCTCAGATTGACCCACTCTTTCACCCACGAAAGTGCCGATGCTTGGTAATATAACTTCCAATCCAGAAGACCAAAAACTCCTCTACTTTTAAGATCTTGTAACAGTTTTAATTTTATTCTTGCCTTTTCCCCTTGCCATACAAATTTTAATATCAACTTATTTAGGTCTTCAAAATATTTTTTCCCCAATTTTACTGGAATCGTCTGAAACAGGTATAATAATCTCGGCAGGATGTTCATCTTTAATGTTCCGTTTTAATTTGTGCTTTCAATTTGTTGTAATTGTCTTCTTTGAGAGTTATACATCTTGCCGTCAATTGGATTCCTGAGTATTTAACTTTTTTAAATTTAATTTAATTTAATTTAATATTTGAATTTATATACCACCCTTCTCCCAAAGGACTCAGGGCAGTGAACAGCCAGAAGTAAAAAACATCAAATACAAAATTTAAAAACAATTTAAAAATAAATTAAACATTTTGGCCCGACAGTTAAAATCCCCCATTAAAAATCCAAATTAAAATACACAATTGGAGAGATTAGGCCAGCCCGACTTGATGAAATAAAAAGGTTTTGAGGGCCCGACGGAAAGTACATAAGTCCGGAATCGTCCGTATCTCCGGGGGGAGCTCGTTCCAGAGGGCAGGTGCTCCCACAGAGAAAGCTCTCTCCCTGGGGGCCGCCAGTCGGCATTGTTTGGCCGACGGCACCCGGAGGAGCCCCTCTCTGTGGGAGCGTACTGGCCGGTGGGAGGCTCTCGGTGGCAGAATGCGGTCCCGTAAATATCCAGGCCCTAAGCCATGGAGCGCTCTAAAGGTGGTCACCAACACCTTGAATTGCACCCGGAGGACCACCGGGAGCCAGTGCAGCTCACGCAGGAGAGGTGTTACATGGGAGCGCCATGACGCTCCCATAATCACCCGCGCGGCCGCATTCTGGACCAGTTGGAGCCTCCAAGTGCTCTTCAAGGGGAGCCCCATGTAGAGAGCATTGCAGTAGTCCAGGCGGGAAGTGACGAGGGCATGAGTGACCGTGCATCACAATTTGCATATTCATTATTCTTGTAAATTCTCTCTTTTGTTTATCTGTAAAAATTTTAACCAATATTTTTGTTTTCGCTTTGTTTATTTTCAAACCTGCAACCACCCCACATTCTTCTATCTTTGTAATTAATTTAGTTTTTTTTCCATCGATTGATCCATTCATACCATCTGTCCCATATTTGGTAATACTGTGAGTCTTCCTTGTTGTTTAATTTTAAAGTTAATCTATCCATTTCTGCACATATAAATATTTTTTGAATTATTTGTTGTTCTGTTGGCAACTGTTCTAATTTCCAGGATTGGGCTAGGGTTAATCTGGCCGCCGTAATTATATGTAATGTGATGTATTTTATTTCTTTTCTACTACTTTTTTTAAGTATGCCTAATAGAAAAATTTCAGGTTTTAGGTCAATCTCTTCTTCTGTTATTTCTGTTATCCATATTCTAATTTTCATCCAAAATTTTTTAATTTTTGGGCAGAGCCACCAACGATGATAAAAGGTTCCTGGTGATTGTCTGCATTTCCAACATATCAGATTACAATTTGCGTACATCTTTGCTAATCTAGCAGGGGCTAGGTACCACCTATACCACATCTTGTAGTGGTTCTCTTTGTACGTCGTTGCCTTTGTTATTCTACAATTGTTTTCCCATATCATTTCCCACTCTTCCAATTGTATATTTCTTCCAATATTCCTAGCCCAAGCTATCATCATACCAGGTGTCAATTAATGAATTTCTTATTATATGGTTTTTGTTTTTTTGTTTTTAATTAACATAAACAAACATAAAACACAAATACATGTAAACACTTATACATTAACAAAGAGTCAATCGACTAACTTCTAGAAAACCTTCGCATCGGTGATTAATGTCCATTTAACCAATTTTCCTTAATCATACTATTTACAAATTCACTTGCTTATACCTTAATATATTCATTGAAGTTCAGCAGTATCTTTCTACAAACATATTAACCATTTATTTATACAATCCTACGGCTCATCTCATGTATCTATTTCTACAATTCTTGAGTTATGTTCTCCTAATGTCCTATGTTGTTGGCCCTATCCTTCTTTCTAACCATGTGTACCATTTTTGCCAAACTAAATAAAAGTCAGTGTTCTCTTTATCTTGGAGCTCTTTTGTGAGCCTATCCATCTCTGCGCATTCATTTATTTTTGTTATTATTTTTTCTTCTGTTGGTATTATCTCGGATTTCCAATTCTGAGCGTACACTATACGTGCCGCTGTCAATATGTGGATGGTAAGATATTTTATCTCCTTGGTACACTGTGGTGTAGTCATTCCAAATAGAAAGAATTCTGGTTTCATTTCTACACTTTGCCTCGTTGTTTCTTCGATTATTCTCTTAATCTCTTGCCAGTAGCGTTGTGCCTTCCTGCAAGACCACCAGAGATGGTAATATGTCCCCATCTGTGTCTTGCACTTCCAACACATTGGTGATGTGTTTGGAAACATTTTAGCCAAACGTGCCGGAGGAAGGTGCCATCTATAAAATATCTTGTATAAATTTTCTTTGTATGGAATCGACAGTGTCATCTTATAATTTTCTGCCCATAGCTTGTCCCATCTATCCAACTCTATATTGTGACCTATATTTCTTGCCCAGTTTACCATGTTTTCTTTCACTGTTTCCTCCTCTAATTTATACCTTATTAAATATCCATAAATTTTAGATATTATTTTCTCATCTGTGCCTTTTAAAATTTTATCTAGTTCACTTGGTTGGCTTTGAAAATCATAATGTCTCCGGTCTGCTGTATATTTTGACTCAATTTGAAGATATGGCCACCAATCAATCATAATGCCTCGTCTTTCCAGTTCTTGTCTCGTAAGTAGGTCTCCCTCACTACTCAACAATTCTTGATATTTCCGCATCTTTCCTATTTCTATAGTGTTTGGATACATTAGCGCCTCCATAGGCGACAACCATCGTGGGATTTTACTATAGTGTTGCCTTCTGATATCTTGCCATGTTTTATATAGTGCACCTCTTATTACATGTCTCTGGAAGTACGGATGTTGCTTGTCTGTGCCTTCCCACAGAAAGGCATGCCAACCTCGACTCAGATCAAATCCCTCCAAGTATAGCGTTCTCCTATTTGATAGATCTATCCATTCTCTGATCCAATTCAACGCCGCCGCCTTGTAATATAGCTCCCAGTCTGGTAGACCTAGGCCTCCCTTCTCCTTTGTGTCCTGTAAGCATCTTATTTTAATTCTAGCTTTCTTTCCTTGCCAGATGTATTTCATTATTGTCTTATTGAGATCCTTAAATAAATCTTTTCCCGGACCAATTGGTATCACTTGGAAGAGATATAGGAGTCTTGGTAATATGTTCATCTTTACAGACGCTATTCTGCCAAGAAATGATAGTTGTACCTTATTCCATCTTTCCAAGTCTTTTCTAATTTGCTTCATCAATTTAATGTAATTGTCCTCTCTAATAGTTGTTGCTTTTGTAGTAAGCCAAATTCCCAAATATTTTACTTTCTTCGCAATTTGCATTCCTAATTCTTCTTCTAATTTTTCCTCTTGTGTCATTGTCATATTTTTGGTCAAGACTTTGGTTTTTTGTTTATTGATCTTAAGCCCCGCCACTTTGCCATACTCCTCTATCTTCTCTAATAATTTGACTCCCGCTACTTCCGGTTGTTCCACTATGAAGACCACATCATCCGCGAAAGCCTGTAGTTTATACTCCTCATTCCTTATCTTCAGTCCTTTTATTTCTTCTTCCTTTCTTACTTCCTTTAGAAGGACTTCCAGTGAGATTATAAACAGTAGAGGCGATATCGGGCATCCTTGTCTTACCCCCTTTTGGATGCTTATTTTTTCGGTCATATCTCCATTAATTATAATTCTCGCTGTCTGGGAAGAATATATTTTCTTAATCATTTTCAGGAATTTGTCGCCAAAATTCATAATCTGCAGTTGTGCTATAAGGAATTTCCAATTCAAATTGTCGAACGCCTTTTGCGCGTCGAGAAAGATTAGCGCTACCTGATTATTGATGTTTTGCTCGTAGTATTCGAGAACGTTTATTATTGTCCTCATGTTGTTTTTTATTTGTCTCCTTGGGACAAAACCATTTTGGTCGGGGTGTATATAATTATGTATAATTGTTTTCAGCCTCTGTGCTATAATTGTCGTGAATAGTTTATAATCTACATTTAACAGCGAGATGGGTCTATAATTTTGGACTTTAGTCGGATCCGTATCTTCTTTGGGGATGAGTGAGATAATTGTTTCGGCCCAAGATTTAGGTGTTTCTGCTTCCAGCAGTGCCTCATTGAGAACTTGTAGTAGTAGTTCGTCTATTGCAGACTGGCAGTTTTTATAAAATTCCATTGGAATTCCATCCGGACCTGGGACTTTGTTGTTCTTCTGTTTCTTTCGGGCTTCCATCAACTCCATCATTGTTATTGGTTTATTCAGTATTTCTCTGTGGGATTCCTCTAATTTCTGGATATTTGCTTTTTGTAGGTATTCCATAATATCTTGGTCTTGAGTCTCTTCTTGTGTGTAGAGGTTTTGATAGAATTCCCTTACTATACGTTTTTTATCTAAATTCATACTATATACTGTAGTTGTCCTGTTTCATCCTGCAATTGGTATATTATTCTTTTTTCCCTCTCTTTCTTCAGTCTGTATGCCAGCCAGCGACCTGTTTTGTTTGCATATTCAAAGTATTTCTGCTTGGCCATTTTCATTTTCTGTGCGATTTCTGCTTGTGCAATTAAGTTCAACTCATGTTTGGTACGATTCAATTTTTCCCTTGTTGTTTTGTCGTCAGGCTGTTTCTGTAATTGTGACTCATATATGTTGAGTTCTTCCATTATTTTTTTTCCTCTTTTGTTGTTTATCTTTATTTTTTTTTGCTGTGTATGCTATTGTGAGGCCTCTTATATAGGCCTTAGTAGTGTCCCACAGATTCTGTACTGAAGTCTGCTCCTTTGTGTTTATTTGATAAAATATTCTAAATTCGTTCTCCATCATCTGCACATAATCTCTATCTTTTATTATTCCGGTGTCCATCATCCACCTCTTCTGCTTTCGCTGTCCTCTCCATGTTATTTTTATAGGATTATGGTCGGCCCATGTATTCGGTATAATTTCGATGTCTTGTAGATCCTTCCTGAGGTCTGGCGTCATCCAGGCCATGTCAATCCGAGACCATGACTGGTGTGGGTTTGAGTAGAAGGTATATTGTTTGGTTTGTTTGTTGGCCTCTCTCCATCCATCATGTAATTGCAATTCTTCAGTCATATCCTTAAATGTATCCGGTAAGATTCTTTTTCGAGTCTTACTTTGTTTATTACTTCGATAGTCATCTTGTATATTCACGATTGCGTTGAAGTCTCCGACAACACAGATATTTTCGTACTCCAAATCTTTAATTGTATCATGTAGTTTCTTGTAAAATTCTCTCTGGTTTCCATTAGGTGCATAGATAGAAGCTAGCAATATTTTCTTTGTTTCTGTTTGTATTTCAGTTATTAAAATACATCCTTCCGAATCTGTATATATCTGTTTAGCTTTTAAATGGTTTTTGACATAAGTTGCCACTCCTCTCTTCTTATTATCTCCTAGGGATGTGAATAATTTTCCTAATTTTTGATTCTCCAACAATATTTGTTGCTGTCTTTTAATGTGTACTTTTTGTAAAGTTATCACATCTAAGTCCAATTTTTTGTAATTTCGTAAATATATATTTCCTTTTCCTTGGGGAGTTGAGTCCGTTTATATTAATTGATATAATTTTTATTTCTCCTTCCATCTCTATCGAGTTTATCTATTTGTGATTTTCAACTTTGTTGTGTTTCTGGTAACTCTTTGAGTCTTTTCCCTCGCTCCCTCTCTCTCCATTCTTTCTCTCTCCAATCTTTTTGCCTCTTCCTGATCTTTTTCTTCCTTCTCCATCCGCCGTGTCCCGGGTTCCGCTTCTCTCCTTGTCTCCTGTTCCTCTTCCATTGTAAAGTGCTGGTCAAAGAATTCTTGAGCCTTTTCCAGATTATCAATCTTGTACTTTCTTTCATCCCAGGAGATAAGTAGGCCTTCCGGTAATAGCCAGCGGAATTTTATTTTAAATTTATTTAGCTGGGTGGTCAGGAAATTATAATTTCTTCTTTGATCTCTCGTTCTTCTTGGTATTTGTTTGAGAGTTATGATTTCTCTTCCCTTGTGCATGACTGTCTCTTCCCTCATCTTCCTGTAGATCTCTTCCTTAATAGATTTTTTCGTGAATCTTATGTGAATTTCTTTGGGTAATTTGTTTCTTCTTGCGTAGTTCGTGTACACCCTATATATTTCATCCATTCCGTTTCGCAGTTCATCCTTATCCACCTGGGTTGCCTTTGCCAGTATCTCAATCATTATTTCACTTAGATCCTCATCCTTCTGCTCTTCTACATTTTGAAACCGTAAGTAGAATGATGCCTTTTCCATTTCCAGATAGGTTAACGCGTCCTCAGTTTCCTTATTAAATGCCCCTTGATCTTGTTCCATTCTTTCCATTCTGTTGGTCGCATATTCTACTCTTTCTTCCACCTTTTGGATCCTCTGCTTGTTTTCTGTTATGTTTTGCTGAATTTGTTCTATTTTCTCATCCATATTTTTGATGATATCTTTAATTTCACTCACATCTGACCTCAATACTTCATGATTTTTCTTGGTCTCTTCATGATTATGTGCCATGGTTTCCTGCATTCTATTCATGCCTTCCTGGATCATTGCTAATGCGGAGTGGATGTTCTGTAGGGCAGGGCTCATCTTCTCCTTTTCTGTGGTTTCAGTTACTTTCTGTTGAGCTGGTGAGGTCATAAGTATCATTTGGCCCGATGGTGTTTTCTTACTTATTTTAGCTGTTGTCGTTATACTTGTGGTCGCCATTATTATCTCTTTTTTTATTCTTTCCCAGATTTTCATATACTGGTCAATATTTCTAGGTCTGTTTTAAAATTTCACCCAAATTTATTTTTCGCTTTTTTCCAGGCTCCTTTGTACTTATAAATCAATCAGCATGGGAAGCTAAGTGGGAGGGTCGAGGGAAAAATGTAACGTTCTAGCAATCCATCAGCTAATTCTCCCTGGTATTAAGTATTTGAATAAGTGGTATATTAGTAAGTAGGGAGTAAGTGCAATATGATTTCTCTCAGAAGGTAAAGGGATGTAGTTAATATAAATGTATCTAATATACTATGGACTAAATCTTTAATACTAACTATATATAGATCAAATTAATATATCACTTAATCTATTAATATACACTTCTTATAAATAAGGTCATACTATGCAATCAAATGTCAAACGTAGATTCCTTAAGCAATTGTCTAAATATTTATCTTACTTATCTAATTTATCCAATTTATTTTAATTTATATAACATACGTATATGGATATACTTTTGTAATTATAATATAGCTATGTTAAGTATAATATAATCCGGATCTTTGATTCTAGTTGTATTAAGACAAATTACCAAATCATTGAGATTCTAACTATATAAAGACAAATTAATAGAAATTATATTTAGCTATAATAAAATCTATATCTCTGATTCTACATATATAAATATATAAAAACAAATTAATAAGGCAATAATTCACTTAATGGGTACAAGATAAGTATAAGGTAATGTTATGCAGTCATATAAGTATAGATTTCCAAAGCAGTGAGTATATATACACCAAATATTACTTCTTAGTCACTGTTGGTAATTAGTAGTTGGTCTTGGTAGTATCTTGTATTCTGGCAATCTTTATATCAAATTTCCAATTATAGTTCAAGTCCACTTCCTTTCAACTGTCAATAGTTTCAATATAATATATCCATGTATTATCCACTTGTTCCGTAATCCTCAGTTCAAGTCCTCACCGGGATAAGCCGTGGCAGAAACAAAAATTATAAATCCAATGTATTTCACGTCCGATCGTACTTTTTCCTTCCTTTACTTTACTTTTTGTCCAATACACACCGATCGTGCGCCAAAAGTATCAAGCGTCTGCTTCCCCAAATAACTCAATCCAATAGTCCCGTTGCTTCATTATCCAATTATCCAATTAACTCGATCAATAAACTCGATCCTGTTAAGGAAGCCTTTATCTGGATTGTCCAGTAAGTATCGGCAACAATGTTATAAGTTCTAAGTTGACTGCGTTCTCCCTGCCGTTGCTCAATATGGCTTCACCGTCCTTTCTTCTATGGATATCCGGGGCTCTAAAAGTCCTCCCGTTAAGTCTTTTAAGTTTTCAGAGACCTTCGCTCTCCCAGCTTTTTGTTATGAAGCTCTGGTTATCAATCACACACTTCGTTCAACCGTATTCCCTCTGGATTCTTTCGGATTCCACTGACTACCAGATTACGCGCTGTCACTTTCAATATGGATTCCTCCCCTTCACTCCACTTATCGGTCGCCGCTTCTCTTTCTCCTCTTTTACTCAAGGGTTCCTTCCGCCCGCTTTCTCCCAACCGTTAGAAAATGCAGATATACCTTTTCAATCTTTAATCCTCACTTCTGTTTTCACCGATGCTTTTCTTTTTCAATCTTCGCTTCCCTCTTAACAGCTGTCAGCGTTTCTGGCCAGCCGGGTGGCTGGTTCTTCCTCGTTCTGAGTTAGAGGAGTTATCCTGAACCTTCGGGGGGATTGCCGCCCTCCCCGAGGTCCTCAGAAATTTCCCCTTCTTCTACCGACCTCTACGGGGTCGGTAGCGCCGAAATCAGCGCCCGCAGCGAGGATATTAGGGGCTTTGGAAACGGAGCACCGTTCCTTTCGTCCCTAACACGTTGACGTCACCGCCGGAAGTCTTATTATATGGTTTTAAAATGGTTGTATGTTTTGTTTCCGACGTTCCACAAGTAAGCATGCCAGCCTTTTACTAAATCATGACCTTCCAATTTCAATACTCTTTGGTTGTCCAAATTAACCCAATCCTTAATCCATATTAGACTTGCCGCTCTATAATATTTTTCCCAGGCTGGTAGGCCAAAGCCTCCTCTGGATCTATCATCTTTAGTGTTTTTAAATTTATCCTTGGTTTTTTCCCCTCCTATATAAATTTTGTGATTAATTTATTCAAATTTGTAAAAAAAAAAATTCTAATTTAACCAGGATAGTTTGAAATAAGTAGAGGAGCCTTGGGAGTATATTCATCTTTATCGCCGCGATTCTTCCTAGCAGCGATAGTTTAAGTTTCCCCCATCTCTCTAGGTCTTTTTTAATTTGTTGTATTAGTTCTCCATAGTTGTTATCTTTAATTGCTATATTTCTAGTTGTCAAATTTATACCTAGATATTTTATCTTTTTAACTACTTACACTCCCGATCGTTGTTCCAGTTCTTCTATTTGTTTTGTTGTTAGATTCTTGGTTAGTATTTTGGTCTTGTTTTTATTAATTTTTAACCCTGCCACCCTGCCAAATTTCTCTATTTCCTCCATCAATTTTGATTGTGTTTCTAATGGGTCTTCTGTGAAGAATACAAGGTCATCAGCAAAGGCTTGGACCTTGTATTCTTCTCCTTTTACTTTAAGTCCTTTTATATTTTTATTTAGTCTAATTCTCCTAAGCAGATTCTCCAGGGTTAATATAAAAAGCAGGGGTGAGAGTGGGCACCCTTGTCTTACTCCTCTACTTATTTCAAAGAAATCTGTTAATTCCCCATTAACTAATAGTTTTGCCTTCTGACTTGTGTATATTGTAGATATTATCTTTTCAAATTTCTCTCCAAATTTCATATTTTTTATTTGTTGTGTCATGAATTTCCAATTGACCCAATCAAATGCTTTTTGTGCATCCAGAAAAACAAGCGCTGCTTGCTTCTCTGGATGCACCTCATAGTATTCTATTATGTTAATCACCATCCTTAAATTATTTTTAATTTGTCTTGTCGGCAAGAATCCATTCTGATCTGGATGTATTCTGTTATTTAATATTATTTTTAATCTATTCGCC
The DNA here is from genome assembly GCF_029215685.1 of Pituophis catenifer annectens. Taxonomy (NCBI): domain Eukaryota; kingdom Metazoa; phylum Chordata; class Lepidosauria; order Squamata; family Colubridae; genus Pituophis; species Pituophis catenifer. Next base: position 17,093,888 of record NW_027256885.1, read on the forward strand.
ATTAAATTCATAAAAATTTTATAGTCGGTATTTAATAGGGAAATTGGCCTATAATTACTAATTTGTGTTGTATCTGTCTCTTCTTTGTAGATTAATGAAATATGTGCTTCTTTCCAAGATTCTGGTATTTTTGCTTCTTTTAATGCCTCATTGTAAACCTCTAATAATATCCCATTTAATGATGTTCCTAATCCTTTGTATACTTCTATTGGTAGCCCATCTGTTCCCAGGGGTTTTATTGTTTTTTTGTTTCCTAATAGTTTCCTGTAATTCTTCCATCGTAATCTCCCTATTTAGCATCTTTTTTTCCTCTTCCGTTATCACGGGCATTTCCTCCTTTTTTAAATATTGGTCTATTTCTTCTACTTCTACCTTTTCTTGCTTATATAGGTTTTGAAAGAATTGAGTTGCTATCTCTTTCTTTTTTTCTGGGCTCTGATGTAGCTTACCTTCATTGTCCTGTAGCTGATGAATTATTCGTTTTTCCCTTTCTTTTCTTAATTTATAAGCCATCCACCTCCCCGGTTTATTTGCCTGTTCAAATTGATTTTGTCTTATGAATTTTAATGTATTGACATATTTTTCTTGTTCAAGTATATTCAATTTGTGTTTAGCAGCCATCCAGTTAACTCTTATCTGTTCGTCCCCCGGTCTTTCCTGTAATTTCTCTTCACAATTTTTAATCTCACTATAAATTTTGTTATATTCCTTTTCCCTCTCCTTTTTTCTTTTGCTATTATCGGCTAATGTTATTCCTCTGATGTAGGCTTTTGTTGTGTCCCATAAATTTTGTAAAGATGTTTGGCTTTTATTATTATCCTTGAAGAACCATTTCAGTTCTTCTTCTATTCTTTCAGTATATTCTTTTTCTTTCATTACTTGTGTATTCATCATCCATCTACTTTTCCCCTTTCTCCATCCTCTCCATTCTATTATTAATGGGTTATGATCAGCCCAATCATTTGTCCCTATTTCTACTGATTGAATCTCATGTGTTAAGGTCTTCGTAGCCCATACCATATCTATCCTCGCCCAAGATTTGTGAGGGTTGGAGTAGTATGTATATTTTTCCTCTTTGGGATTATATAATCTCCAAACGTCTACTAAATTTAGTTCTTCTATGAGGGATAAAAATGTTTTCGGCAACAAATTTTTCTTATTATTTTTTTTATTCTGATTACTTCTATAGTCTTTTTTTGGGTCTACAATGGCATTAAGATCGCCTAGCAGGCATACATTTTCTATATTTTGTTCTATTATTTGTTCATGTAGGTTTTGGTAAAATTCTTTTTGTTCACTATTTGGTGCATATACCACCACTAACAGCACATTTTTACCTTTAAGATTAACTTCAATCATCACAGTTCTTCCTATTTTATCTACATATTTAAGTTTGCTTTCTATTTCTTCTTTAACATAAACTGCTATTCCTTTTTTCTTCTCATCTGTTAATGATATGTATAATTTCCCTAGTTTTTTACATTGTAGATACTTTTCTTCTTGTTTTCTTATGTGGATTTCTTGAAGGCATATTATGTCTGCTTTTTGTTTGATTAATTTTCTAAATGTTTGATTTCTTTTAACAGGAGAGTTAAGTCCGTTTATGTTTATTGATATGATTTTCAAATTTCTGTCCATTTTTAAAAGTTAGTCTTCTTTCTTTTTGTTCCTTTACTTCCTGTCCCTTTTTTTTTGCTTGGTCTTGTGCTCTTGTCGTTACTCCTTTTTCTTCTTCTTGAATTTCCCCTTCTTCCTCTTTTTCTTTCTCCTTATTGTTCTCTTCACGTAGGGTTATTTGGTCTTCTCGTCTTGATATTGTTTGACCTCTCCTTCTCGGCTCCTCTCCTCTGCCATCTGTTCCTTCTTGTTCCATAACCTGGTCATATAAGCTTTGTGCTTTTTCTATCGTATCCACTTTTATCTTTTTCCCCTTCCACATGGCTAGTACTCCTTCCGGCAATAACCATCGAAATAGTATTTGTTTTCTGTTTAATAATGCAGTGAGGAATCCATAATCTTTCCTCCACTCTCTAATTCTTTTTGGTATTTGTTTTAATGCTATTATCTCTTTTTGTTTGTAATATATTGGTTCTTCTTTAGCTATTTTAAAGACAATATCTCTGACCTTCTTTCTTACAAAACGTACATGGACTTCTCTTGGGAGTCTGTGTTGTCTCGCATAATTAGTATTCACTCTGAACACTTCATCTATTTCATTAATGATCTCTTCCTTATCTCTTTGCAAGATCTCGGCGATCATTTCAGCCATTACTTGTGTCAGATCTTCATCTCTTTCCTCTCTTACGTTTTGAAATCGTAGGTAGAATGCCGCTTTTTCCATTTCCAATTTTGCTACCGTACTTTCAAGTTCTTTATTAAGGCCTGTCATTTTTACATCTAGCAGCTCTAATTTCTCTTCTGTTCGTTCTGTTTTTTTTTTCTATAGCTGTGATCCTTTGGTCGTTTTTTGAAATCATCTCCTGAAAGGAGTCCATTTTTCCATCTAATTTTTGAATATCTTCTTTGACCAAATTTTTAATTTCATCTAAGTCTCTCCTGGTTTCCTCATGATTTTTAAACATACACTCTTGCATTTTTTGCAGTTTCTTGTATTGTTATTAACATGGTTTGTACCGTCTGCATACTCATGGTCGGGGTTTGTTTTTCAGTTGGGAAAATTCCTTCTATAGTTTTTTGCGTCGCTGGAGATGCCATTAATCCGATTGGTGTTGAAGTAACCTTCTTCCCTGTCTTTACTATGGTTACTGTAGTAGATGTCATTTCTTTCAAAATTTTATATTGTTTTTCTAAAATTCTGTCTACTTTTCCCCAAATCAGCATCCGCTTCTCAATCAGTTTTTTTTGTACTATTTGATATTAAGGTTTTAGATAAAGTTAAATAACTTCTATTTCTATTATTCTTATGGTAAATGTCCTCTTGTATTCAAGAATTTAATCACAATATATATTGCCTTACTAATTTTCTTTATATCTCTATTATTCCTCTATTATTCTAATTAATTTTCAATTCAATTGATTGTACTATACAAAGCTATAAGTACTATATATCCTATAAAAATATATCGTTAACAAATGTTATAATATTCTATCGCTTAGGTAATTAATTGATTTTCTAATAGATGTCATAAGAAGTTTGATTTCAATCAAAACATAAAAAACAAGTTATTACAATATTACAATATTTAAGCAATACTAAGTTAATATATATATATATATATATATATATATATATATATATATATATATATATATATATTATATATTAATTAATACTATTTAAGTTAAATTGATCTTCTAATAAATAGTTAAGATAATTAAGGATAAGTTAATTAAGAAATAATTACAAATAAATAAATTACTATAATTGTAATTACACAGTAAGAGTATTGGTAATTATTATATTTAGAATATATTAAATATATATATAGTATATAAGTATATAAAATAAGTATAAATATATATAGATTTTCCTTTTATAGATTACTTACATAAAATTTACTGTTCTTTGCACGGATCACGTTTTTGCAGTTCTCCAAAATCCACCAATATTAATCCACTCTTCTTGAAGTTAGAAAGCAAAAAGAAAACTTCCAGTCTTTCACTCTTACTGTCCAAAATGGCGATCGTTATTTTCCAGATTCTTTATGTCCCGGATTAGTTGTTGTCTATATTGTTCTTCTCCGTCAGTGTAGCTTAGCTCAGAAAAGAAAAATCAGCGTCCTGCTTCCTATCGATCCTTCCTCCGAAATGTACTCTCTTTCAAATGTCTCTTCAGTAAATAGAACTAACGTGGCAGGTTTCGCTGAGTCACTTCGCTCCCCTCGTTGTTTGCCGCCTGCACCTTTCCGAGTCTCTCTGCCTTTCCGCTACTCCTCCGGACTCTAGGATTGATCTCCTCCTCGCAGCAATCGTCAATTGAAATTATTTTAACTTTTTGTTCTCCTGCTCACATCGATTTTCACCCCGTGCTCACTCTTTCGCTTCCTGCTTTTAAAACTTGAAGCGTTGAGTCTCTGGTCTGGCCAGCTCGGCCGTCTTCTTCCCGCATCTGGAATAAGGGCTCTCGGAGCGGCGGGAGACCGCACCTCTCCACACCACCTCCTCTGAAGTATCCCTCTTTCTGTCAGTCCACCCCAGGACCGATCTCTCCCACAACGGGCTCTGAAACACCGAAAAATCGACACGGAATACGGAGCACTCCTTCTCCGTGCCGCCTCGACCCACGCCTCAAACGGAAGTCCGTATCTTAGTATTCTCTTTGCAGCTTGCCAATGCCTCTCAGTTGGTTCTGCGTTATACCTAGCAAGTTGATTGACGCTATAGGATATATCCGGCCTAGACCAATTACTAATATACGATAGACTACCAATCAAGGATTGATAAATTTCCTTGCTGAATACAGGACTTTGAATATTGTCATGTTTAAAATCCTGGCTCATTGGTGTCTTCGCAGGCTTACATAATTCCATATTATAACGTTTTAACAATTGGCTAATCTTATTAGCTTGTGACAGTTTGTATCCTCTATTGGTTTTCACAATATCAAGACCTAAATAGTGCTTGATTTGACCTAAATTTCTAATTCTAAACTTATTCTGTAACATAGAAATAAGTTCTGTTGCCTCCTGTTCTGTTTTTGTTACAATAGCAATATCATCAGTAAACAAGAGTAAAAAAAAATTAAACCATCTTTTTCCCGTTTAAATAAACATTTATCAGCTACACCTTCAATAAAACCCATATTATTCAATTCTTTAACTATACATCTATTCCACTCAAACCCTGATTGCTTTAAACCATAGAGGCTTTTCTTTAGTTTCCAGCAATCAGTTCGCTCATCAGTTCTTACACCTAGTGGTCTTTTCATATAGATATTGTGCTGTAAAGGTGCATGTAAATATGCTGTCTCAACATCTATATGAGTAATTTGATAGTCATTCTTTGCTGCCCACACTAACATTGTTCTCAGTGTGGTAGCTCTCAAACTGGGAGCAAAAACCTCATTGTAGTCTTTTTCAGACTGAGCGAATCCTTGAGCGACTAATCGTGCTTTATGGGTTACAGTTCCATCAACTCCAGTTTTTAATTTATAAACCCATTTACAACCAATTAAACATTCACCTGGTGGTAACTTAACATTTTCATATACATTCAACTCAGTTAACGATTTAAGTTCTTTATCCATAGCTTCCTTCCAAGCTACTTGATCCTTTGCGGGATACAATTTGATATCATTGTAGTTAGAAGGTTCCATATTTATCTGACAAACCACACTAGCTTGATACCTGTCGGGTGGATGTTTAACCCAAGCAGATCTTCTAGGTAATACAGGACTCGTAACCGGTGTTTCAACTAATTCCTCCCCTAAAACTTCTTCTTCCTTTACTGTAGGTTCTACGGCAGCTATTTCTTCTTCAGGGGTATTATTGAACATTTGAGTATCAATAATAATACTATCCTCATTTTTGTAACCAGCTTGCTCAAGCTTATCCCAACCAATATGCTCCAGGAACTTAGCACTAGCACTACAATAAATGCTAGTGGTACCTGGCGCCCAAAATCTAAATGATCTGTGGTTAGATTCATACCCAACAAAAAACATTTTCCTTGCTCTTTGTTGTCCCTTTCGCCTTAATTGCGATGGTATATGAATCCAAGCAGGAGCACCAAACATATGCAGATAGCTTAATTCAGGTTTTCTACCATGCCAAAGTGTAAATGGTAATTCAGCAGTTGATGAATTAACTACGTTATTCAAAACATGGTTAGCACACATTATTGCTTCACCCCAAAGTGTTTCCGGCAAACCAGAATCAGTTAACATTGATCTAGCCATAGCTTGCAGTGTTTGTCCTCTGCGTGCTATATAAGCATTACGTTGTGGTCTATAAGGGGCAGAACGTTTATGTTCAATACCTGCCTCCCGTAACATATTCTCTAATCTTATATTGGTAAACTCGGTACCATTATCTGTTACCAAGCAAACCACCTTATGTTTCTGTTTTCTCTCAACAAATTTCAGCCAGTTTGACAATCGCTGAAATGTTTCTGATTTTGTTTTCATCAAGTAACAGAAACCATAATGAGAGAAATGATCAATAATGCTTAATATATAGCAGGCCCCACCTAAACTTGGTTGTTTAGGTCCAATTATATCAGCAAACACTACTTCTAATGGTTCCTTAGTTGAAAAACCATTTACTCTGTTTGCTGGGGTTACTTCGCTCTTCTCTTGATTACAGGCATAACAATTGAGGTATTTGTTACATGGTTTTAACTTTATCCCCTCAGATAGTTCTACTGTTCTTCTCAACACCTTAAAATTCATATGTCCTAATCACTGATGAAGCAAATGAATGCATTCATCATGTGGTTTCTTATTGTCATAAACCGAGTTAGCTTTAGCCACAATTGCTGGATCATCTTTCAATATAAACAAATCATTTTCTAACTTTGCAGTAACACTTTTACCTTCCTTTTCTATTAAACATTTATCTCCCCTAAAGGTTACTACAAATCCAGCTTGTAATAATGATTGTACAGATAACAAGTTGAATTTTAGTTTAGGTATATACAACATTGGTAACTGCTCATTTATACATGAACAATATGCAATACCTTCTCCAGCTACTTTCATTTTCCATCCATTGGCTAATGATACATGTTGTTTACTAGTAGTAAGTTTTACAAACTTTTCTTTACTTCTAGTAATAGATTGTGATGCACCACTATCAACTACCCACAAATCATGGTTTACAGTAGTGGAACTAGATATAGCTAAATTAACATTCTTTTTGGCTCTCTTTTGATTACCAACATTCATTTTCTTACCCTTAGTATAGAATTTAGCTATATGACCCTTTGCCCCACAAGAAAAACATTTTTTAACAATGTAGGCAGTTGAAAACAATTTTTCTTCCTGTGGTTGTCTCTCTCTTAGTTGTTCTCTTTCTTGCCTTCTTCTGGACTCTTCCAACAATCTTCCAGTTATGCCAGTCAATGTTAGTTCATCTCTGGTCAAAACTTCCAATGAAGACACATAATCATCATAACTTTCATCCAAAGAAGAAAGAATGATATAAACCTGTTGCAACTCAGTGAAAATTAGTTCCTTTTCATGTAGCTCTTGTAAAGTTCTCTTCATAAACTCCAAATGAGCTAACATATCTCCACCTTTAAGAAGACAAGTTTTAAACAGTTTATGTGTAAGGTGTATATGTGCACCCACACTATCACGAACATAAATGCTCTTTAAATTATTCCAACACCTAGCAGCAGAATCTTCACCACGAATATGGACTAGCTGCTGGTCACTCAGTGTCAGTCCAATTATACAAAGAGCTCGTTCGTTATCCCGATTAAATTTAACTATTTTCTTTGAATCTTCATTATCTGCTGGATTCCATTCAGTTACATCCAGTGGATTATTAACTACATCCCATAGTCCTTCCTTACACAAAAGTAGGGTGCATTTCATGGACCAGGAAACATAGTTTGTTCCATCCAACCAGGTTATCAAGGATATGCTGGATGACTGTTCTTGTGCCATCTTCACTTGGACAAGGAACAACAAACACAGCTGTCTGAATACAGTACTGTGTATTCACACCAACTCTCAGTGCTCTGGGCCCATAACCAATGTTAAGGATATTCTTGGCTCATAACCGAAGTTGTGGGTTATTGAGCAGAGTACCCTTTGAGTAAACGCATGAAAAGCGACTGGGAGTGGTTGTGAACAATCACAGTTAACATACAAACACACCAAGTTGTTGTAGTCTTTTACTTTTAGAAAAAAGTAAAGCAAAGTCCAAAAACAATCCAAGTCATACACAGATAAGACGAGAGTTAAAAGATCAATCCAGGGATATTTCAAGTACAAAGTCTTCTTACCAGTTGTAGTCATACACAATAAAACAGTTCTTCTTGAGTTTCAAAACAGGAACAAGTTCAATATAAAACATTCAATAAATAGTAGAAAGCAACATGTAGCTATGATCAAACAGTGATAATGCAGAGAGATCAGGTAGAAAGTTACATCAAGTAAGCAGGTAAAATGGTGTAGTATCCACACAAGCCATGATCCTGACTTCCCTTAAGTACATTGGCTACAGAGCTTAGCCAATCAGGATACAGGATGATGCAATACAGTCTTAAAGCAATAAAATACCTTTTTAACTGCAAACATACATTGTTGGTTTATATATTGCCTGACCAAATAGTTAGACAAATAACCATTTCCTAACACTCACTTCCAAGACTTCAGCCAACAACTCTGCCATTCTATCTGGGAGCTCTTCCCCTTTCTCTTCTATATTTTGAAATCTTAGAAAGAATTGAGCTTTTCCCATCTCCAAGGATATTATTGAGGCCTCCAGGCTCTGGTCCACCTGAGTTAATCTCTTGTCCATTTCCACCACCTTTTTCTCAGTTTGTTCTGATTTTTTCTCTACTTTTTAATTTTTTTCTTCATTCTTTATCATTATTTGTTGGATGTTTTCCACTTTATCATCCATTTTTTGTATTGTTTCATGTAGTTTGGTCATTGACTCCTGTACTGATTGGAACATTGCTTTTGTTTCCACCTGCATTGTGTTTCTTTCCTGCACCAGAATGGCACCAGAAAATGACTTGGGGCGGCAGATGGTGTTGCTGAGGGAGTCGAAGTAGTTTTCTTCATCTTTCAGTATTAACACATTAATAGTTTCACAACACACTCCCAAGTATTCCACTATTCCCTCCCAGTTGTCACCCAACTGCAGTAAGCTTTTTGTAACACTCTCACTACCAAATTCCTCTATCCATCTTATTACCACTTCTGTCCAAATAGTCCATAATATATCAGTTCAAGAGTACTGTTGTAAATCAGAGGTCCAGGCTTTTGCTCTGTTCCAAGATGTCTTCCAAGATGTCTCTCCCGGTCTCCCCGAGAGCTTTATTTTTATACAGTTTTACACAGGCAGATAAAAGACAGGACAGTAACAGGGTTCTAATTGGATAACTTATTCACCCCCTCTCAAGATGCCATCCTCTCTAGGTAAGATGAGATAATACAGATCAGAGCCAAGAATGAGATCATCCAGGAAGAAGATAGAATGACACCAGAAATGGAAGCAGTGTGCTGCGTTCTGCCCGATGTCATGGACTTCAATTCCCTACAGAGTACCTTTAAGTATAGTTTTTCACCTTTCTTCTGTACTTTTTTTCCACAATATTGTGTAGAAATTATATAGAAATAGAGTATAAATATGAATACTATGTTTCCTAAAGTCCACAGGGTCCAAAATATGTCTCTCACAAATTTTGTAAGGCAAACCAAAATATCTCTCACAAGTCGTCTTTGATCCTTCTTCTCTTCCTCTTTGGTGAATAGGCTATCAAAGTTTATTTTTAATCCACTTAGGCACACATATGACCCCAACAATCTTTCACAGAGTGTCCCATGAGTTCTTGTATAACTATTTTAATTTCTTCTTTTCTTCTCCTTCTACAATTGTAATATCAAAAATTAATTATATTCCATCAATGTAATTTATAATCCAGCCCGATTTGGCAAGTCTTTGGCAAGTTTTACAATTACATTTTCACCCTTTTCCCCCCCACCCCCACCCCCAAACTTCCCAACCTCCCTAACCCTCCCTAACCCTCCCCTCCCCCCAGACTTCCCTATAATATACTCATATTCATAAAGAACCCTAATATAACACTTATATATAAACTTGAACCCCTCCCTCCCCTGTATAATTTTTCTCTTTATCTCATTACATTAAAAAATTTCTAGTACATTATTTTCAAATAAAAGCTATTTAATACTTTCTAGTTTGATATTTGTTCTGAACATATTCTATCCACCTTTTCCATTCCCACTCATAAGTCTCTTGTGAACAGTCTTTTAAATATGCTGAAATCTTCGCCATCTCTGCAAAACTGGCCATCTTCAAAGTCCATTCCTCAATAGTGGGCAAAGCTTCATTCTTCCAATATTTACCTATCAACAATCTTGCTGCTGTTATCATATACAATATCAATTTTGTTTCACCCAATGTAAAACCCTTAACTATACCCAATAAAAACAGTTGTGGAGAAAATTGAATTTTTTTCTTCAAAACATTCTGCATGACCCACCAAATTTTTATCCAAAAAGCCTTAACTTTCCTACAGGTCCACCAAACATGATAATACGTAGCATCCAAACATTCACATCTCCAACATTTTGGCTGAACATTAGGGTACATACATGACAACTTTTTGGGATCTAAATGCCATCTATAAAACATTTTGTAGAAATTTTCCCTCAGGTTCTGCGACTGTGTAAATTTAACATTCTGAACCCAAATTTTTTCCCATGTTTCCAGCATCACTGGTTCTTCAAAATTCTGTGCCCACTTAATCATACAGTCTTTAACTAATTCAGTTTCTGAATCTCTTTCTAGCAAAACATTATAAAGCCTTTTGATATGCATTGGACCTTTCTCTCTTATATGTCTAACCAATTCTTCCTCATGCAACATAATACCAGTTTTTTGGTCCTCTTTCCATCTCAATTGTAATTGATTGTATTGTAACCAAGTTAAATTAATCCCTTCATCCAACAGTGTCTGCAATGTCTTCAGCTGCCATCTGCCCGCATCTGTAAAAAGAACCTCTTTATATAAAACCCCCCCGAGTGACATTATATTTGTATTCCACAAAGTATGACCAAGATCCAGCCATAGCGGTATTTTATAATCCCATTTGAGTCGGTGCTTCTTCCAAACTCTCATCAAAGAATCTCTAAGTATATGACTTTTAAATACTTTATCTACTTTGTCGTAGTAAAATAAGTAAGCATGCCATCCAAATTCAAGATCAAAACTTTCTGCATTCAATATTCCAGTCTTTTTCCTTCCAAACCAATCACTTGTTAAAGTTAAAGCTGCTGCATCATAATATAGCTGTAGGTTTGGAAGTTTAAGACCTCCTCTTTCTGGAACATCTTGCATAATTTTCAATTTCACTCTCGGCTTCTTCTCATTCCAGACAAACTTATTCACTCCAGATTGCCAAACTTTCAATTGTTTATCACTTTTAAGCACCGGAATCATTTGAAACAAAAAAAGAAATCTTGGCAAAATGTTCATCTTAACTGCTGCTATTCTTCCAAGTAAAGACAGCTGCAGTTTTTTCCAAGTCTCCATGTCTTTCTGCACCTCTCGCCACAACACCTCATAGTTATTTTGAAACAATTTCATGTTTGATTCTGCAACCTGAACTCCTAGATATTTTACCTTAGGTACAGTCTCAAAACCTGCCCTCCTTTCAAGCTCATGTTTACGATCTTGTGTCATGTTTTTAACTATCATTTTAGTCTTTTTTGGATTCAGTCTAAAACCTGAAACTCTACCATAGTCTTGTATAATGTCCTTCATCAAGATTATTGATTCCATTGGTTGTGATAGGGTAACAACCAGATCATCTGCAAATGCCTTTATTCTGTAATCCTCTTGCCTAATCTTTATACCTTTCAAGATATTAGAGTCCCTTATTGTATTTAACAAGGCTTCTAGTGTTAAAATAAATAAAAGTGGGGACAACGGACATCCCTGTCTTGTTCCTTTTTCAATTTTAAACTCTGTTGTCAGGCTTCCATTAATAATGATCTGTGCCTTTTGCTCTTGATAAATTGCTGAAATCGCCTGTATAAATTGATCCCCAAAGTCCATCTTTTTTAAAGTCTTTAGTAGAAAATTCCAATCCACTCTATCAAAGGCCTTCTCTGCATCCAAAAAGACCAGCACTGCAGGAATCTGTTTATTCTTCTCAAGATATTCCAATAAATCTATTACTTGCCTTACGTTGTCCTTCATGTGTCTGCCCTCGATGAATCCCGCTTGATCCTCATGAATCACCTTTTGGATTACTGGCATCAACCTGTTGGCTAATACTTTCGCATAGATTTTATAATCTGTATTCAAAAGAGATATTGGTCTATAATTCTCTGGTTTTTTAGGATCGACTTGTTCTTTTGGTATCAAAGATATGTAAGCTGTTGTCCATGATGGGGGTATTTTACCCCCTTGTTGAATATTGCAAAATAAATCTCTAAGTTGTTCCACCATTTCAGCTTGCAAAGTTTTGTAATACACTGCGGTCAAACCATCCGTACCAGGAGCTTTGGCTGTTTTTAACTGTTTAATTGCTACTATTATCTCCTCCTCTGTTATAGGATAATTCATTCTTTCCTTTTGTTGATCAGTAATTTTTGTAACTCTTTTATCGTTTAAATATTTTTCTATAAGTCCATTCTGCACCTCCTCTTTGGCATATAGTTTGGTATAATAGTCCACAAAAGCTTCTTTAATTAATTTTTGTTAAAAAATTTCTTTCCCTCCAATATCAATACTATCTATAGTCCGTATACTTTGTTTTTTCCTCAATGTGTAAGCCAACCATCTGCCCGGTTTATTAGCGTTACAAAATGTATTATGCTTCGCATATTGTAGGTTTGTTGCAACTTGTTCCGCCATAAGCATTTGAAATTAGTCTTTCAAAAGTTTTATAGCACTGCTTATTCTTTCATCTGTTGGATTTTTAATAAGTAACTGTTCTTTATTCTTTATTTCTATTTCCAATTCAGATCTTTTCTTTTGTCGAAACAGTCTATGTTTAGAATTCATGTAGATAAGTACCCCTCTCATATAAGCTTTACTTGCGTCCCAGACAATTTCAATTGGGGTACCTTTATTCGAATTTATTTCAAAAAATTCTTTCAAATGCTTTTTAAGTTCTGTTGTATTTTTTTCATATCTGAACAAGTTCTCATTTAATCTCCAAGAACGTCTCTCAACCTTATCCATCTCAATTTCTATCCATACTGGGCTATGGTCAGTCAAAGTTCTTGGAAAAATCTTTGTTCTTTTTGTCTTGACGAGTAAATCATCTGACAACAAGATAAAGTCAATCCTAGAGAAGGATCTGTGTCTATCAGAAAAGAAAGTGTAATCCAATTCTTTTGGATTATGTATTCTCCAAACATCTTTTAGTTCCATATCTTCTTTCATATCAAAAAAAGTCTGTGGTAGTCTGATTCTAGACTTTGCCAAACTCTTTTTATCTAATTTAGAATCAATTACTCCATTCCAGTCTCCCATAATTAAAATAGATCTGTAATCCCATTGCAGTATTTTAGTATGTAACATCTTATAGAAATAGTCCTGTTGTTGATTGGGAGCATAAATTCCTATCAGAAGAATTTGGCCATTTGCTGTAAGCAATTCAATTGCTACAAACCTACCATCTTCATCTGCTTCTATGACTTTAGCGGTTAACTTTTTATTTACATAAATAACCACACCGTTCTTTTTTTGCGAAGTTGAAGATATAAAATGTGTTCCTAGTTTGGAGTTTATCAGATATTTTTGATCTTGAGTTGTGATATGCGTTTCTTGTAAACAAATTATATCATTATTAAATTGTTTCAAATATGTAAATAATTTCTTCCTTTTCTGTGCTGAATTCAACCCATTAACATTCCAAGATAAACACTTAAAGGTCATCAGCCTCTTTCTGGAGCACAGAGCAAAATACTTGAAGGTCATCCGAAAGCTTCGATCTCGCTCCTCCCATAGCTCCAATCTCTTGTGCAGTACTCTTAACTGCCTCCTTGTCTTGTCTTTCCTGTTGTTGTTGTTGCTTTTGTTTAAGTAACTTAGATTGAGCTCTAGTTATACGTTGATCCTTAACTTCAATCATCCGAACCGAGTCCAAAATTGGAGAAGATTCCAGCAAGGGCTCATGCAGAAAACCTCCTTCTGCACCTTGCACTTCTTCTAATTCCTGCTTGGACTGTTCTTGCAATTCTCGTTGAGGTTGCTTCTCTTCACTCTCTTTAATCTCCAAAACTGTAGATGTACGTGGAGATGGTGTTCTTTCCTTAAGAATAGTAGTATAAAAATGTTGTGCCTTCTCCACGGTATTCAAACGGCATCTTTCTCCCTTATATCTGAAAATTATCCCAGCTGGTGCGTCCCACCGGAAGGGTATCTGTAAATTTTGCAATTCCTTGACAAGAAAGCCAAATTCTTTTCTAGCTTTCAGCATTTTAGGAGGCAATTCTTTATAAATTCCAATTCGTGAGCCCCCCACTTGTACAGAAGTGTAAAAGGATTTTTGCAGGATATCATTTCTTATTTCTCTATCTGTAAAATATATGACCACATCTCTAGGTAATTGTCTTTGTCTGGCCACCCAAGAGTTCACTCTGTAAATTTTGTCTATTTTATGAAAAACCACATCAGGATTAACTTGTAGAATCTTGGCCAAGGCCTCAGAACAAACTTGTCTCAAATCCTGTCTTTCCTCCTCTCGAATTCCCCGAAGCCGTATAGCGAACTCCATTGCCCTGAATTGCATCATGACAATCTCGTCTTCAACTCTCTGCATTTTATTGTCAACATCAGCAATTTTATAATCATTGTCTTTCATCTTAACATTAACTTCTGATTTAAGTTCTTCAACTTTAAAATCAACTTTCCCAATAAATTCTGCCAGGCCAGATGCCACTTCTGATATTTTTTTGGTCACCTTGTTTTGATTCTGTTTCACCATATCTTTAACTTCATTAATTTCCTGCATAAATTCCTGGTGTGATTTTTGAAGTTTATCATCTATCCCCTGATGTGATTTTTGAAGTTTATCATCTATCTCCTGTTGAGATTTTTGAAATTTATCATCCAAAGTTTTAGAAATAAATTCTTTTAAATCTCCCACATCAAATTCTTTTTTCTGAGTCTGTAACTGTTGAGCAGGGGGAAGTTGCGTTTCATGTTTATGTGTGGGGGATCCCCCCCCTGTTGCCTTCCCTTCCTGCTTCTTTGAAGCCATCCTGCCACGTGATCTAGTTTTTCTAAAGAGGGAAGTACCTTTTCCTTTCCCTCCTGCACAAAGACTTCTAAAAAAGTCCCCCAGATTTAATCAAATAAAGGTTGAAGTAAAGCAAAGTCAAATATTGAAAGGGAGAAATTTTCCAATTGTTTCTCTTATAACAAGCAAGGCAACTTTGTAGCAACTTGGAAACTTTGTAACAAAGCAAAATAACTTCACCAATCCACACTCGCTGGCTCGTTAACTCTGAGGCTAAGCGCCATGTTTTTTCAAAGCACTTTCACTCATTCGCGTTTTCTCAGATTGCAAAGTCAACAAAGTGCTAATACTTGCGTTTCCAAGATTCAGGATTCAGGTAGTTTCGCTGTTGATTAAAGCTGGTTCTTTCGCTTTAAGTTTCCTGCAGCCGGCTTGTTCTGCTAAGGCAGAATCGTCCCACGTCGCCCGGAGTTTCAGCAGGTTGGAAGGGAGCCACGCCTGTTCTCTCCCCAGAAACTTCCCTGGGGGGTTACAGGGGCTCGACCTGTGCCCTGCGATCTCTCCTTCTTCAATCCTGTGGATTCAGAAGTTTTCGAGCCGCTTCTTCGTCTCGAAGCGGCTCTACAGGCGGCGGGGCTGGCGGAGCTTCAAAAGGCACCGCCGTCGCCGAAGAGAAGGAAACCGGAAGTCAAGTTTTAAAAGTCTTAAAGGAAAGCAGGAAAAAACAAAAGAAGGGGGAGGGGAGTCCAAAGGTGTTCTATTCAAAATGTTTCCAGTTCCAGCCTGCTTACACTTATTATCTGCTAAAGCCAGAGAGCTACTGATTTTGCAGTCATAGCTCTTCCACTCTCTGCTCCAGCCTTCCAGACTAAACAAGTTGCAGGTGTCAGAAGATTGTTTTTTCATTTACTGTAATCATTTGCTGTACTCCACAACTCAAGGTCATCTGGTGGATGCCTGGGAAAAGGCGGCCTCCGGGGCACTCAACCGTGTCGTGCCTTTGCGGCCTCTGACTCGACGCAGATCCCGGCTGGCTCCTTGGTTCACGGAGGAAATCCGGGAGATGAAGCACTGTAGGAGAGGCCTAGAGAGCAGTTGGAGAGCCAGCCCTTCTGAATCCGACCGTTCCCAGTTGAGATCGATCCTATCTGGTGGCGATGGAGGCGGCGAAGCGGGCGTACTTCTCCGCCCTCATCGCATCCGCAGATAATCGCCCGGCCGCCCTGTTCAGGGTGTCCCGCTCCCTCCTAAATCGGAGGGCAGGGGACAACCCTTTACAGGGACGCGCCGAGGAGTTTAGTCAGCATCTGCTGGATAAGATCGCTCGGATTCGGGACGGTCTGGACTCTGACTGGGCAGGGTCTGACGGTGAGGAGGCAGCTGGTCTTGGGATCTGGGAAGAATTCGATCCTGTCACCCCTGAGGAAGTGGACAGGATCATGGGAAGGTTGAGTGCCACCACGTGTGTACTGGACCCGTGTCCCTCCTGGCTAGCTTATGCGGCCCGTGAGGTGACACAGGATTGGATCCAGGCAGTAATAATGGCATCCTTGGATGAGGGGATCTTCCCTGCTGCCCTGAAAGAGGCGGTGGTGAGACCCCTCCTCAAGAAACCTGCCTTGGATCCAACCATATTGGATAACTTTCGTCCGGTCTCCAACCTTCGCTTTGTAGCAAAGGTTGTTGAGAGTGTGGTGGCACGGCAGCTCCCATTGGCCCTGGAGGATACAGACTACCTGGATCCGTACCAATCAGGTTTCAGGCCGGGGTACAGCATGGAGACGGCATTGGTCGCACTGGTGGATGATCTTTGGAGGGCTCGGGACAGGGGATATTCCTCTGTTCTGGTCCTCTTGGATCTTTTGGTGGCGTTTGATACCATCGACCATGGTATCTTGCTGCGACGGCTCGAGGGGTTGGGAGTGGGAGGCACTGTTTTACGGTGGTTCTCCTCCTATCTCTTGGGCCGAACGCAAGCAGTATTGGCAGGGGGGCAGAGGTCAGCTATGAGGCCCCTTACGTGTGGGGTGCCCCAGGGGTCGGTCCTCTCGGCTCTTCTGTTCAACATCTATATGAAGCCGCTTGGGAAGATCATCCATGGTTTTGGGGTGTGGTATCATCAGTACGCTGATGATACCCAGCTTTTTATATCCACCCCAAACCAGCCCAGTGATGCCCTCGACGTGATGTCCCGTTGCCTGAAAGCGGTATGGGTCTGGATGGGGAGGAACAGGCTTCGACTCAACCCTGCGAAGATCGAGTGGCTGTGGGTACCGGCATCTTGTTCCGATCGAGATATTCCATCGTTGACCATCGGGGGTGAGGTGTTACCCCCTGTGGATAGGGCCCGCAACTTGGGTGTCCTCCTGGATTCACGGTTGTCTCTGGAAGCCCATGTGACGACCGTGACCAGGAGGGCATTTGCCCAGGTTCGCCTTGTGCGACAGTTGCGCCCTTACTTGGACCAAGATGCCCTACACACCGTTACTCATGCGCTGGTCACCTCCCGTCTTGACTACTGCAACGCTCTCTACCTAGGGCTGCCCTTGAAAACCACTCGAAGGCTTCAGCTGGTGCAGAATGCGGCCGCGCGGGTTGTGATGGGAGCATCCCAACACTCTCATGTTACACCCCTCCTGCGCGGCTTGCATTGGTTACCGGTTGCCCTTTGGGTGAGGTTCAAGGTGCTGGTTATCACCTATAAAGCCCTTCATGGCCTAGGCCCGGGATATCTGCCGGACCCCCTGCAGCCAGTGACAATCCCCAATCGCCCAGTGCGTTCCCACAGACAGGGCCTCCTTAGGGTGCCGTCGGCCAGACAGTGTCGGCTGGCGACCCCCAGGGGGAGAGCTTTCTCTGTGGGCACACCCACCCTCTGGAACCAACTTCTTTTGGAGCTCCGGATGGCCTCTGACCTTTGCTCGTTCCGCCGCGAGTTGAAGACCTGGTTGTTCCCTAGCCTGGACTGATGGGGGGTTTTTAATGAATTTTAAACTGTTTTAAACTGGGTTTTAATTTTATATTGTTTTAATAAGGAACTATGCATTTTACCGTTGTGAGCCGCCCTGAGTCCTCGGAGGTAGGGCGGCATATAAATTGCATAAAATAAATAAATAAATAAATAAATACTCTTCCAGGGCTCTCGCCTCCTCCGTTACTTCTAGGAAGCTATCATGGCTCCGACAGTGGCCAGCAGAGTTTAAGGCAAAGTGGAGGTTAGTTTCTTCCCCCTACTCAGGCACTAAGCTCTTCGGGGAATCGTTGGATCCTCTGCTTGTGGAGGATAAGGAGAAACGAAAGGTGATGCCCTTGGCTCCCAGGAGGGTGGATAGGAGAGCCACCCCTTATTACAGAAGACAGCCCTTTCGTTTTAACTCACAGGAAGGGCCTTCCCAGCAATGCCCTTACTTGCAGGGTTCCACACGTCAAACGGAAAGGCCTCCCTTTCGTGACCGGTCCCGAAATTTCGGCAACCAAAGACACCCCTTCCGTGGTTCTGGCGGCCGCCAGTTCCGCAGACAGAAATTACTTGTCTTGGACTCCTCCCATAGGAGGAAGGTTGAGCCTGTATGTAGACTAATGGGCTCTCACCACAGGGGACAGTTGGGACCTTATGACCACCAGACAGGGACTGTCACTGGAGTTTCTCTCCAACCCTCCCGACCGCTTCGTTCAATGCCCTGTCTCCAGCAACTCAGTAAGGCGGGACCTCATGGAGCGTGCAATCCAGCACCTCCTGGACATCGAGGCCATAGAGCCGGTTCTGCTACAACAATGGAGACAGGGATTTTACTCTATTCTGTTTGTCGTACCGAAGCGCTCGGGGGGCTGGAGAGCCATCTTGGACCTCAAAGCTCTCAATTCGTATTTGGTCTACCGGAGGTTCAAGATGTGTTCCCTCCAGTCGATGCTCCAGGGGATTCGCCCCAGAGACTTCATGGCCTCCATCGATCTTTCGGAAGCATACCTTCACATCCGGATCTCTCCCCTCCATCGGAGTTTTCTCAGATTCAATTATGCGGGTCACCACCTACAGTACAGAGCCTTGCTGTTCGGCCTGGCGTCGGCCCTGCGCTGCTTCACGAAAGTTCTGGTGGCCCTTGCAGCCCACTTGCGCCTGTCCCGGGTGCGGCTGCAAGCCTATTTAGATGACATTTTGATTCAAGCCTCCACCCTTCATCAGGCGGAGAGGGACCTCAACCTAACAATTCAGACCCTGCAAAACCACGGGTTCCTAGTGAATTATCTGAAAAGTCAGTTCATCCTGAGCACCAGGGTAACCCACCTCAGAGCCATCATAGACTCCTCTCTGGGCCAGGTTTTCCTGTCACAGGAGAGGAAGGACAGCATACGGACCTTGGTGTCCCAGATTCAGACACACCCCACAGTTCCATTGGCCAACCTCTCCAAACTGCTTGGCAAGATGGTCTCTTGCATGCAAATTGTGCCATGGGCTCGGCTACATTTATTTATTTATTTATTTATTCAATTTATATGCCGCGCCTCTCCGAAGACCCAGGGCAGCTCAAAGCCTTCAGTGATTTCTGTTGCCACATCAACGGAGGGGCTCCGCCAACTCCCGGGTAAAAGTCAGGGTTCCCTTACCTGTCAGGAGGTCTCTCCACTGGTGGGAGTCACGGGCCCTCGACAGAGGTTCCATCATACAAGAGCCCTGCCGGATCCTTCTGACATCCGACACCAGTCTGTACGGCTGGGGAGCCCATCTGAACTCGCAAGTACCTCAGTGTCTCTGGTCCCCTCACGACCTTGCCAACAACATAAACTGGCTGGAGTTGAGGGCGATCCATCTGGCCCTGCTACACTTTCAGAGCTCTGTCCGGGGAAGGCACATCCTCATTCTAACGGACAATGTTGCCGCAAAGGCATACGTCAACCGCCAGGGCGGGACACAATCACGGGCACTCATGACAGAAGCCCTCCGGCTGGGCAGGTAGGCAGAAGCCAACCTAGCCTCTCTCAAAGCAGAACACATAGCCGGAAAGACAAATGCTCAGGCGGATTTCCTGAGCAGGACGATGATGGACAACTCCGAGTGGCGTCTCCACCCCAGCATCTTTCTGGAGATTTCCGCTTGGTTCGGCAGGCCACTAGTGGACCTCTTTGCCTCCCGCCTGAATGCTCAACTTCCTCGGTTCATCACGAGGTTTCCGACCCAAGGCACGGAAGACACCAATGCCCTCCGCTGTGCCTGGCCTCCCAGCCTCCTATACGTATTTCCACCTCTTCCCCTGATTCTGGGGGTGATCAGCAAGGTCATCGAGGAGGGTGCGGAAGTCATTCTGGTGGCCCCTTACTGGCCTCTGAGACCGTGGTTCACGGACCTACTCAACCTGTCCGCATCGAAGCCTTGGAGGATTCCTCCAGAGAGGATCTCTCTCAGCCAGGGGGTCCTGCTCCACCCAGAGCCTCAGTGGCTCCTGCTGACCGCCTGGCACTTGAAGGGGTCCTCTTGAGGAAGGAGAATCTTTCAGACCAGGTCATTCGAACCATGCAGGCGGACAGGAGGCAGTCCACTATCCGGATCTACAATTCAACCTGGAAGGTATTTACAGCCTGGTGCACCCAGCACCACTTTAACCCTGTTTCAGCTGTTTTGTCGACCACAGGCAAGGAGACGTTGGCACACCATCCATTCATCTGCAGATTCCTGCGGGGCGCAAGTAACATCCAACCGCCAGTCGTTCATCGTTATCCTACCTGGGACTTACCAAAAGTACTTAAAGCTCTGACAGGGTCTCCCTTTGAGCCTCTGGACACGGCAAGTCTCCGATTCCTCACCCTTAAGGTGGCATTCCTGGGGGCCATCACATCGGCCAGGCGCATTTCGGAACTGGCAGCCCTCTCCGTCAGGGCCGACCTCTGTATATTCCATTTGGACAAGGTCGTATTGAGATTAGACCCGTCGTTCATTCCCAAGGTGAACTCCTGGTTCCATTGAGCCCAGGAGGTCGTATTGCCTAACTTCTGTCCTCGGCCTTCCCATGCCTTGGAGAGAGCCTGGCATACCTTGGACGTTCGGCGGGCCCTCAAGATGTATATCAAACGAACTGCGCCCACCAGGAAGTCAGAGGCCCTCTTCGTCTCCTTCCAACTGACGTCACTGGGTACCAAGGTTTCCCCTTCAGCTATTGGTCGCTGGATCCGGGCGTGCATCGCCTGGGCATACGAAGCTCAATCCCTGCCAGTTCCCAAGCGCATTACCATGCATTTGACACGTGGAGCAGCTACCACCGCTGCATGGGCCACACAAGCATCCCTCGAGATTTGCAGGGCGGCCACGTGGACCACTCCTTCGCCTTTCATTAGGCATTATAAATTGGACGTCTGTGCTTCTGCGGAGGCCTCCTTCGGGAGGAGGGTCCTTCAACAAGTTCATTTGGCCACGGGGGCTCCAGTCCCAATGGCATCCCGCCCTTAGGAGGACAGCCAAACTTGGGTATGTCCCACTTCTGGATCATTCCGCAGTCCATTGGGAGAAAGGGTGTTGGTCCTACCATGAACGCCTCTTCGCCAATGCTGCGGAATGGTCCAGCCCCACCCAGTTTCGTGGGCCTGGAGCCGGTCCTTATTAATCTCTGGCTGAGTTTTTCTTTCAGGCGTCTTCGCCGAGAACTGGGCCCAACGGACACAAGTGGGGGCGTGGCCCGAAAAGTTACAACTCAGTCTCTGGACAGATTGTATCAACCCACTTCTGGACCATTCTGCAGCATTGGAGAAGAGGTGTTCACGGTAGGACCAACGCCCTCTCTCTGAGTTGGGCGGGTTTTTTGCAGACGTTTCATGACCCAACTAAGTAACATCATCAGTGCTAGAAGGGAGAGGAGTTTGGGTAGGGGGGAGGGGGGAAAGAAGAGGATAAGGAGGAAGAGAAGGAGGACTCCGGGGTCCTTGGTGCTCTCTGAGCTTGGTGGTTTTCTTGCAGACATTTCATGACCCAAGTTAGTAATGTCATCAGCGCTAGAAGGGAGAGGAGTTTGGGGAGGGGGGGAGGGGGGAGGGGGGAGGAAGAGGAGAAGAAGGAGGACTGTGGGGTCCTTGGTGCTCTCTGAGCTTGGTGGTTTTCTTGCAGACATTTCATGACCCAAGTTAGTAATGTCATCAGCGCTAGAAGGGAGAGGAGTTTGGGGAGGGGGGAGGGGGGAGGAAGAGGAGAAGAAGGAGGACTGTGGGGTCCTTGGTGCTCTCTGAGCTGGGTGGGTTTTTTGGAGACATTTCATGACCCAACTAGGGAAAGTCATCAGTGGTAGAAGGGCGAGTAACTTCGGGGCGTTGGGGAGGAAAAGGAGGAAGATGAGAATGGGAGGAGGTGTGTGGGGTCCTTGGTGGTCTCTGAGCTGGGTGGTTTCCTTGCAGACATTTTGTGAGCCAACTAGGGAACATCATCAGGGAAGGAAGGAAGGAAGGAAGGAGAGAGAAGGAAGAAAGCGAGGGAGGGAGGCAGGAAGATCTTGCCTTCAGAACTCGTGGGTGCTCCATCACTGAAGGTTTTCAAGAAGAGATTGGGCAACCATTTACGCCTTTTCCCCCCTTTTTTTCTTTTAATTTAATTTAATCATCCCTTCTTTCTCTCTTCTCAACCGTTCTAGGTCAAAAGCATAGGAGAGAATGAAATAGACGTGAACAAGTTACCGGAAGGAGATGATGAAAGAATCACCGAAAAGGAACACGATAGCGACATGTCTCAGGATTCGAAACAAGGTAGAAGGGGGGGGGGGGGGTTGCTGTCTCACACAAACACACACAGGCCATGCAGATCTTCTCTATTATTCCAGCGACGCCCCATAAATTTGGCAGGAGCAGACGTCCCCCCCTGTAACACAAAATACAGCCGTAAATTTCCGACTGTTTATTTTATGAGCCTCTCAGCACCAGGTAGTAAATCTTGATATGGAAACCTCGCGTGCTTCACTTACAGACGCTTTTCATCTCCCGTTGTCATATACGCCAGGTCATTAATACTCAGCTAACAGGGTCCAGGCGGAAACGTTAAGAGACTGGGGGGGGGATATTATTTTGTTTATGGCTAAGCTGTTGGTACAGCCCAGATTTCAAAGAACGAATGGGCAAAGCCAGGAAGATTTTGGGGTAACTTGCCCTGATCTGGACTTACGACCTGCCCTTGATTTACAACAGTTCATTCAGTGAATGAAGTTACAATCGCACTAAAAAAAAGTGACTTCTGGTTGTTTTTCACTTAATGACCACTTTAGCATCTCCGTGGTCACGTGATCAAAATTCAGACCATTGGCAACTGACTCATATTTATGATGGTTGCCATGTCGACCATCCGATGATGAAGAAGTCGATTTGCTTGACGATGTTGGCAAGAAAGGTCATAAAATGGGGGGGGGGAATCTTGCTTAGCGATGTCTTGCTTAGCAATAGAAAATTTGGGGCTCGGCTGGGGTTGTGGAAAGGAAGTGAGATACAGGCCGTTCTCAACTTACAACCACAATTGAGTCCAAAATTTCTGTTCCTGAGCCAAACCGTTGTTAAATTAATTTTGCCCCTAAATTTTATGACCTTTCCTGCTACAGTTGGTAAATGAATCACTGTAGTTCAGTTAATAACACAGTTGTTAAGTGAATCCATCTTCCCAATTGATTTTTTTAGTCAGAAGGTCGCAAAAGGGGGGTCCTGTGACCTGGGGACACTGCAACCATTGTAAGTACAAGCCAGTTGCCAAGTGTCCGAATTTTGATCACATGACCATGGGGATGCTGCAACCGTTGTAAATGTAAAAAACGGTCCTTTTTCTCTGCTGTCGTAAGTTCGAACAGTCACTAAAGTAACTGCTGTAAGTCGAGGACTACCCGTATAGAGAGGGTCGCTAGAGATCCACAGCAGGGCAGGCTGAACAGTACTCTCATGCTGGTCATACTGGGATAATACTGGTTTTCTTCTGCCGAAACTAAAATCTCAGACTGGGAAGAAAAGAGCCGTAGCAATCGGAGGTGACCTGAATCTAACCTGGGTTCCTTTGTTCAGACGACAAGGACGCCGATGAGACCAAGGAGAATTTCGACATCGGCAAAGAGAAGGAAGGCAGCGGCAGGATGTGGTGTGCCAAGTACGAACTCTCCGAAGGGAATGTTGCGACGGCCTCAGCTGCCGCCCTGGCTTCGGCCACCACCAAAGCCAAGGTTTGTCATGGAGAAGACCTCTGCAGCCTCTGATTTCCGCTGCTTTTCAAACCACCCCTTTGTGTTGCGACTTGTCAGGATTGATCTTGTTTTGTAGTGGTTTTTTTCCCCCTCTTCCTGTTTTGTCTAATACGCTGGACCATAGCCTGTTTAAGGTGTAATTTGAGTATATGAGTGCTTCAGACCAAAAGTGTTGCCCTAGCCCCGCATCCTCTAGGGTGCACCTCATCATGGTCTGCAGTGTTCCGTTTTTTCGTTCTACGACGCCATTCTGAAAGGCGGAGAACAGTGAAGATGTGTAATGTAATACCCCGCGTGTTTTTAACCAGTGTGAGAAATCGCTTGATAGAAATTCAGACCCGCGGTCTGTCATTATCTGTTTGATCCTAGCGTTGTGTTGCGTCTCTACCCTTGCATAAAATTCCTTGAATTTTTGGAATGCCTCATTTTTGTGTTTTAGTGTGTACACAAACCCATAACGACTGAAGTCATCAACTATGGTCAGGAAAAATCTCTTCTTGTATTTAATGGATGGCTTTAGTGGTCCCACTAGGTCCATATGTACGAGTTGAAAAATGGAATTGGTGGTGCATACCGATTTTTTTGGCCTGGGTTTTGTCTTGAGTTTTGAACATTTGCATACAGAACACTCGAGATAGTTCTCACAGTTTTTTAATTTTATGCCTTCGGAACAGTTAATCATTTTCTGTATAACTGGAAAGCTAATATGTCCCAACTTCCTATGCAATAGGTGTGCACAATTGTCATGTACTGGCTTCCCTATTGATGGTTTCCTCCTATCAGGTGACTCATGACCACTTGGGTCATCAGGTGTGTGTTCGTGGCTAACCCCCTCTATTTCCTTACTGTTGCCCCCTTTGTCTCCACTGGCTGTAGTGTCTGGCTTGGCCTTGAGATTGGCGTTCACCCTTGGGTGGGTGTCGCTGTCTGGATGGAAATATGGTAGGCCTCCCCTAACTATGGTCCTTCCTACACTTTTGCCTCCCCTGGTTATGTGTACTTCTCCTTTCTTAAATGTAACCTCAACGTTGTTGTCTCTGCTTAGCTTCAAAGTGGCGAGTATGTTATATGGTATATTTGGTACGAGTAGTACCCCCTCTATTACTCCTATCCCTGGCACGTACGTGTTCCCCTTTCCGGTTACCTGAACATTATTTTGGTTCACCACTTTTATTATGAAGCTCTCCTTGGTGAATGAGGTGAGTGATTTTTGATCGTAGGTGGTATGATTGGTAGCCCCTGAATCTAACAGCCATGTGCCCTCTTTCTTGCCCTGGTCAATGAGGTGTTCCTGGTCCCCCAGTCCATACAATGACCCAGTTTGGCTCTCTCTGGAACTATCCTAGTGTCCTCTTCTATCTCTGGGATTGGGGGAATCTCTATGTCTGTGTCTGTTGTCGGGTGAATGTCTGTCAGAAAACCTTGCCTTATGTTCTGGCCTATCCCTACGATGTGTTCGATCCCTGTCCCTCATATTTCTAGGGCAATCCCTCTTATAGTGATTCCTAGAACCGCACAGGAAACACTCGGTCATATTGTGGCCCCTACTCTGGAATTCCACCCTTTTTGCTGGTCTTTGTTCCCTGCGGCTTAGTGAACGGTCCCTCCTTAGGTTATCCTCAGCAATGAGTTTGTTGGTTAGTTTATTTATTTATTTATTTATTTATTAAATTTTTATACCGCCCCCTCTCCCGAAGGACTCGGGGCGGTGAACAGCCAGAATTAAAAACTCACAATACAAATATTAAAATATATTAAAACAAAATTAAATTATCTTAGGCTTCTCCAATTTAAAACCCCGTTACCCATAAAATTCACCCAATTAAAATTTTAACCCAGCCCGGCTTGCTGAAATAAAAAAGTCTTCAGGGCCCGGCGGAAGGTCCGGAGGTCCGGGATTAGTCGTATCCCTGGGGGTAGCTCATTCCAGAGGGCGGGTGCCCCCACAGAGAAGGCTCTTCCCCGGGGGGTCGCCAGCCGACATTGCCTGACAGACGGCACCCTGAGGAGACCCTCTCTGTGGGAGCGTGTTGGCCGGTGGGAGGTTATCGGAGGCAGAAGGTGGTCTCGTAAATAACTGGGTCCTAAGCCATGGAGCGCTTTGAAGATGAGAACCAACACCTTGAAGCGCACTCGGAAGACCACTGGAAGCCAATGCAGCTCGCGCAGGAGAGGTGTCACGTGGGAGCGCCATGTCGCCCCCATAAGTACCCGCGCGGCCGCATTCTGCACCAGTTGGAGCCTCCGAGTGCTCCTCAAGGGGAGCCCCATGTAGAGAGCGTTACAGTAGTCGAGGCGGGAAGTAACGAGGGCATGAGTGACCGTGCATAGGGAGTCCCGATCCAGAAAGGGGCGCAACTGGCGTATCAGGCGAACCTGATAGAAAGCCCCCCTGGCCACGGCCGTCAAATGCTCTTCTAAAGACAGCCGTGCGTCCAGGAGGACACCCAAGTTACACGCCCTCTCTGTGGGGGCCAATGTCTCGCCCCCAATAGTCAGCGATGGCACCAGCTGACTATATCGGGACGCCGGCAGCCACAGCCACTCAGTCTTGGAGGGATTGAGTCGGAGCCTGTTCCTCCCCATCCAGACCCGCACCGCCTCCAGGCACCGGGACATCACTTCAAGGGCATCGTTGGGGTGGTCTGGGGTGGAGATGTACAGCTGGGTGTCATCAGCGTACAGATGGCACTGCACCCCAAAACCACGGATGATCTCGCCCAGCGGCTTCACATAAATGTTGAACAGGAGAGGCGAGAGGACCGACCCTTGTGGCACCCCACAAACCAAGTGCCTTGAGGTCGACCTCTGCCCTCCAGCCAACACAGACTGCGACCGGTCGGAGAGATAGGAGGAGAACCACCGTAAAACAGTGCCTCCCACTCCTAACCCCTCCAACCAGCGCAGCATGATACCATGGTCGATGGTATCAAAAGCCGCTGAGAGGTCTAATAGGACCAGAACAGAGGAACAACCTCTGTCCCGAGCCCTCCAGAGATCATCAACCAACGCGACCAATGCCGTTTCCGTGCTGTACCCGGGCCTGAAGCCGGACTGGAACGGATCTAGATAGACGGTTTCATCCAGGTACTGCGGGAGTTGTCGCGCAACCACACTCTCAACAACCTTCGCCAAGAAGCGAAGGTTGGAAACTGGACGATAATTTGCTAAAACAGCTGGGTCCAGAGAGGGCTTCTTGAGGAGGGGCCTCACCACCGCCTCTTTCAAGGCGGGAGGCAAGAACCCCTCACTCAAGGAAGCATTTATAATCCTCTGGAGCCAGCCTCGTGTAACCTCCCGGGTAGGCAGCACCAACCAGGAGGGACACGGGTCCAATAAACATGTGGTTGCGTTCAACCTCCCCAGCATCCTGTCCACGTCCTCGGGAGTCACAGGATCAAACTCATCCCAGATAACCGTCTCAAGACAGACCTCGGACAACCCGCCTGTACCTACCCAGTCAGAGTCCAAGCCTTCCCGAATTTGAGCGACTTTATCGTGCAGATAATGCGCAAAATCCTCAGCACGACCTTGCAAGGGGTCTTCCCGCGCTCCCAGATGGAGAAGGGAGCGAGTCACCCTAAACAAGGCAGCTGGGCGATTTTCTGCCGACGCGATAAGAGCGGAAAAGTAATTACACTTCGCCGCCTTTATCGCCACTAAGTAGGTCTTGATATAAGACCTCACTAGTGTACGATCAGATTCGGAGCGACTGGCCCTCCAACTACTCTCTAGGCGTCTTTTCCGGCGTTTCATCCCCCTCAGCTCCTCGGAGAACCAAGGAGCTGGACAGATTCGGCGCCGGGTCAGAGGCCGCAAAGGCACAACCCGATCTAAAGCACCAGCGGCCGCCCTATCCCAGGCGGCCACCAGGTCTTCCGTCGAGTCGCGCGCCAGAGTCTCAGGAAATGGCCCAAGCTCCATCCGGAACCTATCAGGATCCATCAGGCGCCTGGGGCGGAACCACCTGATCGGTTCCGCCTCCCTGCGGTGGGGCATAGCGGTCAGTGTCTCTAATGCGGTCACATTAGTGTCTCTAATGTAAGTCTTTCTAGGCTGAGACTATCTAATTGCGTAATGAAACTGTCCCAGCTGGAGTCCAGTGAATTGATGATGATACTGATCATGCTTCCCTCACTTATGATTTCCCCCCTCTGTGTTAGTTCAGCTCTAGTGGCATTTAACGTTAATAGGTGTTTGCTCATGGAGGCCCCTGCCTTGAGCCTGGCTGAGTGGAACTCCCTAGAGATTCTAGTGGTAGTTGCTACGCTCTTGCTGTAGAATAGGCTGTGCATTTTGTGTATCACTTCTGAGACTGTTAGATGGTGGCTAATGCTGGGGGAAATACTGGGGGAAATACTGGCAATTAATATGTAATACGCCTTGTGGTGCATACAGTCTAAATCAAAAGTCCATGGTTTTTCAGGGGGATCAGTAATCAGAAACAACAAATTTTCCTTTAGGAGGATGACTTGGAGTTGCTGGTTCCACTCCAAAAAATTATTCCCATCTAATCTCAGTTTTGGAAAGTCATTTGGCAATGTCCCTGAATTGTAAGTTAAATTACTTACAGGATGTCGCTGTCCATGGTTTTGCGCATAAGGGAACTCGCAATAAGGCAGGGGGATGATTGTTGCGAGTCTGTACTGACTTGCTTCTATGTTCCTTTCTCTTTTTTTTTTTTACAGATGGATTCTGCGCATGCTCGGGTTCCATTCTTGTCCAGCAGCTGTGGAGGAAGGAGCTTGTTCCTGTAGTTCCCGGGTGGAGGCCCCATTCGTCCGGATGGGCCTTCAGCTCGTCCTTGGGTGGTCTCGCATGGTCGAAGGGTCCTCGGATCGTCGTCTGGATCGCCGGGAAGCTGTGTGGGTCGGCTGTGAAGCTCAGAGGTCCTGTGGAGGCCGCGTGCTGGAGCGGATGGCCCGGCCTGGCACGGAGGCTGTGTCCTGGGATCGGGCCGAGTCCCATGCCCGCCGATGGTTCCGGGAGCCTCAGTCCTGGTCGCTGGTCCGGTGAGTAGTCCCATCGCCCCCGGTACTCCGTCGCTGGTCTCGGTGCGGGCATGGATGGGTCCCCGGTGGGTCGTGGCTGGTGCTGTGCCCATGTCGCGATGGCCACTCTCCCCGGGTGGGCGTCGATGCCGGTTTCTTTTGGGTCGGTGGTCCCTCGGGCCTCTCCAGGGTGCTGGAATTTGTGTCCGGTAGTCTTATCTTGTCCCCAAAGGCCGCGGTTAGTAATCTTATGGCTTCATCGATCTTGAACTCGGTAGGCGAGCTCGTGGGCTTTGGTTTTGGGTCATCCAAGTCGCCGCCATAGTTTTGGGTGGTCGCTTCGGTGTAGGCCCTGATTACCGCCATGAGATTTGAATCTTGGGAATCTATTGGTGGTTGGTCGGCCATCTTTGGTGATGTCATCATCCAAGATGGCCACCGCAAAAAGGGCGCAAATTCTTTTTCGGCCTTTTCAGTGGGTCTCTGGTAGGGGCAATCGTCTCTTACCGCGTCTTTGGTTGTGTAGTCTGGCTCGGCCTCATCTTCCTCAGTTGCTGCTCCGCAGTCCTCAACTAGGCTCCGGAGTTCCGCGATGAGGTCCATGTTGGTCGGGGCTGAGTTTATTAGCTTGAAGAGTTTTCTTTTGAGGTTGCTCTCCTTGCATGCTGCATTTTCGGATTTGTTTTCTTCCTCGTTAGGTCTGGTTGGTGTGCCTGGATTGGAAGACTGGTCACTCGCCTCTGGCATCGCTCCTTGCATGGTTCCCGCCGACAGTAGCTGCTCTGCCATCTTCTTCGTGAATGCCCTGGTATTCACTCTGTTCGTTGCTCCTGTCGGCTTGGAGTTCCTTGGCATATCCTGGAGTGGTTTGGGCTAATTAACTATCCTCTGCTACCATTTTGTTAAAGGTGTTCAAGGATCAAGCCCAATAACTCCATCACACAAGCATTCATTTAATGAAAGGTCTTTATTCATTACATGTCTCTTCCTTACAGATGTTAGACTGGAACTGAAACTGGACCACATGGCTGGATCTTAAGTACCTGTGGGGCGGAGCTAAGGTAAGGAGGGGTCAATGGGTAAGGGTGGACCCTGGGAGTTAACCTCATCAGCTCCCTGCCCCCTGGCATGGGCATGAGGTCAGGTATTTATATGTGACAGAGTGGCAGGTGGGGAGGGGTGGGGAAGGAAGCAAATGGAATGGTGTGTTTTGTCTTTCCACCTACAGTCCGATGAAGTGTGCGAGCAGGTTAGTGCGTCTGTCAGATCCCTAAAAGTGATACTGCCATTCAAGTGAAGGAAGGGGGGACGTGGATTCGATTTACTAGCATGGCCTGTGTCATCAGATATTTTACAACCTATATCCTGGCGCCAAGGAAGCCTGAGATTCCCTTTACCTGCAGGAATTTATATGATAGCCATGTGGGTTGTCTCACTTTAAAGGGAAGTGGTGGGAATGCATGTTTGTTCGGGTTCTCAAAGGAAATAGTAAAGAAAACATCTTCACACTTGTGTATTGGCTGAAATCTGCATTCTGACCTAAAGGGAGGGGTCTCTACCACTTTAATCCTACTGCTTTGCCTAAGGGCATTCAGATTGTGCTTTAGCTGGATGGTTTTCACTTCTGCTTAATAAAAGAATCCTTTTGAACAACTACGTTTCAAGAGTTCGTACTTTCTTAAGTTGGAAGGAGAGGCGATCCTTACAGCGTCTTTAGTAGAATTCTACTTTTTTTCTTTTTTTTTTATATAAAGTGCACTGTGAACAGAACATGGTCAGACTGCTCTCCCCTGTCTTAACTTTGGCTGCCTCGGGAAAACACGGTAGGCATGCATGGATTCCCGGATTTCTGAAAGTTGGGGATAAAAACCCACTCAATTTTCCTCGCAAAATAAACCTTTTCAGTTGCAAAAAAATGTTATTTTTTGTTCTTCTTGGGCGAGAGCTGTTCAAATTGTCCTCAAATTGGCCTTTTTTCGCTCTCTCTCCCTGATTACAAGGAGCAGAGGTGAAATTTTATACACAACAGATTCAATGTAACACTTTTAGCCCAGGGAGATCTAAGCCAGGCTTGTGTAAAATCTTACAAAAGTGGTGTCAGGCTGCATTAATGCAGAGCCAACAGCCACCACGAGTGAGTTGCTTTTAATTTCCCCGTGTTTCTTTGCGGCGCCACGCTTTGTGAATACTTTGCATTGCACACTTGCTCATTCACGCGCAAACAACACACCCCACTCTACAACGGGTAAGGATAGGTGTGAACAGGATTCCCTCGGCGATGATCCATCTGAATTGGAAGTTGACAGGTGGAGAAATTCTATTGGTCGTCGTTTTGGAGACGGACGATTCAGTCTTTTTTTTTTTTTTTTACCGAGGCGTGACCAGAATTTAGGAACCCATTGGAAATCCATGGGGTTTTTTTTAAACAATTTTCTTCTTCCCTCCCTGTTTCCGTTAAGATTTAGAGAGAAAGTTGGCAGGCGTGAAAGTTGGCTGGGTGACTTTACCAAATCACAGGTACATGGTGAGTTCTAGTTCTACTTTAGGCATGAAAGCCAGCTGGTGTTGTGGCTCCGTTACCTGAGCCTGTGTCATCGGCAGGAGAGGACTCCGAGAGTGAAGGAGAGGAGTTGGCAAGGCCTCCCTCTCCAGGACCCTCCTCTCTGGCAATGCCTTCGGTGTCCACCGAAGGGCAAGAGATAGGGCCGGGGCCAAGCACGTCCACGCAGCCACAGGTGGACAGTGATGAGGGAAATGAGTCTTGGCTGGATCCTCGGCAGCGTCGCAGAGATAAGCGCGTGCAACAGAAGAAAAGGCGTGCCAGAGATTAAGCTGAGTCACTGGACCACACCCCACAGGGTATAAAAGGGGGTGAGGTGGCCATTCAGACTCTCTGACGGACAAAACTAACTACTATCGAGTCACATTGCATCTTTGGAAACAACATTATCAGCCTTGGATTTATTTTACGAACTGGACAATTCTTGACTGTGTGTATTTTGTTTAATGAGTAAAGTTCTTGGCAAGCAGCTACTGGGTTGCTGCCAAGCTTCTTATCGGAAGAATTGGTTGTCTGCCAGTTTATTTAACCCCCGGCTGTCTGTTTGTGTGTGTGTGTGAGACGGGGACAGAACAGCTGGTGGCTTTGGGCCAATCACCAGGGGACGGTGAGTTCTAGTTCTGCTTTAGATATGAAAGCCAGCTGGCTATCTTTCGGCCAATCACTGGGAGACAGTGAATTCTAGTCCTGCCTCAAGCATGAAAGCCAATTGAGTGACTTTGTGCCAATCACCGGGAGATGGTGAATTCTAGTCCCGCCTTAGGCACGAAAGCCAGCTGAGTGACTCTGTCTCAGCCCATCCAACCTCACAGGTTTGTTGTTGAGAAAATAGAAGGAAGGAGTATTCCGTACGTCTGTCCCTTTGAATTTCTACAAAATAATAAAAAACTAAAAAAAAAAAAAATCAAAGAAATATTCAAACGTTGATCTAGCATTTCGTTCGAGCTGTCCCTTCACAGCCCCTTCCTCTTAATGGCAAAGTTCGTATCCCCTGAAAATCCCCCCCCCCAAATCCTAGACTGAGAAAATCAAATTGTATTCTTTTCAGAGAAGGTGGCCATCTTCTCACTTAACCTAACCTGGTTCTTGTCTCATGTGAAGACGGTGCCTGGCGCTGCTCCCACAAACACCCATCAACCACCACGTCGCCTTGAATGGCAAATTGATCGGGCCTATCGCATTAACTCATGGATAGCCAGACAAAGGAAATTACCAAGAGATGTTGTAATCTACTTTGTTACCACAAGGATTAGAAATGAGATCTTACAAGCCTCCTACAAAAACAAGTTGCAAGTGGCAGGACAAGAAGTGGCAGTATTCAAAGAAATACCACCAAAAATGTTGAAATCCAAGAAAGAGTTTGCATTTCTGGCAGATGAACTTAGATATCGACAGATACAATACAGATGGGAAGTTCCAGTCGGATTAGTGGTGAACTATGCAGGAGAGCGATATCGCCTTAATACAATTTGGAAAGCAAGAGATTTCTACACTAACATACTAAAGGCTGGATACCCACCATCTGTAAGAGTTAAAAAAATAAGAGCTGTAACAGAGGGGAGGAAAGAGGATCTGCAGAAGCAAGCAGAAGGTGGAGTTATGAGTATGCAGGATGAATCAC
This sequence comes from Pituophis catenifer annectens, assembly GCF_029215685.1. Taxonomy (NCBI): domain Eukaryota; kingdom Metazoa; phylum Chordata; class Lepidosauria; order Squamata; family Colubridae; genus Pituophis; species Pituophis catenifer. The sequence goes on from NW_027256885.1 coordinate 17,127,104, forward strand.
TGCAACTTTCAAGTGCTGTCCAAGCATGGGATATAGTTGAAAAACAAGAAGAAGTTAAAGATCAAAGACAAACCAGAGCAGTTACTAAACGTAAAGAACAAGAATTAAAAATGTTACAAGCGCAGGCTTTATTACAAGAAAATGTGAATACTGGTACAGAAGCTGTGGGAAGGGCAAGACCGAAAAATAAATTCCAAGAGGATTACCAAGCGGCTCTTGCCAAGCTTCGAGATTCTGAAGATGGCTTCTAGGTTTTTAACCTGGAATGTCAATGGTTTAAACTCACCACAAAAAAGGAAGAAAATATTTCACCATCTGAGACAATTTAAAAATGATATAATATGCCTGCAGGAAACACATATAAGGATAACTGATCAAAAATATTTAATAAATGCAAAATTAGGAACACATTTTGTTGCGTCTGCCCCGGAAAAAAAGAATGGAATAGTGATATATCTGAAAAGAGACTTGATGGCTAAATTAGTTGAAGCAGATCAACAAGGAAGATATTTGGCAATTGAGTTACTGATAGAAGGGAAGAAGACACTTTTAATGGGGATATATGCACCCAACCAACAACAAGAAAAGTTTTATAAGTTGATACATACAAAATTATTACACTGGGACTATAATTCATGCATGCTGATGGGGGATTGGAATGGAGTAATAGACCCCAATATTGATAAGAAAAGACTTTTACAATCTACTAAATTGTGAGCGAGACTGCCTAAATCTTTTTTCGATATGATGGGAGAATATGGAATTAAGAGATATTTGGCATGAACGGAATCACAAAGAACAAGATTTTACATTTTTTTCAGATAGACATCAATCTTTTTCGAGAATTGATTTTATATTAATTACAAATGATTTTTTTTCCAGGGTAAAGAAGACAAAGATTTGCCCCAGAATTTTAACGGATCATAGTCCAGTTTGGATGGAACTGGAGTGTGGGGAAAGGTCTAGGACAGTGATGGCGAACCTTTTTCTCGTGGCGTGCAGGAAGTGTGTATGTGCGCGCGCAACAGCTCCTGTGCGTGCCAGCACCCATAATGCAATGCAAACCCTCCCACATGTGCATGCGCACATGACCCTCTCCGCACATGCGCCCCACATTGCGCATGCGCGCCCTGCACAAGCACTTCGGGCACCCCTCCGCCCCGTTTTGGGCCTGGAAAGTCGTTATTTTGAGGGCAGTCCGGGGCTTCCCTGTCTCCCTGCCCGATAAGACTTCTGGCATAGCCCCAGGCCTCCGGAGGGAAGCCCCGGCCTGCTGCTCCTGCCACCGCCACCCCCCTTGTCCCCAGCAAGAGCAGTTCTCGTACTGCCCCAGGAGGACTGGAGGAGAGCGCAGCTCCTCACTCATGGAGATCCACCGGTGGAGAAGGGAGGGAACGGATAATTCAAGCAGTATATTGATCTTTCCATACAATGGAAGGAGCAGCAGAATGGGGCTTCAATCCCTTCCCCCGGAGATCTGGGCCATGCCAGAAGCCCGCTCGGGTGGGGGGAGAGGGAAGCCCTGGACCCTCTATCCCTGCCACCCCCCCCCCCTTTGCCCCCAGCAACAACAGTTCTGCCACTTCTCCGACAGAACCCCTGGACCAGCTGGCGGGGCAGGGGTGGGTGGGGGAAGGCTATAGTGACAGGCCATTCCTGCTGGGTAACAGACAGGCTGCTCCTGGAGCAGCCAGGAGATGGAGAAGCCACCAGCGGGGAGGCGATGCCAGATCTCGCCTCCCGCCTGCCCGAGAGACTCTGCTTTCCTTGGCAAAGCGCTTCATTATTGCAGGGCAGGGGACACGGGCGGCACCACAGGATCCATGCAGCTACTATCCCACCCCTCCTCAGCCTCGGCCATGCTGTGAGGCTCCAACTCAAGGAGGAGAAGACGGAGGAAGGGGGGGCGGGGGAAGTCCAAATGGCAGCTACCTGAAACAAGCTGCAGCGCGATTATGCAGGGCGGTTGGAGAAGCGGCAGAAATAGCAGCCAAGGCTGGGCTTTCAGCGGGTAAGCAAAGTTCCCCTCTGCCGTGGGGAACTTTGGAGAGGGCGGGGACAGGCTGTGCGAGCAGCCTGTCTCTTAGCTGGCGAGAACGGCTACAGCCTGCCCCCGGCCGGAGGAGAAGACGGAGAAGACGGAGGAAGGGGGGGGCGGGGGAAGTCTAAACGGGGGGGCTACCTCAAACAAGCTGCAGCGCTATTACGCAGGGCTCCGAGTGGTTGGAGAAGCGGCAGAAATAGCAGCCAAGGCTGCGCTTTCAGCGGGTAAGCAACGCTGCCTCTGCCGTGAGGAACTTTGGAGAGAGAGGCCGGGGGCAGGCTGTAGCCGTTCTTGCCAGCTAAGAGACAGGCTGCTCGCACAGCCTGTCCCCGCCCTCTCCAAAGTTCCCCACGGCAGAGGGGAACTTTGCTTACCCGCTGAAAGCCCAGCCTTGGCTGCTATTTCTGCCGCTTCTCCAACCGCCCTGCATAATCGCGCTGCAGCTTGTTTCAGGTAGCTGCCATTTGGACTTCCCCCGCCCCCCCCTTCCTCCGTCTTCTCCTCCTTGAGTTGGAGCCTCGCGGCGTGACCGCTTCCTGGCTCGCGCATTTCGTACCGCTTTCCGCGACCATTTCCCCACCGGTGGATCTCCATGAGTGAGGAGCTGCGCTCTCCTCCAGTCCTCCTGGGGCAGCTTGCCTCCCCGCTGGTGGCTTCTCCTTCTCCTGCCTGCTCCAGGAGCAGCCTGTTACCCAGCGAGAACGGCCCGCCACCACAGCCTGCCCCCGCCCTCTCTGCCCCGGCAGTTGCTCCTGGTGCTGCCGCAGAAGCGGCAGCACGACAACCGCTCTTGCTGGGGGCAAGGGGGTGGCGGTGGCAGGAGCAGCAGGCGGGGGCTTCCCTCCCTCCCTCCCTCCCTCTGGAGGCCTGGGGCTATGCTAGAAGTCTGCTCGGGCAGGGAGACAGGGAAGACCCGGACCGCCCATCCTTGCCACCACCGCCCCCTCTCCCTTGGAGGCAGCGGTTCTCGCACAGCCGCTTCCCTGGCAGTGGCAGGAGCAGCTGGCAGGGGAGAGGGGATGGCGGCAGGCTGCGGCAGCAGACAGTTCGAGCTGGCTAAGAGGCAGCGTTCTTCCTCCTGCCAGCCTCGAGCTCAGCTCCAGGCAGAGTCCAGCCAGCCATACCTGGCCTCCCCCTGCAGCAGACCACGTGGATTCCAGGCAGCGCAACTTCGGGGCCTTTCCTCAGGCAGCCGGGTGCACGGGAGTGACTGGCGGCAGCGCTCCTGGCTGGCAAAGGGTGGAGTTCCGGGGCTGCATGCGGGTAATGACGGCATGGCCAGTGTGCACGCGCACTAAGACATTAAGGCCAGCTGATCGTTGCACACGCATGCGCACCAGTAACCAGCAGACTAGCTGGCTGGTGCGCATGCGTGCCCTGGAAACCCGGAAGAAGAATGGGCGATGCCACACGTGCCGGGCGACATGGCTCTGTGTGCCACTTCCGGCACGCGTGCCATAGGTTCGCCATCACGGGTCTAGGAGATCTTGGCAGTTAAATGAAAATCTTTTTAGATGTGAGAAAAACGTAATAGAATGTAAAAAATTAATGAAGGATTTTTTTCTTTTCAATATGAATAAGGGAACATCTATGGATATGGTATGGGATGCTAGTAAAGCATACATGAGAGGAGTTTTGATAAATATGAACAATGCATATAGGCGTAGACAGATGGAAAAAAGGAGGGAATTAGAAGAAGAGATTAAGAAAAAAGAAAAGGTGTTAATACATAACCCAGGGGATAAGAAAATTAAAGAGGAGATTACCTTATTATGAGGGCAGTTTAATATGATGCTCTCAGATCAAGTGGCAACTAATTTACAATACGTATGTTAAGCACAATACCTTTTATAATGCAAATAAACCAGGTAGATGGTTGGCATATATGTTGAGAAAAAAACAAAAATCTCGTACCATAGAGAAAATAGATTATAAAGGTAAAGAGGTTTATCACCAAAATATGATTAAAAAGGCATTTTTAGAATTTTACACAAGATTGTATACTGCAGATAAAATACAAGGTGTAGATATAGAGAGATGTTTGGATAGACAGAATATATATGTTTGGATAGACAGACAGAGGAACAAAGAGAATGGTTGAACCAATTAATACGGGGGGAATGAAATAGGGGAGCTTTATCCATCAGAATGGAAGGTTGAAGGATTTACAGGGGTCGGAAAATGACTACAAACTTATGCAGTTTGAATTTCCCCTCCCTCCTCCTTCCTTTGGACCGAGTTTAGGCCTTTTGGCCTTATTATGGCTATAGCTACCCATCTATCTTGGCCTGCTGAATTACTCCTAGTTTTTCCCCCACCTCTATCTAGCCTGTCTGAATTTCCTGCCATGTAAAACTTCTCTGACATAAATTTGCGAACTTAAACCTCCTTATGAGCAGGATGTTTGGATTCCCTGATGCTACTAATCCCAGGAGGGATACTGGTTCTATGGACGTAAGGCTGGTTGGAGGCGGAATATGGCTATCTTCACGCCCGGGTTTTCCATCAAAGTTTCTATGGGTCGGCCTAGGTGAGAGGCCGGCTGCCCTGGAAACTTCCGGGGTCGAATGACACGCACCTCCTTCGCCATTGCCGTGAGAGGACAATGGAGCTTGGCGGCTTGACCATAGACTGGAATTTTCCCTATGTTTGTAACATCGGTGGTCCCCTACCCTTGGACTTTGTCTCCCCTGATGATTATATGTATTCGGTGTCGGAACTCCTCTCCCTGCGAGATTCTCCCCTCTCGCAGGTTTGGCCCTCCACATTACCGAGGGCCTATCTCGATGACGGACTTTTGAGTCCGGAGAGATGGCATGGAGCAAGGAAGAATTTGTGGGGTTTTCTAGGGAAATTTTTTAAGATTTTAAGGGGTTCTGGGAGGGGGGTTTGTAATAATCTTTTTAGAGAAACTGGGAAGACGACTATGGGGGATGGGGGGGGAAATCCACCAGGGTCAGAGCCGAGCCCGGCACAGGGTAACGATTTGGGGGGTGCTGGACGAGGGATTGGGAAAGGGATGGGGGACGATACCTATGAGGGTTGTACCATTAGCACGGTAGACGGGAGGGGCAGATATGGCGGGAGCAGAGGACCATATCGTGTTGGGGGCTCGCACTTGCTGTCTGAGAGCAATTGCTTGCCCCGGTCCCCAAGGCTCCGCTTGGATACTAGGTGGCTTAGATACTCAGGATCTGGGCCTTCGGCTGATGCTATGCAATGCCAGGTCCGTGGTAAATAAGGCCCCCCTCATTCACGATCTTATACAAGAGGGAGGAGCGGACCTGGCGGGTAATACGGAGACCTGGCTGGGCCCGGAGGGCGGCATCCCTCTGGTTGAAATGTGCCCACCAGGCTTCAGAGCATTCCATCAGCCGAGGGCCCAGGGGAGGGGCGGGGGGAGTGGCGGTTATTATTAACGAGGATCTGGGTCCGAGGGAGACCGCTGTGCCTCAGATAGCCGGATGTGAACCCCTCCTTGTGAGGTGGGGTCGTGGGGTTCAGATGGGCTTGTTGCTTACGTACCTGGCTCCCTGCCGCGTGGCAACAGCCCTACCTGAGCTACTCGACGTGATAGCCATGGTGGCAGTAGATACACCCAGGCTTTTAGTCATGGGTGATTTCAACTTGCCATCCGTTGGTGAAACATCTGAGGTGGCTCGGGAGTTCATGGCTTCCATGACGGCCATGGACCTGACCCAGTTAGTTCATGGCCCTACTCACAGGGGAGGTCACACTCTGGACTTGATTTTTGTCTCTGGCCAGTGGTTGAGTGGTCTTGTTATAGGGGATATAGACATGGAACCCTTGTCATGGACTGACCACTCACTCCTTCGCCTGGATCTTCGAACCGCTGCCCCCCGCCGCAGGGAGGTAGACCCAATTAGATGGATCCGCCCCAGGCGCCTTGTCAAGTATTTGCAAGCCATTGGCATATATATCATACAGACACTAGTGGAGGCAGAAAGTGCCCCCACCCCTATGTGGAGAGGAGGGGCTTACACTGAGTATAAAACCCCCTCTAACCTTTCCACCTTGCTCTCTTTTACGTTTGTTCTCCATGAGACATGATCTTTGATAGGGGTAGTCACACACGCTGTGTGCCCCCTATCCTAATGGATATCAAGAACAACCTTTTAAACATCTTAAAATTGACTGAGGATAAAAATGTAAAACTGGTTTTTGAGAAGGGTGGAGGTTATGTTTTCGAAAATGGGGGTGTTGTTGGCGATATTGTAAAAATCAACAATTTGCCTTATTTTTCCCCAAAAGCACAGGTCAAAAGGCACAAGAAACCTAACAAGAGGGCTCAGGGAGCTAACGCCCAGATAGAGCAGAAAGGTTCTGTGCCAGCCCCCAGGTGGTCCAAACCCAAGGACCCTGGACCTAAAACCAATGAAGCTTTTAAACCAACTCCTAGGACATCCAAAGCCATTAAGGCTGAGCCCATTAAGGTCACAACTCCTCAGCCAACCCTGAGGAACTCTAAGGTGACCATTAATCCAGTGCCTACTCTCATTACTGAACAGACCAAGGCTTGTAATGGTAAGATACATAAGGTTGACAAAGTATGCATGGGTAAACCTTTACATTTGGATTGTGCTCATATATTACACCGCAGGCTTGGCCATGCCAGCTTCCCGGTTATTAAGAAAATGCAAGATTTTTCTGATGGGCTTAAGATAAAGAATTGTAATACCTATTTGGAATGTGCCATCTGTAAGGCAGCAAAATCTAAAACTGCTGCTATACCTAAGGTCTCTTCCCGTCGTGCAAGGTACCCTTATCAGCTGGTACACATGGATTTGGTTGGTCCTTTTAGACCCTCCCTTGGTAGGGGGCGTTATTTTTTAACGGTAGTAGATGATTACTCTCGTTATGGCCATGTATTTATTTTAAAGGACAAAACTGAAGTCTTTACCAACTTCAAATATCTTTACAACCAGATCCAAACGCAACACAAGGTGTGCATCGCTCAGGTGCAGAGTGATAGGGGGACTGAGTTTACATCCAAGACTTTCGAAAAGTGGATGAAGGAGAGAGATATCCTCCATTTTAAATCATCCCCTCAAACTCCGTCCGAGAATTGCATTGCAGAAAGGAGAAATGGAGTGCTGCAGAATGTCATGAACTGCCTACTTGCAGATGCTGACATGAGCCAAGTTTTTTGGGCAGAAGCGGTCAAAATGGCTAATTATCTAGTCAACAGGACGTGGAGTAGTGCCATTAACCAAACCCCATACTTCCTGGTCCATGGAAGGAAACCTAGCCTCTCACACCTGAGAATTTTTGGTTCCTATGCCTGGGTCCATATTCCCAAGCCCCTCAGAAGAAAGGGGGGCAAGGCATCAAGGAGGCTCAGATTTATAGGTTATGCAACCGGCAGCAAGGCCTCTAGGTTTGTAGACAAAAATAACCTTGTCATTGTCTCTAGATCAGCTTCCTTTGAGGAGGGGTCAAATTGGTCAAAAATTCATTCCAATGAACCCGGTTATTCCCCTATTAGAAGCGACACTGAACAAGCAGCACCACCTGAAGAGGATGAACCAACAAACTCCAAGCAACTGACCAGCGAAGATCCAGATGGTGATGAATCCCTACCTGACTCTGACGATTCAGACAAGGAATCCCTGGGTGACTTCACACCTCCTGCCTCACTTAAACGACCATATCTTCGCAGCGCCTGGGACAGAGGCCCGCCCCATTTTGATTGGAAAGATACCTCCGGCAGCTCCAATTCTGACACCGATGCTCCGGATGACAATGATGATGGTGAGTGGCAATTTCCCAGACGGTTAAAACGCTCCAATAAAGGGGTGCCACCCAAAAGGTTGGACATTGGCTGTGTTGCCTCAGTCAACAGCATTACCATGGCCCCTAAAACGTACTCAGATGTCCTTCAGCTTCCCGAGGAAGAACAGCGCAGGTGGAGGGTGGCAATGGAGCGGGAAATGGACAGTTTCAAAAAATTGAAAGTCTTCATCCCCATGGAAGTCCCCAAAAAGAGGAAAGCAATTGGCACCCGTTGGGTCTACAAGGTCAAGCCAATGCCCAACAACAAACTCCTCTATAAGGCCCGGCTGGTAGCACAAGGCTACGCACAGCGCTACTTGCAGGACTTTGATGAAACATACTCCCCCACCGTGAGAGCGGAAAGTGTGAGGGCTGCTTTGGTCACCGCAGCAGCACATGGGGAACACATTTTTCAATTTGATGTGCAAACTGCTTATTTACACGCACATCTAAAACAAGAAATTTACGTCAGAGGTGCCCCCGGATTTCAACAGCAGGAAGGCCACACCTGGCTTCTGAAGAAAAGTTTGTATGGCCTCAAACAATCAGGCAGACTGTGGTACAAATGCCTAACTAAAACTCTCAAATCACTGGGTTTCCATCCATCTCCAGCTGATAAATGTACCTTCACAAGGGATACCAAAGGGGGGCTGGAGAAAGTCCTAGTGTATGTCGATGATCTTTTATATATAGGGCCTGACAAGGGGGGAAGTATTATATTTGCCAGGACCCTACAAAAAAAGTTCACTCTAAAGTCTTTAGGATATGTGGACAAGTACCTAGGCGTACAAATCATCACTACACCAAAAGGTTTTGCTCTCTCCCAAAAGGAAAAGATAGAGGAACTCTTGGTGAAATGTAAAATGGAAGATAGCAAGCCAACGGCTATCCCAATGCAGACCGACTATTATGGATTGGCACACAAGGATAGCCCAGAGTTCCAAAATAATACTCTATTTAGGTCAGTGATCGGCTCATTACTATATATAAGTAACTGGAGCCGTCCAGATATTGCCCTGGCCGTAAACCTGCTATCTAGACAAGTGGAACATCCTACCCAGTTCCACTGGTTGGCCATTAAAAAGCTATTAAGGTATCTCAAGACCACAGCAGATTACGTGCTTCGCTTGGAACCTGAGAATAGAGACAAGGCCACGCTGTGTGCCCCCTATCCTAATGGATATTAAGACAGCCTTTGTATATAGTTAATATGTTTTGTTATATGAATAAATACACTTATCACAGTTATTCATGCATCTGCCTTTGGACTCTTCTATGCTCCTGGGTGTTTCTACGATCCCAATTTCCACACGCCTGATGGATCCTGATAGGTTCCAGATGGAGCTTGGGCCATTTCCTGAGGATCTAGCACATGACTCGGCCGAGGTCCTGGTAGCCGCCTGGGACCGGGCGGCTGGTGGGGCCTTGGACCGAGTTGTGCCTTTGAGGCCTCTGACCCAGTGCCGATCCCGGGCGGCTCCTTGGTTTACTGAGGAGCTGAGGGAAATGAAGCGCCGGAAAAGATGCCTGGAGAGCGGTTGGAGGGCCAGTCTCACTGAATCTGATCAAACACTGGTAAGGTCGCATATTAAGGCCTACCTAGTGGTGATAAAGACGGCAAAGTTTAATTACTTTTCTGCCTCTATTGCATCATCAGGGAATTGTCCGGCCGCCCTGTTTAGGGTGACCCGCTCCCTGCTCCATCCGGGAGTGCGGGAGGATCCCTTGGAAGGCAGGGCGGAGGATTTCAGACAATACTTGTATGACAAAATCGCTCAGATCCGGGGGGATTTGGACTCTGACTGGGTAGATCAGGGCAGGGTGACAAGGAATAGTCTTGAGAATGTTACCTGGGAGGAGTTTGATACTGTGACTCCCGGTGATGTGGACAGGATTTTGGGGAGACTTAGTGCGGCCACATGTTTATTGGACCTGTGTCCCTCCTGGTTGGTACTGGCTTCCTGGGAGGTTACACGAGGCTGACTCCAGGGTGTTATCAACGCTTCGTTGAGTGAGGGTCACTTTCCCGCTGCCCTGAAAGAGGCGGTGGTGAGGCCTCTCCTCAAGAAGCCGTCCCTGGATCCGGCAATATTGGCCAACTATCGTCCTGTCTCCAACCTTCGCTTCATGGCGAAGGTTGTTGAGAGTGTGGTTGCACGACAGTTTCCACAATTCCTGGAGGAAACATCTTATCTAGATCCGTTCCAGTCGGGTTTCAGGTCTGGGCACAGCACGGAAACGGCATTGGTCGTGTTGGTTGATGATCTCTGGAGGGCTCGGGACAGGGGTTGCTCCTCTGTTCTGGTCCTGTTAGATCTCTCAGCGGCTTTTGATACCATCGACCATGGTATCATGCTGCACCGGCTGGAAGAGTTGGGGGTGGGAGGCACCGTGTTGCAGTGGTTCTCCTCCTTTCTCTCCGACCGGTCGCAGTTTGTGTTGGCAGGGGGGCAGAGGTCGACCTCGAGGCCTCTCATCTGTGGAGTGCCGCAGGGATCGGTCCTCTCGCCCCTTCTGTTCAACATTTATGTGAAGCCGCTGGGCGAGATCATCCGTGGCTTCGGGGTGAGATACCACCAGTACGTTGATGACACCCAGCTGTACATCTCCACCCCAGGCCACCCCAATGATGCCCTTGAAGTGATGTCCCAGTGCCTGGAGGCTGTGGGGATCTAGGTGGGGAGGAACAGGCTCAAGCTCAACCCTTCCAAGACAGAGTGGCTGTGGCTCCCGGCATCCCGATATAGTCAGTTGACTCCATCACTGACTATTGGGGGCGAGTCTTTGGTCCCCACAGAAAGGGCTCGCAATCTGGGAGTCCTCCTGGATATGCAGCTGTCCTTGGAGGAACATCTGATGGCTGTAACCAGGGGGACCTTTTGTCAGGTTTGCCTGATTCGCCAGTTGCGGCCCTTTCTTGATCGGGATTCCCTGTGCACAGTCACTCACGCCCTCGTCACCTCTCGCCTTGACTACTGCAACGCTCTCTACATGGGGCTCCCCTTGAAGAGCACCCGGAGGCTCCAACTGGTCCAGAACACAGCAGCGCGGGTAGTGACGGGAGCAGCATGGCGCTCCCATGTAACACCGCTCTTGCGCGAGCTGCACTGGCTCCCGGTGGTCTTCCGGGTGCGCTTCAAGGTGTTGGTCATCACCTTTAAAGCGCTCCATGGCATAGGGCCTAGCTATCTTCGAGACCGCCTGCTGCTACCGACAACCTCCCATCGACCCGTGCGCTCCCACAGAGAGGGCCTCCTCAGGGTGCCATCAGCCAAACAATGTAGGCTGGTGACCCCCAGGGGGAGGGACTTCTCTGTGGGGGCACCTACCCTCTGGAATCAGTTGCCCCCAGAGATAAGGAGAATCCAAGACCTCAGTGCCTTCTGCCGTGCCCTTAAAACCCACTTTTTCCAGCAAGCCGGGCTGGCTTAAGAAGAAATTTTTAAATGTTTTAATTGGTTTGTGATTTTTAATTTTTGGGCCAAATTTATATATATTTTAATTGTTTTTTAATATTTGTATTTCATGTTCTTAATTCTGGCTGTACACCGCCCTGAGTCCTCAGGGAGAAGGGCGGTATATAAATTGGAAATAAAATTAAAAAAATAAAAAAATAAAAATAAATAACAGGAGGAGATCCTCTTAGCAATTAAACAATTAAAAACTGGCAAGGCTCCTGGTACGGATGGATTAACGGCTGTGTATTATAAATATCTACAACTAGAAATGGTTGTACCTCTTAAAGAATTATTTAACAGAATACAGTTGGGAGAAGGGGTTCCACCTTCATGGAAAACAGCCTTTATTTCATTAATTCCAAAAGAAGATCAAGATTTGACACACCCAAAGAATTATAGACCTATATCATTATTGAATACAGATTATAAAATATTTGCTAAGATATTGGCAAATAGGTTAATGTCAGTAATGCAAAAAATGATTCATGCTGATCAATCTGGTTTTATACAAGGGAAGCAAATGAAAAATAATGTAAGACAAATTGTTGATATAGTGGAATATTTGGAAAGGAACAACCAAATCCCTGCGGTGCTTATATTTTTAGATGCGGAAAAAGCTTGATCGATTGGATTGGCAATTTTTATTGAGAGTAGTTCACAGGATGCAATTTGGGAGTTGCTTTATGCAATCTATAAAAGCAATATATCAAGAACAGACAGCTCAGATAATTGTTAATGGCAGTTTAACAGAAACTTTCAAAATTGAAAAAGGTACGAGGCAGGGATGCCCCTTATCGCCATTATTATTTATATTAACTTTAGAACTGTTGTTGAATAGAATATGTAATATAGATGAGATAGAGGGAATTAAAGTTAGAGATTATGAATATAAAGTACGGGCATTTGCAGACGATTTGGTTGTGACCTTAACTCAACCAGTGGAATCAGCAAAGGTTCTGATGGATATAATTAAACAGTATGGTCAAGTGTCTGGGTTTAAAATAAACGTTGGAAAAACAAAGATGATAGTTAAAAATATGACAATAAATCAAAAAGAGGAGCTACAAATGTCATGATAAATGCCTAACTACTATATCTCCCTGATCACCCGGACCTGCAAGGGTTAACTGACCACATATCCCATAATCCCTGTAACCACTCCTTACCTCTTTGCCCCTCCTCCTGGGTACAAAAGGTCCAACCACATGGTCCACAGATTATTCCAGATGTATACCTGAAAGAGAAAGGTACAAGGTCAGTGACCTCCAGTACCATCAGTTCTATAATAAAGCTACAGAAAAGAATTGGAGTCTATCTTTGAGTTATTGGGCTAGATCCAGCTTTTAACAACAAAGGGTAACGGGATGTGAAATAGTTAAAAAAGTTAAATACCTAGGTGTTCATATTGCACCTTCTAATGGGAAACTGTATAAATATAATTATGAGTTGTTATGGCATAAAATACAAATTGAAATGGATAAATGGAAAAAATTACAATTGTCCTTGTTGGGTAGAATAGCAGTTATAAAAATGAATGTTTTACCTAAGTTTTTATTCCTCTTTCAAATGATACCAATACTAAAAAAGGATGCCAACCTGGAAGAATGGCAGAAAGGTATTAATAAGTTTGTATGGCAAGGTAAGAAACCAAGGATAAAATTGAAAATAATGCAGGATATACGAGAAAGAGGGGGGCTGAAAATGCCCAATTTAAAATTATATTATGAAGCAGTTGTCTTATCAGCAATTAGTGATTGGATTAATTTAACAAATGGAAGGATTCTGAACATTGAAGGGCATGATTTGGTTTACGGTTGGCATGCTTACTTAGTGTATGATAAAAAGGTGGATAGAGCATTTAAGAGCCATATATTGAGGAATGCTTTACTGCGTGTCTGGAAGAAATATCAATATAAATTAAATGAAAAGATACCTATATGGACAGTACCCAGGCATGCAATAGAGAACATGAGTATAGAAAGCAGACAGGATGTAATTACATATACAGATATTCTTAATATGGAGGGAGGTATATTAAAATTAAAACCTTTGAATGTGTTGAAAGAGGAGACAATAATTCAAACTTGGTTTCAGTATGTACAACTTCAAGCCAGATGGAGAAAAGATCAGAAAATTGGTATTATACAAAGCGATGAAAATTTAATAAAACAAACTAGAGACCAAAGTTTAATATATAAGTTTATATTAATAGAGATAGATTCGGAAACAGAGCTAGTTAAAGATTGTATGATAAAATGGGCGCAGAATTTTGAACAACCAATAATGATGGAAACATGGGAAAAAATATGGGTAAGAAATGTGAAATTTACACAAGCGCAAAACTTAAGGGAGAATTTTTATAAAATGTTTTATAGATGGCATCTAGATCCAAAAAAACTATCTTGTATGTACCCGAATGTACAACCAAAATGTTGGAGATGTGATTGTGAGGATGCTACATACTTCCATATTTGGTGGACATGTAAAAAGGTTAAAGTGTTCTGGATAAAAATTTGGTGGATCCTACAAAACATTCTTAAAAAGAGGTTAAAATTTACACCACAGTTGTTTCTGCTGGGTATAGTTACAGATTGTACGGTTATAGAGACCAATTTGATTTTGAATTTAATAACTGCAGCAAGATTGTTGGTGGCACAATATTGGAAGAAGCAAGATCTACCTACAATCCAAGAATGGACAATGAAAGTAACAAACCTAGCGGAGATGGCAAAAATCTCGGCGTACATGAAGGACCATTCAAATGAAAGATATTTAAGGGACTGGAGAAGATGGATAGATTATATCCAAAGTAAATACCGGAATAAGAAGTTGCAGATAGGTTATGAATAAATATGTAGATATTTGGTGTGTTTTTTAGGTAATTAAGTTAGCAGGGTAATTAGGGAATTGAAGGAATAAGAGATGCTGAATGTTATAATTATTTAGATTAGTATGGATTATGTTTGTTGAATGTTATACCCTGTAATTTGTTCTGGGAAGAGTGGGGGGGGGAGGTGGGCGGATGGGAAGGGGAAGGGGTGGGGGGAGGGGTGGTGGGGGTAAGGGAGGTGAGTGGGTGGGGGTGGTAGGGAAGGGGGGGAATATGTAAACCTTCTGTAAAACTTTTTAATAAAAAAAAAAACCCACCACATCGCCTGGTCTGGTGTGTGGTCGAAAACCGTCCCCTGAACTCCATCTGGCCTCAGAATCTCTCGGCCCTGGATACCACCACATACTGGTAGTCCTCTACTTACGACAGTTCGCTTAGTGGCTATTACGACAGCCCTGTGAAAAGTGACCTAGGACTGTTTTTTACACAACCATTGCAGCATTCCCCAAAGTACAGGTAATCCTCGATTTACGATGGTGCATTTAGTGACTGTTCGAAGTTACGGCAGCACTGGAGAAAGGTACTTGTGACCGTTTTTCACCCGTACGACCTGTCAGCGTTCCAAATTATGTTCTCCTCCAGCGCTGACATGAATGAAAGAAGGGAGAAGCTTTGCTTTAATGCTGAGATGAACTTTTACCTAGTTCCCTGCTCTTTAGTAGATAGCGTTACCTGGGCGACAGAGGGAGGGGGGAAATTCCTGTGAAAAGAAAGTGCTTGGGATGAAGAGATGGATCTGCATGATGGCCAATGAGACATTGGGGGTTGAAGAACGGAAAGGGAGGGTTTTGGAAGGAGGGGGCAGTTTTGGCTGTCTGTCAGGGCTGTGATGTTGGGGTTTCTCGTCTGTTGAGTGGCCCCTGGTCCAGTCGGCCTCTCTCCTTTCCATCTTAGCATCCCTCTACAAAAACAGGGGCCCCCAGCTGCAAGATGCGGATGGGTTCTTGCAACTATTGAGAGCCCGTTAGGAGGAGGAGGAGGAGGACCCCTATGTGGAAGACGAGCTAAGAAACCTAATGCAGAAGGGGAAGCATATCAGAGAGCATATCCGTGAATTCAGGAGAGTCATTGGGACACTGCCTCCCCTACCAGAGCGATTGCTAGTGTATTTTTTTAGAACAAGCCTAGATAAGAGAATTTCCCAAGTGACTGCCTATCGGGACATCCCAAACCGACTCTCTGAATGGTTCCGGGTAGCGATAAAAGTCGACAGAGGGCTGCGGGCGAACGACATGTCGAAACCACCAGATGGAAAGGAGAGAGGCCGACCGGACCAGGGGCCACTCAACAGACGAGAAACCCCAACATCACAGCCCTGACACGACCGTTGCAGCATTCCTCAAGGTCATATGATCAAAATTCAGATGCTTGGCAACCGACTCATATTTATGATGGTGGCAATATCCTGTAGTCACGTGATCTCTTTTTTTGACCTCCTGACCAGCAGAGGAAGCCCAATTCATTTAATGACTTCGTTACTAATTTAACAACTGTGGTAATTCACTTAACAGCTGTAACCAGAAAGGTCATAAAATAGTGCAGAAGCTCACTGCCCAAATGTCTTGCTTAACGATAGAAACATTGGGTTCAATTGTGGTCGTAAGTCGAGGACTACCTGTAATTAAAATTTGGACACTTAGACTTCCAGCGGTGACGTCACGCTGTAGCGAGACAAACTAGTGGGGCTCCGCTTGTTCATACCCGATTTTCGTGTTTTTGAGGCTTCTACGGGCAGGTCGGATCTTGGAGAAATTGGCGAGGTAGAGGGGTTTCCTCGGAGTTGAATCAGGGAGTAGTGCGTGCTCCTGTTTGGCAAGAGGAGCCCTCTGGATATACACAGAAGAAATCCACCTGAAAATGGCAGATCCAGAGGCATGACGGCCCGATGATTTGAGCAGGGAGAGAATAGTGAAAAGCGACTTGAAGAACCGGTGAGAGGAGAAATAAGAGTGACTGAAAGGAAAAACTCTCAGGGATTATAAAACGACCCGAGACAGGAGCGGCGAAATGAGTCTCCAAGAGGTGAAGTGAGCGGCGAGTCGGCGGTGGGAGCAGAGACTGTGAGCTGTCAAAAAGGGAAAGGAAATTACTGTGTGAGCGGGAGCAAACGAGTGGATTGGGCTTTTATTCCTTTGTTACCGTTACCAGAAAGAAGCTTCTGACTTTCGAGATTGTTGTTTGAAAAAAGAAAAGAGAGAAAGTGTTGGTTGTGCTGGATGTGTTGGAGGTGACAACAGAATCTGCGCTATAGAAAGCGGAGGTGACTGTGCAGTTTTGAATAGAGAAGACATCTTGGAGGAAGTGGGTGGGGAAAAAGCAAACAAACCCAGACACAGGACTTAGAGAGAAAGAAGAAGAAGTAAAACAAGATATTATGAACTCAGACATGGACATATAA
This sequence comes from Pituophis catenifer annectens, assembly GCF_029215685.1. Lineage (NCBI taxonomy): Eukaryota > Metazoa > Chordata > Lepidosauria > Squamata > Colubridae > Pituophis > Pituophis catenifer. The sequence goes on from NW_027256885.1 coordinate 17,143,687, forward strand.
TATCTGTCTACAAGAACTTTTAGGAAACTTTGGTTTTAGTAAAGAATTAATTGAGGAAAAGATTAGCCTAACAATTAAGAAATAATAATAATAAAAGAAAATAATAAAAGAAAATAATATTTATATATTAATATATTTATACTTATCTACTCACTGAAAGATTTATAATCGTATATTTATATTTATTTATTGGAATATTTATAGACCTATACCTATATATTTACTGAAACATTTATAACCTATAGTAACTTTTGCCTCCCTTTATACTCAGATACAGTTATATATATCTAGATTTGCATATTTATATATGTTTATTCAATCGTAAGACAAACAGATAGTATTGGAGATTATTGGAACATTAAGTCAGAAGTATAACTATTGAACATAACTGTAAATTTCCTTTTTATAATACTTATATAACACTGTAGTATATATATAGAAATATATTTAAGGCTGATAGTTGTAATTGAACTTTAAGAAAGAAGGAGTGCATTTAAGAATTAATTATTACTAATTAATTATCAATTAATTAATTATTAGAAATTGGCAATAAATCAACCAAGGTCTATATCAAGAGATTAACGGGAAGTATAACAATTGTATGGAAAGAATTTAGAGGAATTAAGGAAGGATAGAGATTGAAAGAGAGGAATAGAAGAATACGGTTGATTATATGGTACTGTGGAAAAACCTATTTAAAAATATTAAAATGACAAGCACAACTACCACAGTCACTAAAACGGGGGGGGGGGGGTAACTTCAATAACAGCTTCCCCCTCAGGATCATGATCTGTGGAAGCTATGTTGGGAGGTGAAAAATCTGGTTCTACTGTTAATCTACAGAGTGTGCAGTCAACTCTATTGGCAATACAGGAAACAATGCTTAAAATGCAGGAGGTTATGACAAATAATCACGAAGACATTAAGAATGATATGGAAGAAGTTAAGGGGGAGATACATAAACTAGACGATAAAATTGGCACAATGCAGGAGATGTTAACTAAAAATGAACAAAAGATAAGGATGATAGAGGTTAAAACGGAGTTTATGGAAAAAAAATTAGTTATAGCAACAAATAGAATGGTGGCAGAACATAGGGAATTACAAGAAGCTATAGTAAATCTGGAGATGGAAAAATCAATGTTTTACCTCCGTTTTCAAAATATTCTGGAAAGCAAAGAAGAACTCCCTAAACTGATGGCCGAACTTCTAGAGGAACTGCTGCAAAAAAGTAAACAGGAGTTGGAAAACGAAATTGATGAACCATACAGGATCCATATGAACTACGCACGTAGGCATAAACTCCCTGTCAAACCCCCGTACGTTGTTCCACCCGAGAGGAAAGAATAACTCGAATGCCGGGTTCTGGGTGCATGAAGTCTTTAATCCAATCAGGCCACAACGGTAGCGGTAGGTGACATCAGTGCGCTGTGCACAAAGTCGGTGTTGGGAGCGGCTGCCTCCCAACGCCTTTTAAACACTCACGCCGGTGAAACACACGCCCTTCCGGGTCGGGCGGCCACAGCGCATGTGCCATGGCTCCGCAGGAGCAGAGGGCGTCAGAGCACCATCCCTATCCCGGCCGCAGGGTGACCAGCCGCCTGAGTGCTTGGAGTCAACACCCCCCTTCACCATCGTGAATGTGCATCGCCGCCCAACCCCCACCCCTGGTCGTTGCCGCTGATTAGCTAGCGAGCCTCGGCTGCTATTCCAGGAGGTTGAGGTCAGGATCGCTGCTACCTGGTGAGGTGTCGAGGGGCTCTCGACAGGTGGCTCCCCCTACCAGGGCTGCTCCTGGAAAACAGAAACGGAAGCATTAACAGCGGTTTTGAGAGATAGATACCCTCCCTCTTACGGCCCGGGTTTATGTGGATAGTGAGTATGAAAGTGCCTAATCAACTGGCTGGCTCTTACATTATCAGCACTGACCCATGAGGCATCTTCGAATGGGTACCCTTTCCATTTAACCAGGTATTGTATTTTGCCTCTCCTATGTCGTGAATCTAAGAGTTCTTCTATTTCATAGTGATTTCCCTCCACTGGCCCAGGCCTGGGTAAGGTGTCCCGGATAGCTTCAAATGGTCTTAAGAGGCTACTATGAAATACAGGGTGAACCTTACCCAACAACAGTGGTAGTTTTAGTTCCACGGTCACAGGGTTGATAACCCGTACCACGGGAAAAGGGCCTAGGTATTTTGGGCCTAACTTTTTACTAGGGGTACGCGGTTTGAGGTACTTTGTGGACAGAAAGACTTGATCCCCCACTACGAACGGTTTGTGATCGGCCCTTTTCTTATCCGCCTGGCGCTTGTATGTTTCCATTGCTTTGTCTAGAGCTGCTCGTATGTGTGGCCACTGTTTCCAGATGTGAAGAGCCCACTTATCTGGTGCTAGTTGCTTCTGTTTCTGGACATCCAATTCGGGTATTGCGGGAAACTCTTTACCTGACACGATCTGGAAAGGGGTATACCCGGTACTACCGTGAACAGCATTATTGTAAGCTATTTCGGCAAATGGGAGCAACTCAGACCAATCAGACTGCTGATACGACACGTAACAGCGTAGATATCGCTCTACTAGCGCATTCGCTCTTTCAGCTACTCCATTGGTACACGGATGGAATCTGGAGCTCAACCCCTGTGACGATCCTATCAATTTTACGAACATACGCCAAAATGTCGAGGTGAACTGAACGCCCCTATCCGATATGATACGTTGAGGAGCCCCATGTAATCGATAGATGTGCCATATAAACAATTTGGCCAATCTGCGAGCTGACGGCAGTCCAGGGCACGGAATAAAGTGGGCCTGTTTCGAAAAGAGGTCCACCACAGTCCATATCACTGTGTTACCATTACTCTCTGGGAGATCGACGATGAAGTCCATGGCGATCTCATCCCAGGGTCGTGTGGGTTCCGCTACGGGTTGCAAAAGGCCAAGGGGTTTTCCCGTGTGGGGTTTCGCCACAGCACATATCTTACAACTTTTTACATATTGTTCAACGTCTTTTCTAATACGTGGCCACCAGAACTGACAGCGCACCAGATGTAAAGTCTTTTGAAAACCAAAGTGCCCAGCTGCTTTAGTATCATGACACCTGTGCAAAACGGACTGTCGTAAGGCCTCGGGAATATATAGCTTATCCCCCACCCAGGCAAAACCATCCCGTTGGGTTGTCGCTTGTTTGTGTTCTGTAAGCCAGGCATCAGCAGCTAGCTGCTTCTGCAGCTCCTCCTTCCACGTGGAGTCTAAACCAGTATAGAACGTCTGGCACGCTCGTTGTTTCTCTGGTAGTATCGCTTGTACCACCTCTTCCCTTTTACTGTCATATTGTGGTAACCGGGACAGTGCATCTGCTAGAAAATTCCGTCCTCCCGGAACATATCGCAACCGGAAGTCAAAGCGTTGGAAGTATTGTGCCCACCGAACCTGTTTTGGGGACAACCGTCTGGGATTCTGCAAGGCCTCTAGATTTTTATGGTCCGTCCATACCTCAAACGTGATACCACTGCCCTCTAACAAGTGTCGCCATGTAAGTAAGGCCCACCGTACCACAAAAGCCTCCTTCTCCCAGATCGCCCAGCGTCTTTCGGTAACGGAGAACTTGCGTGACATATAGGCGCACGGAAGCAACTCCCCTTCAGGGGTTTTTTTTAATAATACCGCGCCAACCGCTACGTCACTTGCATCTGCTTGCACAATAAACGGTAAAGCGGGGTTCGGGTGTCGCAAGATAGGTGCCTGTGCGAACAATGTTTTCAACGCCTCAAAGGCTCTTTGACAGGTTGGAGTCCAGCAGAGCACTTGCCCTGGCCTCGCCTTCACCCCCGACGTTTTTGTCCGCAACAAGTCAGTCAACGGGAGAGCTATGTGTGCAAAAGCAGGGATGAATTGCCGGTAGAAATTAGCGAACCCAAGAAAACTCTGTAACTGTTTTCGTGTCGTGGGTGCTTGCCACTCTAGAACCGTGCTCACCTTTTTTGGATCCATCTCCACTCCAGCCTCAGATATGCGATATCCCAGATAGTCGAGTTTCCTGCGGTGGAACTCGCACTTCGATAGTTTAACAAACAGTTTTGCACGAAGCAGTTTTGACAACACCTGTCGCACCAACGCAACGTGTTCCTCCATTGTTTTGGTGTAAATAAGGATATCGTCGAGGTAGACGAGGACTCCCCGATACAGATGTTCATGTAATACCTCGTTTATTACTTGCATAAACACAGCCGGGGCACCTTGTAAACCAAAAGGCATAACTCGAAATTTATAACTTCCTAACGGGCAATTAAATGTTGTTTTCCATTCGTCACCAGGCCTTATTCGTACTCTATAGTAGGCTTCGCGAAGATCCAGCTTTGTAAACACCCGTCCAGTAGATAGAGTAGCCAGGAGATCTTTCATTAACGGAAGGGGGTATAAATGCACAAACAGCGTTCATATCACGAAAGTCTACACATAGACGTAGGCCCCCATCCTTCTTTTCCCGGAACAACACAGGTGCGGCCAAATGGGAACGGCTGGGTTGAATAAAGCCTCTGGCTAGGTTTTTGTCGATGTACCGTCTTAACTCCTCCAACTCAGGCCTCGTCATCGCATACATACGTGGTTTGGGTAGGGTAACACCTGGTTTTAATTCTATAGCGCAGTCGGTGGGTCTGTGGGGTGGCAACACCTCGCATTCCTCCTCCTTAAAGACTGCCTCAAGGTCTTTATACACATCCGGGTATGCTGTTGGGGCTAGGCTGACTAAACCCCCCACCTGTGGTCCTCCCTGGCTCGCCGGTGCCTCTGGCTCTGGTTCCGGACCCACACTCAGTCGAATCCGTCAAAATCCTCCTTCCCACCATATGGTGGGCCTCCATTTGTCCAACCATGCAAGGCCCAATATCACGGGTTCTACCATAGTGTCAACGACCACAAAGCAAATGGTCTCCCAATGCTCCCCTATGCCCAATGTGACTAATTCCGTGATCCGGGTTGCCGGTTTCCCACCCAATAAAGATCCGTCCATTTGTTCGAAGCGGATGGGAGTGGGTAGTTTTAGTATGCGGAGACCCAGCTCCTTGGCTACGGTTTCTCGAATGAGACACCGAGTACACCCAGAATCTATTAAGGCACCCTGTTGGACTGTCTTCTGGGTGTGAGGGTGTTTGAGTATAATAGGTATAACGAAGGGCTGTATCGGATCACTCACCATAGAGTCAACAGGAGCGTCATCGTCGCTGCTTTCTGAGACCCCCTGGGTGGCTTCCTGTTCATGGGGCTTCTCCGTCTCCAGTCGAGGGCCTCGGGATACGGTTGGTGTTGTTGCTCTGGACCAGTCTGACGAAGAACGAGCCCGTTCCCGTCCCCTGGCCACCGTTGGCGTGCTTTTGGTGGGCGGTACTGCTGGTAAAGGGCATTCGGCTGCTCGATGGCCTAACCGGTTACAGCGAAAACACCGGATCGAGCCCCGCCCAACAGGCACCAGAGAGCGAGGGGGAGACACACTGGCTGATGGGGGACCTGGCGGCCTGTCTGCACTACGCCGGGGAGGTAAGGGATAGTTAGTCACCCCCCGGGTACGGAATTCCCGTAAGCCAACGTCCAGATCCACCGCTGCATGAAACCAGTCTGACAATTTAGGGCCCAATCCCCGATACACACAGGCCTGCCTTAGGTCTCTATCCAAGCCTAACCGGAATTGGTGCACTAACAGCCGTTCAGGCCACGCTCTTAGACGGCCAGCCACAGTACAGAATTCCTTGACGTACTGCCTCACAGGCCGTCCACCCTGCTTTAAAGCCACTAGCTCCCCTTCTAACAACTGTGTTCTCGACTGGTCCTCGAAGCGTGATCGCAATGCCTCTAGGAAGAACCCCACGTCAGTCAGTTCATTGGCATGGTCGCTATGGAGATCAGCGACCCAATCCGCCGCTTCACCCGTCAGCACGGAGGTAATAGCGACCACGATGGCCCACTGCGATGGGTACAAGTGGCCATACAAATCCATGTAACTTAGGACCTGACTTAGAAACAGGGATACTCTGTCTGCACTTCCGTCAAAGGTCGCCTGTAAAGGGGGAGGGCCCCAAAAGCGATGGTGGGGTTGGCCTACTCCAGGTGCCCATATAGGGGCTGGGGCCCCGGACCGGGCGTCTTGGTCGGCTCTGAAGGCGGTCCCCCCTTGGTGTTGCCCTGGCTGACCACGGAGTTCCGCATGACCCCCCCTGGGGTTGTCCCCGCCGCCGGGGAGCTGACTGGTCCCCCCCTTGCGAAGACACGGGCCCAGGAAGTGAAGGGCCCTGCCGTCGAGCCTAAGCTTTGGGCTGGCTAAACGGAAGCGGGAGTCAGCGCTACTTCAGGCCTCTCCCCACCCCTGCCATGTGTCCTGTGCAGGCACCCATGGCTGCCATGAGTGGGCATCTCTAAAGCTTGCCTCACCAAACTTCTCACGCAGTACGTCCAAGGTGGAAGCCCCCAGTCCTGTGGAATGGCTTCTTTCAGTTTCGTCGTCCTCCAGCCATCGCCTCTCTCTCCACCCCTGGAAGGAGGGCTCGCTGGTCTGGGGTGTCAGCTGTCTGGTCTCAGTGATAGTGGGGCTTTGCCACCATTCCCCTTTTTCAAGCCATCCAGTGCCGGGACCAGCCGCCTCCGCGTCCACCGCCCCCGACTGCCGCGGCTTCTCTTTGGGTTGAACCGTCGGCAATTCCACCTTTTCCTCCTGGCCGTCTGTCACAGACCCCGCCGTAATGTCCTCCGCCACATCGTCTATTCCCGGTAGACCGACTGTCGTGCCTTCCGCCATGCTCAGCACGCTCCAGCCGCTCGTACCAGATGAAAGTGCAACGCCGACTTTCCTGTCAAACCCCCGTACGTTGTTCCACCCGAGAGGAAAGAATAACTCGAATGCCGGGTTCTGGGTGCATGAAGTCTTTAATCCAATCAGGCCACAACGGTAGCGGTAGGTGACATCAGTGCGCTGTGCACAAAGTCGGCGTTGGGAGCGGCTGCCTCCCAACACCTTTTAAACACTCGCGCCAGTGAAACACACGCCCTTCCGGGTCGGGCGGCCACAGCGCATGCGCCATGGCTCCGCAGGAGCGGAGGGCGTCAGAGCACCATCCCTATCCCGGCCGCAGGGTGACTGGCCACCTGAGTGCTTGGAGTCAACACCCCCCTTCACCATCGTGAATGTGCATCACCGCCCAACCCCCCCCCCCGGTTGTTGCCGCTGATTAGCTAGCGAGCCCCAGCTGCGATTCCAGGAGGTTGAGGTCAGGATCGCTGCTACCCGGTGAGGTGTCGAGGGGCTCTCGACACTCCCGAGAGAAGTTCATGTTAAATTTGTGAGAAAGAAAACCAGAGATGAAGTATACAGTAAAACAAGAGAAGACCCCCTGACGTATAAAGGAAAAGAGATTATAGTGTTGAAGCAGATCTGAAGAAGAATAAGAGAGCAAAGACGAAGTTATCACTTCCTCTCCACACAGCTTTTAAAATATAGTTATGTTTCGATGGCTCATCCCAGAGAGGATGTTAATAACATGACAGGAGAAGAAATTCCGGATTGACACCTTGGAAAAAGCACAGGAATTCTACGACCATTATATAAGTGGGGAGGATGAACAAGATAGTAGAGAGGAAGGAGAAAGTAAAAGCCAGGAAGATCAGATATCTGAGGAAAAAATTACGGAACAAGATACAAGAGATCAAAAGGAAATAGAACGTCAGGTGAGAGAAGGAGCCAGAACTAGAGCACAAACCAAGAACAGAGCAAGGAGAGGACTAAGACCAACAGACAAATAATAGGATGGAAGATGAAATAAAGATGCTATTACTAAACATTAATGGCATCAATTCACTTATCAAACGTAAACAGATCTCGGCTCTTCTGATCCGCGGCTGGGCGGCTCTTCAGATGAATCACCAAATGGAAAAACAGAGTTTAGCCAAACAATCTTTAATCCGCAACAGTCGGGTATCAAGGAAAAGCCAAGTACGGATGTAACAAAGTCAGCACTGAATGTTAGGTTTCGTCAGCGCTTTTTAAAGCAGCGCGCTGACCGCACCCACGCCCCACCCACATACATTTATCTTTCACAGCTGCTCCTCATTTCCTCCTTTCCGAGCCGATAGTACTTCCGCATTTTGAGAGTTGGAGACGGCGTTGCAGATGACGGTTTTGTACAGGCAACCCTGACACGCAGCCTATGCGCAAGTATTAGCAACCACCACCATCAGAACCCATCAAACCCGTCACCACTCCTAACCCGAATGTCTAACAACAATCCCCACTGCCTTTCTGTGGATTCGCCAGCCGGCCTTAGATGCCTCTCCCGCTGATAAACGTGTCGAGCTGATGTCGGGCTCGACAGGCAGCCCCCCTTACCAGGTGCTTTCCTGTAAGAAATAAAAAACAAATCAGCAACAGCTCTTAAGAAATTTGTTTTGGTTTATGTGGGTATTTTCTATGAAACCGCCGTAATAAACGGGGTGCTTTGACGTTGTGCGCATACACCCATGATGATTCTTCATATGGGTATCCCTTCCACTTCACTAAATATTTGAGCCTCCCTCGTTTTATCCTGGAATCTAAGACTTCCTCCAGTTCATATTCATCGTGGGCAACCGGACCTGGTCGGGTGGTGAAGGTAGTATGTTCCACTAGTTTCAGTAAACTGACGTGAAACACCGGGTGTATTTTCCCTAATAAAGAAGGGAGTCTCAGTCTAAAGGTTACAGGATTAATTACCTTAATTACCAGGAAAGGTCCGAGGTATTTAGGCCCCAGTTTCTTACAGGGGATTCTTAGTTTGATGTATTTGGTAGATAGAAATACCCGGTCCCCCACGTTAATAGGTTTGGGTTCTGCCCTCCCCTTGTCTGCCTGCCTTTTATATTCCTCCTCGGCCTTCTTTAATGCTTGCTTTACATTCAATTGTTAACAACAATCCCCACTGCCTTTCTGTGGATTCGCCAGCCGGCCTTAGATGCCTCTCCTGCTGACAAACGTGTCGAGCTGATGTCGGGCTCGACACAGATACTATCAAGACTTCAAAAAGAAAAGATGGATATCATCTGCCTGCAGGAGGTACATATTAGAGAAAAGCACAGTGATCTTTTGAAATATCCTAAATTAGGGAAATTACATTCGGCGCTGGCACGGAATAAAAAAAGAGGGATTGCTGTATATATAAAGAATTGGTTAAATTCTAGGAAAATATTTAGTGATAAAGATGGTAGAATCTTAATAACGGAAATAACTACAAACTAAGAAAATCCTAGTGACAATCTACGCACCAAACACAAAACAAGAAAAATTCTACAACAAACTACATATCAAAATAACGGAATTAGATAATGGAAAATAATGGAAAATATTTGCATAATAGGGGATTTCAATGCAGTGGCAGATAATAAAGTTGATTATAGGACTACAAGGAAAAATAAATATAAAAGACAAAAATTACCAAGTACATTTTTTGGGATGATGCAAGAGCTAAATTTAAGAGACGCGTGGAGACAATTGAACCCAGAGAAACAACAATACACCTTCTTCTCCCACCCACACAATTCGTGGTCATGCATTGATATGGCTTGGATGAACCCAGAATTGAATAATAATTTAGAAGAGATGGAGATAATGCCAAACACTTGGGCGGATCATAGTCCCTTAACATTAAAATGGAAAGGTAGGGAGAAAAAAAGGAGATGGACTCTAAACCAAAGGATTATAAAAGAAAAATCTTATATACAAACAATGGAAAGGGAATTAAATATCTTTTTTAAGGAGAATAGGAAAGAATATACGACACCACATAACTTATGGGACACCACCAAAGCATATATGAGGGGAATAACGATAGTGTATGTGGCAAGGAGAAACAAAGAGAAAAGGGAACAACAAGCGTTAATATTGGAGAAACTCAAAAAATTAGAAACAGGTCTACAGAAAGAACCCCAGAATGAGAAAATTATAGAGGAAAGAGACTTAATGAAACATGAAATCAATATATTACAACAAGAGGCAATGATATGGAATATAAAACTGGCAAAACAAAATTACTTTGAAACAGCAAATAAACCCGGAAGATGGCTAGGCCACAAATTGAAAAAAGAAAAAGTTAAGAAGTTGATACAATGCTTACAAGATGAACAAGGGAATTTGCATTACAAGAGCAATGAGAAAAAAAATATTATTCAAAATTACTTTCAAACACTATACTGCCAAGAAAATATTGCAGAACAAAATATCACAAAATATTTACAAGAGAGAAAACTGCCAAATATATTAGAGTGTGAGGGATCTGACGAAGAAGGATGGTTCGTTGAGGGCACTTCCAAGAAAAGTCAGCACGCAAGGATGCAATCAAATTAAGTCTTTATTTAGAAGTAAAAGTAGAGTAAAATGAGTTCCCTGGCATGGAGGCATCCATGCCTGGATTGAGCCCATGGATCATTCCCGTAGGAAGGTAGAACAAGAGCAGGAAGAGCAGCCCCTGTGCAGGGGTTCTTATAGGGGCCCCTGGCTCCTCCCTTACCAATGTGTGAGGGGGCCGGAGGGCCATTAACTCTCCCCAATGGGGCTGCAGGGGCCGGAACCCCTTGACCCACCAGTGGGATCAAAGGTGCCTCTTTGCTCCCATCTGGTGGCCTTTGAAGAAACTGCCATGGTTGGCACAAAAACACCTAACATAGAGGAAGATAGGGAAATGTTGAATGACAAAATTACCTTAACAGAGCTGAAAGAGGCAATTAAAAAACAAAAAAATAATAAAACACCAGGGCCAGATGGAATTCCGGCGGAAGTATATAAAAAATTTCAGGAACGTTTAGAGGAAATTATGTTAGAAATTTACAATGAGGTATTAGAGAGAGCCAAAATGCCAAACTCGTGGACAGAGGCATATATAACATTAATCCCAAAAGAAAATACAGATAATCAACATATCCAAAACTATAGGCCAATCTCGCTGCTAAATGCCGATTATAAAATCCTGGCAACAATAATGGCAGAAAGACTCAAAAAATTTTAAACAAAATTATTCATTTCGACCAAAATGGGTTTTTACCCAAACGACAAATAAAAAACAATACAAGAATTATAATGAATATATTAGAGCAGTGGTCCCCAACCTTTTTATCGCCGCGGCCCGCTGAGCGCGCGCAGGGGTGGGGGCACGGCCCAGGAGCTTTTGCGCACGGCCCATTGTGCACGGCCCAGGAGCTTTTGCGCACGGCCCAGGAGCCTTTGCGCTGCAGCGTTTATGTCCCCCGGCCGCTGCGCGGCCCGGTGCCAGGTACTCCACGGCCCGGCACCGGTCCGCGGACCGGGGGTTGGGGACCACTGTATTAGAGTATTATGAGGCCCACCCTGAAAAACAACTAGCACTAATACTGGTGGATGCACAGAAGGCGTTCAACAACCTAAATTGGCAATTCCTAATTACTAAACTAACTATGATGAAATTTGGCGGAAAATTTATAGAAATGATTAAGGCAATTCATTCAAATCAAACAGCAAAAATTATGGTAAATGGAGACCTAACAGAAAAAGTCAATATAAATAAAGGGGTCAGGCAAGGATGTCCATTATCTCCCCTCCTATTTATTCTTTCATTAGAAGTCTTACTGACTCAGGTAAGGGAGAATAAGGAAATAAAAGGGTTAAAAATTTAAAAAGAGGCGTATAAAACACAGGCCTTCGCAGACAATATGGTCTTTATAATAGAGGATCCTCTGGAAATGGGAGAATTGCTATTGCAGGAAATAGAGAAATTTGGTATAGTTGCTGGCTTAAAAATAAATAAAAACAAAACGAAGATAATTACCAAAAATTTTACACAAGGCCATAATAAGAAATTAGAGGAGAAATTAGGAATTCAAGTAGTGAAAAAAGCAAAGTACCTGGGCATTTGGCTAACAGCAAGAACGTCTTCAATAAAGGAAGATAATTATTTAAAATTGTCTGTCTGGGCCAAAATGATTTAATTTGATTTTATTTGGTTTTAAATTTTGTGTATTTATGTATTTTATTGCTTGGCTGTTCACCGCCCTGAGTCCTTCGGGAGTAGGGCGGTATACAAATCAAATAAACTAAACTAAACTAAACTAAACTAAAATGATTGCAACAAATTCAAAAAGACTTAGAGAGTTGGGCGAAATTACAAATATAATTGACTGGAAGAATTGCTACTATAAGGATGAACATCCTACCAAAAATTCTATATTTATTTCAAATGGTACCCATAAAATTAGGGAAATACTCTTTTGGAAAACTGAACAAAATAATTCTTAAATTTATATGGTTGGGGAAAAAGCCCAGAATGTGAGGGATCTCACGAAGATCGATGGTTCGTTGAGGGTGCTTTCAAGAAAAGGCAGCACGCAAGGATGCAATCAAATTAAGTCTTTATTTAGAAGTAAAGTAGAGTAAAACGGGTTCCCTGGCATGGAGGCATCCATGCCTGGATTGAGCCCATGGATCATTCCTGTAGGAAGTTAGAACAAGAGCAGGGAAAACAACCCCTGTGCAGGGGTTCTTATAGGAGTCCATGGCTCCTCCCTTACCAATGAGGCTGCAGGGGCCGGAGCCCCTTGACCCACCAGTGGGATCAAAAGTCCCTCTTTGCTCCCATCTGGTGGCCTTTTAAGGAACTGCCATGGCTGGCACAAAACACCTAACTGTCAGGTGTGCAGGTGTGCTTCCTTCAAAGTCCAGGAAAGAATGACCCAAACTCCATTGTTTATAGAGAAAGGTACTTTTACTAGAAGATGAAGTGAACGCAACCAAAGGAAAGCAGAATCTAAGGCAATACGCGCGAAAATTGCATATAGAAAGCATCCCCTCCCACTGTCCACCGTAAATCATCCAATCCAAAGGTCTCCCAGGGGTCAGGTGGAAGCACACGTCTGGCAGCGTCATCAATCAGGAATGCCACGACCGTTGGCCCGATGGCAGCTTCAAAGATACAGTCCGGTGGCTTAACTATCGGTTTCATTTTCCTCCAGCACGCTCCCCCCCATGCTACCTAGCTCTCCCCCCTCCCGTTACTATGGCAGCCAAAGCAGTAAAGGCGGAGGCTGACATTCGGCCCCTCTGCAGAAAGATGTTAGTCCTAAATAGGGAAAGAGAAAACAACACAACACAGACATTAGGGTTTATCAGGATATTTGGTGTGAAACAACTGAACTTTTTTTGGTGCCCGGACATCACGTTTATTCACCCATTCAGCTTGAGATAATGGGAAATGCTTCCAAGCCACCAAATACTGCACTTTACTGTGATGCTTCCTAGAATCCAAGATTTCCTTAACTTCAAAATGTTGTTCCCCTTCTATCAGTATGGGGACCGGAGGAGAATCCTGGTTTGGACGCAAAGGGGACGAATGTTCCGGTTTCAGTAAGCTAACATGAAACACAGGGTGGATTCGTCTCAAATTTTTTGGCAATTCCAATTCAACTGTGACTGGGTTGATGAGTCTAGTGACTTTGGTCCGAGCTTTTTTGATTTCTGGGAGGTCTGTAAATATTTGGTGGAAAGATAAACCATATCACCCACTTTGTAAACGTGTGCCGGGCACCTCTTTTTGTCAGCTTGAGCTTTATGTGCTCAGTGTGCGTCATCTAAAGCTTTTCGAGTTACTGCCCAAGTACCCCATAGTTGTTCGATCCACTCAATTAAAGAGGGGTTCTGTGGGTTATCCTGTGGTAGCTCTGGGATTGGCACAAACTCTTGGCCAGAGGCCACCTTAAATGGAGTGAAACCGGTGCTGCTATGTATGGAGTTATTATACGCCACCTCCGCAAATGGCAATAAGTCCACCCAGTTATCTTTCTGGTAATTTATGTAACATCTTAAGTACTGTTCTAACATGGCATTGGTTCTCTCACAAGCCCCATTTGTCTGGGGGTGGTGGGTGGAGCTTAACCCCTGGGCAGAGCCTATTAATCCTAAAAACTCCTTCCAAAAGTTGGAGGTAAATTGCACACCCCTGTCCGAGATTATATGTTTTGGAGCCCCATGTAATTGATAAACATGTTGAATAAACAATTTTGCAAGGGTTTTAGCTGAAGGGATTTTAGAACAAGGGATGAAATGCACTTGTTTGGAAAACAAATCCGTTACTGCCCAAATGACTGTGCACCCCCCACTCTCCGGCAGGTCTACAATAAAATCCATGGATATCTCTTTCCAAGGAGCATTTGGCCTTGCCACACTCTGAAGTAAACCAGGTGGCTTCCCCGGAGGTCTCTTAGCTGAGGCACACACCGGAAAGCTAGCTACATATGCCTCTATGTCCTTTTTGAGTGCAGGCCACCAGAATTGTCTTTTAACGAGATGTAGAGTTTTAACAAATCCAAAGTGTCCCGCTGTCTTGGTGTCATGAGCGTGCTGCAACACCGCTAGTCTTAAACTGGCCAGAACATACAATTTGGCCCCAATCCAAGCTAGTTCATCACGGAGTGTACATTCATTCGAGTGGGTTCGAAACCACTCGTCAGTCTTTAGAGCTTCTTGTAGTTTCTGAAGCAAATTGCCCGAGAGGGCTGGATCAGCCCTCGTCTGTGCTCTGGTAGTTACTGGTGCTGCTAGTTGTGTCACAGGTATGATAGGCCGAACCACTTCCTCCTTGGTACTGTTGTATTGAGGCAATCTGGAAAGTGCATCCACCATGAAGTTCTTTCCACCAGGAAGGTAGCGTAAAGTGAAATTAAAACGGTTGAAGTGTTGAGCCCAGCGAGCTTGCTTTGGTGACAGCTTACGCGGTGTTTTCAAAGCCTCCAAGTTTTTATGGTCAGTCCAAACTTCAAAAGGATGCTTAGCTCCTTCAAGAAATTGTCTCCACGTTAACAATGCCCATCGCACTGCAAAAGCTTCCTTTTCCCATATGGCCCATCTCCTTTCGGTCTCTGACAATTTGCGGGACGTATAGGCACAGGGTTGTAATTTCCCTTCTGCATTCTTTTGCAGAAGTACTGCTCCTACTGCCACATCGCTCGCGTCAGCCTGTACTACAAAAGGCTCTTCCATGTCCAGATGTTTGAGGACTGGTTCAGCAGCAAACAACTGTTTCAACTTTTTGAATGCCGCCTGACAGTCCATAGTCCATTCAAGGGCTCGTGAGGGCTTTGGTCTTACTTCACCTTTTGTTTTCAGAAGATTTGTTATTGGCAGTGCGATTTTGGCGAACAAGGGGATAAACTGTCTATAGAAGTTAGCAAACCCCAGGAAGCTCTGTAGTTGTTTGCAGGTGCGTGGCGCGGCCCATTCCAATACTGCCCGAACTTTTCCAGGGTCCATCTCTATTCCCTCATGCGATATGCGATATCCAAGATAGTCAATTTTGCTTTGGTGGAACTCGCATTTAGAGAGTTTGGCATATAGTTCAGCAGCCCTGAGTTTTTTCAGGACAGTTCGCACCAATTTCACATGGTCGTCCATGCTCTCAGAGTAGATAAGAATGTCATCCAAGTAAACCAGCACCCCCTTATACAGGTGCTCATGCAATACTTCGTTAATCAATTGCATGAACACAGCAGGGGCTCCTTGTAGTCCAAAAGGGAACACTCGAAACTGGAAACATCCCAGTGGGCAGTTAAACGCAGTTTTCCATTCATCCCCCTCCTTAATTCTCACTCTGTAGTATGCCTCTCATAAGTCCAGTTTGGTGAAGATTTTCCCCTTTCCTAAATGTGCTAGCATGTCCTTCATGAGCGGCAGGGGGTAAACGTTTTCCCCGCAAATAGCGTTGATATTCCTATAATCAACTACCAAACGAAAGGAGCCATCTTTCTTTTCTTGGAACATTACAGGCACCGCCACCCTTGGTCTGGCTGGTTGGATAAAACCCCGTTCTAGGTTTTTATCAATGAAGTTTTGCAATTCCTCTAGTTCTCGAGGGGTCATGGAGTAAATTTTTGGTTTAGGGAGCTTTACCCCAGGGAGTATTTCAATGGTACAGTCTGTAGCTCTGTGGGGGGGTAGCACATCCGAGGCCTTTTCACTAAAAACTTCTTGGAGATCGCAATACTCCTTTGGAATCTTTTCCTCCCCTTTGATGTGGCCTATTGCCACTTCTGCCCTTTCGTGTTCTACTCCGTCCTCCAGGGGGTTTTCTTCCCTCTCTAGTCTCGGTTTTCCGGTGCGAATGCACAAAACCCCCGTTTTCCAGTTAACACATGGGTTCCATCTACGGAGCCAGGGCAGTCCAAGTATGAGGGGTCGTTCCATGCCAGGGGCCACAATAAACCTGAGGGTCTCTACGTGATCGCCCATTTGCATTTCAATGGGTTCGGTCACAAAGCTGGCTGGGCCCCCTCCTGCAATCGATCCATCCAACTGACAGAACGCAATGGGCCTTTTTAATGTTTTTAACCTCAGGCCCATTTTCTCCACCACTTTCAGGCTGATTATGCACCTGGTGCACCCAGAGTCTAATAGGGCTAACATCTGCGCATGTGCCCCTGTGGACGGCACCCTTATTTCTATGGGGATGAGCATGGGGCCCTCAGTGTGACTCACCAGATCATCGGAGTCGGAGTCGGAGTCCGTCCCGCTGTCGTCCGCGGTGGTCGGAGTTCCCAACTCACCCTGGTTTCGGGGAGCGAACTCAACAACTTCTCCTTTCAGGGCGGTTTTGCGAGCTTTTGCGGGTGCTTTGTCAGCCTTCTTTGGTCCCGAGCTGGTAGATTTTGGCACTGGCTTGGAGAAACATTCAGCGGCCCGATGGCCTTCCTTTCCACATTTGAAACACGTGAAGGGCTTCGATTTTGGTTTGAATTCCGCTCTCCCCGCGCCCGCCTTTGGCACTCCTTTGCGGTAGAAGGGGGATGACGGGTCCCCTGCACGGCCCCCTCGGAGTCGGCTTCGGGCCAGCTCGATTTCCACATCCTCAGCTACTACGTACCAACTCTGCAAGTCTTCGGGGACCCCCCGTGCTCTACAGTCTTTGTATATGTCTTCATTCAGTCCGTCCTTGAAACTCTCCAGTAGGGCCGCTTCTGACCACCCTGTCATGTAGGGTGCCAGTTCACGAAATTCTTGGGTGTATTCTGCCACCGATCTCCGGCCCTGCTGGATACCCTTCATTCTGAGTCTCGCTTTCCACTCAGCTAGGTGGTCTTCAAACCGCCTCCTAAGAGCCCCCATGAACAGGTTGTAATTCCTCAGCAAGGGAGAGTTATTATTGTGGAGGACCACCAATCATTCAGCTGCTACTCCCTCTAAGACATTCGTGACACATCTCACTCGTGCCGCATCTGATAAGTAATCCTCCCCCCAGTCCTGCATGTGGTTCCACGCTTGGGTCAAGAAAAGCCCCAAGGTCTTCAGGTTCCCATCATATTTTCTGGTTGGGGGGGAATTTTTGGCTTTTTGCGTCTGCGGGGTGGGGCCTGCAAGGCTGGGGGTCCCTGGGCTGCTGCATCCCTTGCTTGAGCTCCAGAAGCCTGAGATGTTTCTTCCCCAGCTTCCTCTTCCTCTCCCCCACAGGCTGTCTCTTCTGGATCCAGTCTGGGGTAGTCTCCTCCCTTCCCCACAGGGAATACATAAGACTCACAGTTTTTCCGGCTTTCCTCGGCATCGCGGAGGAGTTGCATCGCCTGAGCAATCATGAGGCTCTCCTTTTGCTCTTGCAGCCACACCGCCTCTCCCTTACAAGGTCTGGAGCTGGTTACTCCTTGGGGGGTCCTCCCCAGGTCCAACAACCTTCCTACTCCCCTCGACCATCTAGCTTCCTCTAGCTCCTCTCTCAGCCGAATTTTTTCCATCCATTCTGCAGCTTCCTTCTCCACTTGAAGTGAAGTTATAGTAGAGCCAGCAGCTCCCATCTGGTCTCCTTCACTCTCTTGGTCAGACATATCTTGGGTTCAGCCCCCTTGGTGTTTATCCGGGATGGCTGGAGATGAGATTCTGCTTAATGTCAGGTGTGCTTCCTTCAAAGTCCAGGAAAGAATGACCCAAACTCCATTGTTTATAGAGAAAGGTACTTTTACTAGAAGATGAAGTGAACGCAACCAAAGGAAAGCAGAATCTAAGGCAATACGCGCAAAAATTTCATATAGAAAGCATCCCCTCCCACTGTCCACCGTAAATCATCCAATCCAAAGGTCTCCCAGGGGTCAGGTGGAAGCACACATCTGGCAGCGTCATCAATCAGGAATGCCACGACCGTTGGCCCGATGGCAGCTTCAAAGATACAGTCCAGTGGCTTAACTATCGGTTTCGTTTTCCTCCAGCACGCTCCCACCCATGCTACCTAGCTCTCCCCCCTCCCGTTACTATGGCAGCCAAAGCAGTAAAGGCGGAGGCTGACACTAACACAGAATTAAACTAAAACTTCTACAAGATTCTAGAATTAAAGGTGGCTTTGGCCTCCCAGATTGGGAACTCTACTATCAGGCGGCAGTAATATCATGGCTCAAAGAGTGCATAAATTTAAAAAATGGAAGAATATTAATGATTGAGGGACATGATTTACAGAGGGGTTGGCACGCCTTTATCTGGGAGGGAAAGAACAAAGCCCACAAGTACTTCCAGAGACATCAAGTGAGAGAAGCCCTGTTAGAAATCTGGTTGAAGATTAAAAGAAATTTTTATACAAAAGTTCCCAGATGGGTATCAACGATGGAAGCCTTGGTTTACCCCAATTTAATTGAGTTAAACAAAATAGTAACCTATAAAGAGTTGTTAGACCAACAAGGGAATTTGAAATCTAAACAAGAATTATTAGAACAAGGAATTAAAATAGACTGGTGGCCTTATCTACAGATCCAAACAAGATACAAAAAAGATTTAGAACTATATGGATTCCAAAATGAACAACAAGAAATGGATAAAATATTAACAGGGACTGATGAGAAAATAATTACCAAAACGTATAATTGTCTTCTCAAATTTAAAATGGAGGAGGAAATGGTGAAAGAAACAATGATAATTTGGGTGAAAATTTTTGGATATAATATAGAATTAGAGCATTGGGAAAAAGTATGGGGAAGAAATTATAAAATGACGTTGTTGGCCGCCTATAAAGAGAATATCTATAAAATGTTTTATACGTGGCATTTACCCCCGGCGAGATTGGCTAAGATGTTTCCAAATAACCCACCGCACTGTTGGAAATGTAACCATCAACAAGGGACATACTACCACATGTGGTGGACATGTCCCAAAGCCAGAGATTACTGGTTAAAAATTAAAAAGTGGTTGGAGGAAATGACTGAGCAAAAAATTGACATGAAACCAGAACTGTTTCTTTTGGGGATTATAAAAGAAAAACTGAGTAAAGATATTCAATACCTCATGCTCCACATAATCACTGCTGCCAGAATTTCATTTGCCCAGAATTGGAAACAACAACATGCTCCATCAAACAGGATCATAAAAAAGGTGCTAGTGTGTGCAGAATCAGATAAGTTAACGATGGAACTCAAAGACAGAGAGGAAACGATTTATTACGAAACACGGAACAGATGGTATAATTGGCTGAAAAAGAAATCTAAAATCAATGTATAGTGACTGTTAAGAGAAGATATTATAGTGAAAATGCATTATTCAATGTGTAGTAGGTATGTATATAATGTAGTGATTATATGAATAAGTATGTAATAAACAAAATGCGTATGTTTATAATTGGCCAAAAGATAAAATGGATATTACTAAAGATGCCAGTATTGGAAAGCTGTAAAAGTCTAACTAAAATTTTAAAGATGTAAATGTCGAATAAAAATATTTTTTTTTTTAAAATGAGGATGCTTGGCTACTGACTCTTATTTATGACGGTCGCAGTGTCCCGGAGTAACGTGATCCCCTTTTGCGACCTTCTGACCAGCAAAGTCAATGGGCAAGCCGGATTCACTTAACAATGGTGGCCCGAAATGTTGTCAAATGGGGCCACTTTAACACCTTTACTTCACTTTTAACAACTGTCTCGCTTAGCAAAAGTAACGCTGGGCTCAATTGTGGTCATAAGGCGTGGGCTAACCTGTCATCAAAATTTGGACATTTGGCAACTGACACGTATTTATGACGGTCGCAGTGTCCTGAGGTCATATGATCCCCTTTTGCGACCTTCTGACAAGATCAATGGCGAAGCCAGATTCATTCAACAACCGTGTTCCTCACTGAATCACCCCAGAGATTCACTTAACAGCCACCAGAAAGCTGGTCAAATGGGGCAAAATTCACTTTTAACAACTTGTCTCACTCAGGGACGGAAATGTGGGGCTCGATTGTGGACGTCAGGCAACGACTACCTATATACCGACACATAATTTATGGCCCTGAATTTGAAGCAATGGCCAGGAGAGATTTATGAGCTAGGAAAAAAACATGCCATGGTTGTTTTTATGGTCGGCTTTGAACTGTTGATCGGTTTATGCCGCCGATCGGTATATGACTTTCGATTGGTATATGACTTTCTTTCCCCATCTCATTTTTTTTCCTTAGCTGGAGCAGCAAAGACAACAACTGTTCACCGAACATCAAAACTTCCACATGGATGGTCGTGGCGTCTTGTTCTGCTAAATGCAGAAGCGTCCCGGGTCCGGAGCTTGTGTCAGGCTTCTAGGGAGCTCTCACCCTTCGTGCCCCAGGAATTGTTCCTGGGACTCTTGGGGAGCTCAACCCAAGCCTGGCTGCTCTCTTTCCCCTCTTTTCCCGAGGGGAAAATTTTCAAGCCGCTAAACAGCTGTTTTTTTGCTGTTCTAGCGGCTTTGACGAGATCGCGGGGCTAGCGCTCCAAAAGGAGCTGCTATCGACGACGCGTTGCCACCGGAAGTCGATACTATTTTGGATACAAAAGCAGGCAGAGCAAAGACAGGAGGAACTCCAATTGCAAGTATTAAACTTTAACTCCTGTGTATTGAATACTTCCTTCTTGATTGCTGTGGGAAGAAAGTGAAAGGAAATGGCGCCGAGCCTTAATTGGGTGTGGTAACGAAAGTTAACTTCAAAGCACTCATCTGTGCTGACAGTCTCTGCTGCTAATAAAAGGAACTTGTCTCAAAAGAAAGAAGAATTAAATTGGACTGTAGAGAAATTTAAATTTACTGAGGACTGAAACTAATTGGAAACTGAGTTAATTTCTGGGATTGGTTGTTGTAAAAGTTTTAATCTGGAACTGAAAATTGGAAAATGGCTTCTAAGCAAATAAAGATTGCTGGGGCTAAAATTACTGTGAGTTCCCCTATTCCACCACCCAAACCGCAATCTTTGACAGCTCCAGCAGAACCACAAGCTTTAACCCTGGAAGCCTTGCAGCAAGCCTTCTCTTTAGAAGAAAAATTTACTTCTGTTCTTGATGAAAAAATAAAAGTGGTGTCTGATAAAAAGGATGAAGTAACTCTAGAAGTGACAGTAATCAAGGATGAGATTCAAGTTCGCAATAAGGCAATTAGAGAAGACATTATTTTTGCATTTAAAGGTTTGGCAAGTCATATTGAAGGGTTAGATGAAAGACTAGAGGAAGTTAATCAATCAAATGTGAATTTGGAGAATAAAATGGGAGAAGTTCAGACCCAGATAGAAAAAGCAGACTTAGAGGTTATGATGATGCAAAACAGATTGATGGAATTTGCTATAAGAGTAAGAGGCCTGAAAGAAAATACCCAAGAGAATTTGAGAGAGATCTTTGCAGAAGCCTTTGCAGAGATAACTCAAGAAAGAAAGGAGGATCTGGAATGGCAAATGGATAAAATTTATTGCGTTAATTCATCGGTGGCCAGGCAGAGAAATTTACCAAGAGACATTGTAATTTACTTCACAACAAGAAGGCTAAGAAATATGATATTGCAGGCTTCCTACAAAATTAAACTTCAAGTGGCAGGGCAAGAAGTTTTAACATTAAAAGAAATCCCTCCCAAAATGTTGAGAGCAAGGAAGGACTATGCTTTTGTGGTGGATGAACTCAGAAAACGTCAGATACAGTATAGATGGGAGATTCCAACTGGATTGGTGGTGGATTATTCAGGACAGAGATTCCGTCTTAATACATTATGGAAAGCAAGGGATTTTTACTTTAATGTATTGAAGGCTGGAGGTTCTTCTTCTCCAGAAACCAGAAGAAGAAAGGAAATAGAGGAAACAAGAATGGGAGTGAAAGAAATTACCCAGGCTCAGGCAGAGGCTCAAGGAGGGGCTTTGATTGCTGAAGAAGATTTACTACAACTTACGAGCTCTGCCCAAGATATGGAGTTATTTGGCAAAGTAGAGGAGCTGAGGGATCAAAGGCAGACTCGAGCAGCAAAGAAACGCCAAGAGGAATTAAAGGTGCAGCAAGCCCAGATCAAAGCACAAGAAACCACAAAATCAGAAGCAGTGGGAGGAGCTAGGCCGAAGATCAAAGTGAGAGAGGACCTTCAGCTAATGCTTGAGAAGCTTCAAAGTGCCAAAAATGGCAAGTAAATTTCTAACTTGGAATGTCAATGGATTAAATTCACCGCAAAAGAGGAGGAAAATATTTCATTATCTGAAGCAGTATAAAAATGACATTATATGCCTACAAGAGACACATATTAGAATGCAAGATCAAAAATATTTAATAAATGCAAGATTGGGGACACATTTTATAGCATCTGCACCGGAGAAGAAAAATGGTATAGTTATATACCTTAAAAAAGGCTTACTAGCTAAATTAATTGAAGCAGACCCACAAGGAAGATATATTGCAATTGAAATCTTAATAGAAGGGAAAAAAACATTATTGATTGGACTATATGCACCAAATCAGCAACAAGAAAGTTTTTATAAGACTTTACATGCTAAATTAATACAGTGGAATTATAAAACACATAATGATGGGAGACTGGAATGGAGTTTTGGATATTAAAAAGGATAAAAAAGGATCTCTACAAAATATTCAAACACGTGCTAGATTGCCTAAATCTTTTTTTGATATGATGGAGGATATAGAGTTGAGAGATATTTGGCATGAGAGGAATGGAGAAGAGAAAGATTTTACTTTTTTCTCTGACAGACATCAGTCATTTTCCAGGATTGATTTTATATTAATTTCTAATGAATTCTTTTCTAGGGTGAAGAAAACGAAGATATGTAATTAACAGATCATAGTCCGGTTTGGATGGAATTAGAATATGAAAAGGCACCCAGGAAGTCCTGGAGGCTGAATGAAAATTTGTTTAGATATGAGGAAAATGTGAAAGAATGTAAACAATTTATGAAAGAATTTTTTGTTATGAATTTGCATAAAGGTACACCTATGGAGATGGTTTGGGATGCAAGTAAAGCATATATGAGAGGTATTTTAATTTATTTGAATAATAAATATAGACGTAAACAGGAAAGGAAACGGAAGGAGTTAGAAGAAGAAATAAAAAATAAAGAGCAAGTATTAATTTTAAACCCAACTGATAAGAAAACAAAAGAAGCAATCAATTTATTGTGAGGGCAATTTAATATGTTTATGGCAGATCAGGTAGCAACTAATTTGCAATATGCCAAACATAACTCCTTTTGTAATGCGAATAAACCAGGCAGATGGTTGGCATATTTGCTTAGGAAAAAACAAAAGCTATGTACTATAGAGAAAATAGAATATAAGGGTAAAGAGGTGTACCAGCAAAATATGATTAAAAAAGCATTTTCAGAATTCTATACCAAGTTGTATACTAGTGACAAGATTCAAGGTATAGATATAGATAAATATTTGCAGAGGGGGAATATCTCCATAATCTCAGAATGATGTGAAAAAAGTAGGAATTATAGCAAATAAGAAATAATGTGAATAAAATAGGAATCATACAAAGTAAGATACATAAAATCAGATACATGAACTCTGAAGAACCCTCTCTATTCACATTATTATAAGAGAGAAACGTGCTTGTTAGAGGCAGCTGAACCCCATTATTGGTAATATATCTTCTGAGAGGGCCTAGCTGTCATCCATCAGGAAAGCTAAGAATGGTGTTCTGGTGGATGACTGACTCTGATAAGGAGAAGAAGCTAAGCAATTACATCATAGATTTCCTCATAATTACTTGACCTATGACACTGTGTCTAACACACTGATTCTATATATCTTCTTAATAGAATCAAAACTACAGAAATACAGCTATATGGGAACATCTGAAAGGACATGCATAGGAAACAGAAAGTTACTTATTGTTTAAAGTATAGCCATAAATTTCTGCATTTAAACATTACAGCACTTAAGGAAAGTTGTAAACTATAAAGTGATGGGTTAGTAAAGTTGTAATGGTTTAATAATTAGTAAAATGATGGGGTAGTAAAATTGTGTAGCCAAAATAATTTTATTAACTAGCATGTAATGGTTTGGTAATTAGTAAAGTGTAATGTAAGTATAATGTATTTATAATGTAACCATATATGGAAGCCGGAAGGGCTCATAGAACTCCTTGTCTTGAAAACATATAAAAGCAGTGAAATCATAGCTCCTCTTTGTTCAGATTTGCGAGAACCAAACACTGCACTGAACCTTTGCGCAGATAAAATGCATCTGTCTGACCCAGGAATGTTTTCCAGTCTTTCATTTCTATAACAAGAAGAACAAAGGGAAGGTTTGAATCAATTGATAACTGTGGAGGAAATTATTTTAGCAATTAAACAATTGAAGGTGGGAAAAGCCCCCGGGACAGATGGGTTGACAGCAGTTTATTATAAAAATTTGCAGGCAGAAATGGTGGAACCGCTTAAAGAATTATTTAATAAAATACAAACTGGAGGACAAGTGCCTCCTTCCTGGAGAACAGCATTTATTTCCCTGATTCCAAAGAAAGACCAAGATCATACTCCGCCAAAAAACTATAGGCCTATATCATTATTAAATACAGATTACAAGATCATTACTAAAATATTGGCAAATAGGTTGATGCCAGTTATGCAACAAATGATTCACAATGATCAAACTGGTTTCATTAATAGGCGATATATGAAGAGTAATGTAAGACAAATAGTTAATATATTGGAGTACTTGGGGAAAAACAACCAGGTCCCTGCGGTGCTTATATTTTTAGATGTGGAAAAAGCGTTTGATCAATTGAACTGGAATTTTTTATTGAAAATAATTGAAAAGATGCAATTTGGAGAGTACTTTATACAATCTATTAAGGCAATATATCAGCAACAAACAGCACAAGTAATAATTAATGGTAGTTTAACGGAAACCTTTAATATAGAAAAGGGAATAAGACAAGGATGTCCTTTATCTCCATTATTGTTTATTTTGACTTTGGAATTTTTGTTGAATAAAATATGTGGTTCAGATAAAATAAGGGGAATTAAAATTAGGAATGAGGATTACAGGGTACGAACATTTGCAGACGACCTGGTTGTGACCTTGACCCAACCAATAAATTCAGTTATAGGTTTAATGGATATAATTAACCAATATGGACAAGTCTCTGGATTTAAAATTAATGCAGGGAAAACGAAGATAATTAAAAATATGGTTACAAGTCAAAAAGAAGAAATTGAAAGAATAACAGGATTTGAATCAGTTAAGAAGGTTAAATATTTAGGGGTTTATATCACAACATCAAATACGAAATTATATAAGTGTAATTGTGAAGTACTGTGGCAAAAAATCCAGAAAGAGATGGAAAATTGGAAAAAATTGCAACTATCATTGCTGGGAAGGATAGCTGCAGTAAAGATGAATATTTTGCCAAAGTTTTTATTTCTTTTTCAAATGATACCAATACTGAAAAAAGATGGAAATTTGAATGAATGGCAGAAGGGTATTACCTATTTTGTGTGGGCAGGAAAGAGACCAAGGATAAAATGAAAAATAATGCAAGATATACGTGAAAGAGGAGGTCTCAAAATGCCTAATTTAAGATTGCATTATGAGGCAGCTGTGCTCTCAGCAATTAGTGATTGGATTAATTTAACAGAAGAGAGAATATTGAATATTGAAGGGTATGATTTGTTATATGGATGGCATGCATATTTACTATATGATAAAAAGGTCGATAAGAATTTTAAAAGTCATATATTAAGAAATGCATTATTACGTGTATGGAAAAAGTACCAATATAAATTAAATAACAAATTACCTGTTTGGACAATACCTAGACATATGATAGAGAATATAAGTGTGGAGCAGAAACAAGATGTGACTACTTATAAAGAGCTTCTTATTTTGGAAAGAGATATATTGCAATTAAAATCTTTAGAGGTATTAAAGGAAGAAAGGAAAATTCAAACCTGGTTTCAGTATGGGCAATTGTATACTAGGTGGAAAGAAGATCAGAAAATTGGTATTGTGCAAAATGAAGAAAACTTAATAAAACAAATCAGAGATCAAAGTCCAATGCATATTAAAAGGTTGTATAATGCACTGATAGAAATAGATTCAGAAACTGAGTTAGTGAAGGATTATATGATAAAATGGGCACAAAACTTTGGGGAATCAATATCTATGGATGTATGGGAGAAAATATGGGTTAGAAATGTGAAGTTTACTCAAGCCCAAAATCTAAGCGAAATTTTTTACAAAATGTTTTATAGATGGCACTTAGATCCCCAAAAGTTAGCCTGTATGTACCCGAATTTACAACCTACATGTTGGAGATGTAAATGTGATGATGCAATGTATTTTCATGTATGGTGGACATGTAAGAAAATTAAGGCATTTTGGATTAAGATATGGTGGATTATACAAAATATTCTTAAAAGGAAGATAAAATTTACTCCACAGTTGTTTTTATTGGGTATAATTGAAGGATGTACAGTTATAGAGACTAATTTGATTTTGAATTTAATAACAGCAGCCAGACTTTTGGTGGCGCAATATTGGAAGAAGGAAGAAATACCTACTATTGAAGAATGGACATTAAAAGTAGCTAATTTGGCGGAGATGGCTAAAATTTCTGCATATTTGAAGGACCGTTCGAATGAAAGATATGTACTGGAATGGAGAAGATGGATTGAATATATACAAAACAAATACGGGACTAAAAAGTTGCAAATAGCTTATGAATGAAATATTTAGATGATTTTTCTTTTTCTTTTGATATTTTAGTATCTATGGCGGAGTTAAAGAGTAAGGGGAAGTTAAGAGTTTATAGTTAGTTTGCTTATGTTAGATTATGTTTGTTAAATGCAATACCCTGTATTTTGCTCTGGGAAGTCGAGGGGGGGGAGGGAGGGAGAGGGGAAGGGGGGGAAGGGGGTGTTGGAAGAAACATCCTTCTAGGTTCTACTCCAAGTGGGGAAACAGACACTGGAAACATGGAGACTGCTTGGAAAGATGGTTTAATGGTGGACAGGATCACATGACTTGAGTTCCTGAACAGAAGAGGGCTGATACAGTAAATCTTCGGGTTTTTATGCTCTCTCTGGCTCTGCATTTCTTGGGGCCCAGAAAGAGTTTCCTGACTGGTTGTCAGACTCCCAGGGGGTGGGGGCCTTGCTGGCTGATGGTCACATGTGCTTCCCAGGTCACATGTGGTGAGTTTCTGCTGCTATTGTGTAGAGGGCTAATCCTATCTTTGGCAATTCCTACTATGGCTCTGCCTGAAGGAGGCAGATCTTTGTTATGTAGAATAGACTGGCCCAGGCCTTAATGGCCCATTGACAAAGGGTGGGGGGCAGGAAGGTGGGAGCTGCTTTGTCTGTAAAATATGCTTCTCATATTTCTCATCCAGGGAAATATAATATTCTGCCTTTTTCATATTTCCTGAAATATTTCACTCTTCCAGGAAAGGGGTGGGTGCTAACTTCCTACAGGGGGGAAGGGGGGGAAATTTGTTTGTAAAACATTTTAAAACTTTTCAACTAAAAAAAAAAAACTTCCACATGGAGCAGCTGAAATATACCGAACTCCGAGCCCGGCAACAGCTAGAACAGCAGCAGCAGCAACAACAACAGAGCCAGAACGCACAACAATTGCACTAGCATGCCAGCGGTCCAGGCATGAATCCTCTGGGGACAGCCTTGTCATCTCACCAGCAGCCTCCCCCTTATCCCATGATGCATCACCAGATGCCCCCACCTCACCCTCCTCAACCAGGTTAGTGACGTTGCTCTGTCGTGACCGTTTCGGCAAGGAGAGAGAGTAATTCGTTCTGGGCTGGCACAAATTCTGACAAGAAGATAAGGAAGCCAAGTTTATTAAGTGTTGGAGGCATAACCTGTAAATAATAGGTAGTCCTCCCCTTATGATGAACATTGGTGGCTAAGTGAGGCAGTGATTGAGTGGATTCACGCCTGGTTTTACACCCTTCATTCTCGCGGTGGTTAAGTGAATCGCTATAGTTGTGCAGTGCATCGTGCAGCACCTGAATTTGGATCACATGACCCTGGAGGGATGCAGCAGTGGTCATACGTGTGAGGATTTTGGGATCCTTGGTGCTCTCTGACCTTGATAATTGTCTTCCGGATGTTTCACGACTCAACTAGATAATGTCATCAGTGTTAGAAGGAGGAGGACTGTGAGGTCTTTGGTTTCTCGCTGAGCTTGATAAGTTTCTTCCGGACGTTTCATGACCCGACTACGTAACATCATCAATGCTAGAAGAAAGGGGGATTAGTTTCTGTTTATGTACAATTGTTTGCCCGGGCAGTGTCATTGGGAGTGTGTGTGTGTGTGTTTTTTCCCCCCTTGGTAGTTCCCTGATTAGAGGATTGTTTTCTCCTTGATTGTTTGTCTGGGGTTAATCCCTGCTTCTCTGAGTATTGGTAACTGGAGGGGATGTGTTAGTCTTTTTGTTTCCTTTTTGAATAGTATGTAAATGTGACTTTTCTCTTATGTGTCTATAATGAGAGAAAAATCAATCCTGATAGCATCATTTCCCCCCTACAGCAATACTCTTTTTTTGGGGGGTGGGGGTGTCCTTGGTGGTCTCTGAGCTTGGTGGTCTCATGACCCAACTAGGGAATATCATCAGTGCTAGAAGAGAGTGGGGCAGAGGGGAAAGAGGAGAAGGGGGAGGAAGAGAGAGAGGGGGAGAGTGAGAAAGGGAGGAAGAGGGAGAGGAGGACTGTGGGATCTTTGGTGCTCTCTGAGTGTGGTGGTTTTCTTGCAGACGTTTCTTGACCTAATTAGGTAACATCATCAGTGCGTAACAACATACTGCGTTGTGTTCGGAGCGCAACAGGAACGGTGGATTGCAATCGGCATTTGGGAAACCAAGTCTGCCAACCTTCCTCCTCTTCCTCCGCATTTTGTTAGAGCCAGGGCTTTCTGCTCCTGGTGGGACCTCCCTAAAAGCTTTGCTCCAAAAGCTTCTTGAAACCTTCTTTTTAACACGCCCGGAGGTGCAAAAATGGGCTTTTCAAACTGAGAAAGCAAGAAAGGTAAAAATCCCTCGGCAGTGAAAAAAGGTTTCAACCCAGGGCAGGATTAGCACCAGGCGATTTTCCGGTTAGGAGAGGACATTCCGGAGTGAAGGTTTCCAACCCTTGGAGTCTGGAAAGAAGGCATCGCGGCTATTTGGATATTGGAAGACGAGGCTTCTCTACCTGTTGGATTGTGTTCAGAAATAGAGGAGGGAGGGAGGAGGGAAGGAAGGAAGGAAGGAGATATAGGGGGGAAGGATGAATGGAAGGAAAACATGAAAGAAGGAAGGAGATATGTGGGGGAGGATGAATGGAAGGAAAAGGGCAGGACATGTATGAAGGATGGAAGGAAGGAAGGAAGGAAGGAAGGAAGGAAGGAGATATGGAGAGATAGAGGAAGGAAGGAAGGAGATATGGAGGATGGATGGATGGATAGAAGAAAGGATGGAGATATATGGGGAAGGAAGGAAGTGTGGATGGATGGGATGGATGGAAGGAAGGAGATAGAGGGAGATAGGAAGGAAGGAGATAGAGGGAGATAGGAAGGAAGGAGATATGATAGATGGATGGATGGAAGAAAGGAAGGAGGTATGGGGAATGGATGGAAGGAAGGAATGAGATATATGGGGGGAGGGAGGGAGGGAGGGAGGAAGGAGCCAACCAAAGGCATCTCCACCAGCTGCCTCCTGTTTAATGAACCATGCCTTGCTTCTCTCCCCCCCCCCCCAAAACAGCTGCCGTTTGTGCTTGGCTGTACATTTGTGTGTGTGCCTGCCTGCGTGTGTGTGTTTTCCTTTCAGCCTCCCTTCCTATATGTAGGTCACACTTCCCTGATTATTCTGCTCCAGCCGTTCCTCCTTTCTGCCCATCCTCTCCTCCACCAAACGTCCTTCTCTCTCTCTCTCTCTCTTTTTCCCCCTCTTATTTTTTTTTGCCCGCGTCTCGCCTTTAACCCGTCGTCACATCTCAGCTACTGTGGGGAAATCCTGGTTAGCGGAAAGCCATTTCCCCCTCCCCCCTCCCTGCCCCCCCGGTGATGGAGAGTTTTTGCACTTCAGCATTTGCAACCCCCCAAAAAATTGTTTTTCTCTGTTTTTATTTCCCCCAGAGACACACACACACACAAAGACAGAAAAAGGCTTTTAAAAAGTGTTTTAATGGTCTGTGCCGTTTCTTGCAAAAGTAGAGTAGTGGGGAAAAACTAAGATTTTTTTTCTCCTCGCCAATGGCTTAAAAGCATTTTTCAAAAGGCAGCTTAAATATAGGCAGTCCTTGGCTTAATGACTGCGCATTTCTGCTGCTAAAGGAGACATTTCAAGGAGTTTCTTGCCCCCAGTTGTTAAGTGAATCCCTGCAGTTGTTAAGTCGGTAACACGGTTGTGAAGTGAATCTGGCTTCCCTGTTCCATTTGTCAGAAGGTCACAAAAGGGGATTGCGTCACACACACACACATGGGACACTGCAACCATCGTAAATATGAGTTAGTTGCCAAGCTTCCAAATGTTGTTTGTGTGACCGACAGTTAAGTCTGAAAACTGGTCCTAAGTGCTGTTTTAACTTTGAACGGTCACTAAATGGACCGTTGTAAGACAAGAACTATCTGGGGATTCTTTAAGAGAGGAGGACTTCAACTCCCAGAATCCCCCAGCTGGCATGCTTTGAGAGGGGAGGAATTCAAGTCCCAGAATTCCCCAGCCAGCATGTTGAGAAGCACTAGTCCAGTGATGGCGAACCTTTTTGGCATTGCGTGCCAAAAGTCCGAGCGCGAGAGCCCTCACGCGCTCTCGTGTGCCAGCACCCATAATGCAATGGGCGCCCCCATTTGTGCATGCGCACATGACCCCCCCATGCTCCTAATGCGCATGCACCTCACACTGCACATGCGCACATGCAACCCCCACTGCACATGTGTGCGCCCGCCACGCATGTGCCCCCACTTTTTCCAAGAGGGCCGGCGCACCGCTTACCGGAGGACAGCCAGTTACCCTGGCGAGACAGCTGCTCCCAAGCTGGCAGCAGCGCTCTCGGCCCTGCCTGCCAACTCGCCAGCGCCCCATTCACCCATCCCAGCAGAGGCCTTTTGCCCACGCTGCTCCCCCAGTCAGAAGGGGGTGCGGGGAAACACGCGAGGAGGCTGCGGTTGCAGCCAGCCGGGCCCACCCGCCTTCTCCGGTTGGCAGGCGGCTGAGGCTTGCAATGAATGGCGCAAGCAGGACTGCAGCTCCGCCCCTGGGCTGTAAATACACCTTGCGGGAGTGGAGGCTCGTGAGAGTTGAACCCTCCTGCCTGCCTTACAACGGGCCTTTCCAAGGCAGGGCTGGGCTCTCCAACCTTGGCAACTTTGAGAACTCTGGGAGTTCTCAAAGTCCACAAATCTTAAGGTTGCCAAGGTTGGAGACCCCAGCCCTGCCTTGGAAAGGCCTGTCGTAAGGCAGGCAGGAGGGTTCGACTCTCACGAGCCTCGACTCCCGCAAGGTGCATTTACAGCCCGGGGGCGAAGCTGCAGTCCTGCTTGCGCCATTCATTGCAAGCCTCAGCCGCCCAACTGGAGAAGGCAGGCGGGCCCGGCTGGCAGCAACCGCGGCCTCCTCGCGTGTTTCCCCGCACCCCCTTCTGACTGGGGGAGCAGCGTGGGCAAAAGGCTGCTGGTCCACTGGTGGTCCGGACTGCCAGTAGCTCGCACGGGCAGGGAGGGAGGGAGGGAATCCCTGGCTTACCTTGCTCTGCTCCCTTAGGAAGTGACCGCCGGGATTCCCTCTCTGCGTCTTTTGGCACGCGCGCCAATTGCTGGTCTTTGTGTCTGCATGCACACCAGAAACCAGACCAGCTGGCCGGTGCGCATGCGCACTCTGGAAACAGGAAGATCGTTTTCCTGGAGTGCGCATGTGCAATGGGCGGCTACTCTTCCAATTTCCGGCACGCCCGTGCACATGAAGACCAGAGGACCGGCGTACCGGAACCCGGAAGAACAATGGGTGATGGATCCGCGTGCCCAGAGAAATGGCTCTGCGTGCCACTTCCGGCACACGTGCCATAGGTTCGCCAACACGGCACTAGTCTTCCCCTCTCTCTCCTCTCTCCCCTATTTCTTTCTCCCTCCATCTCCTCTCCCCCTTCTCTTCCTCTCTTCCTCTCTTTTTCTCCTCTCTCCACTCCAGTCCTGTAGTTTGTGCGAGAGATCAGTGCTTTAGTTGCCAAGGCTGCGGATGGATGGAGGGACGGATGGACGGAGAGATGTATGGAGACACCAAAGGGTTGGGAATGTTAGAAACTGGATCTAGCCCAATAACTCAAAGACATAGACTAGTTCTTTTCAGTAGTTTTATTGTTGATCTGTTGGTACTGGAGGTCACTGACCTTGTACCTTTCTCTTTCAGGTATACATCTGGAATCGACTGTGGAACATGTGGTTGGCCCTTTTGTACCCAGGAGGAGGGGTCAAGAGGTAAGGAGTGGTTACAGGGATTATGGGATATGTGGTTAGTTAACCCTTGAAGGACCGGGTGGTCAGGGAGAAGTAATAGTTAGGCATTTATCATGACAAAACCCCCTCTAAATGCCTAACTGGATACCAGGGGTAATGTATGCGTACATACAGGAAATACACAAGTACAGACATGAATTACAAGCAAACACGCATTTTTGACATTAGGTAAGCATGTTGTTTATGTGGTAGGGGTTTAGTGAGAATATCTGCTGTTTGCTCCTCTGTGTCACAGTGTACTGCTCTAATGAAGCCTATCTCTGAAAACTGCCTGACGTGTTTGTATTTAATGTCAATGTGCCTAGAACGCTGACCTATGGCATCGGCCCTAGAGATCTCTATTGCTGCTTTGTTGTCTTCGTGGATAACTATTGGATATGAGGGTTCAGCCCAGATGTCGCAAAGCAGGTCATCGAACCATACTAAATTGTTTGCGGCCTTTGATAGGCAAACAAATTCTGCTTCCGTGGTTGATGTGGCCACCAGTTTTTGCTTTCCAGTGTACCAATGGATGGGGCAATTGTTGAGTAGTAGCACGTAGCCAGAGGTGCTTTTTCTGCACCCTATGTCCCCAGCCCAGTCAGCGTCAGCATAGCAGGTTAGCTTTGGTTTCTCGGATGTTTCTGGTTCTAGGCAGAGTAGGGCATCCGCACTGAATTTTAAGTATCTGAGTAGTCTTTTGATGGCGTTCCAGTGTATTAACGTGGGCTTGCTTACATGCCTGGACAGAAGATTGACGGCTAAGGCGATGTCGGGCCTGGTCCAGTTGGATATGTATAGCAGTGACCCTATCGTTGACCTATACAATTTGTTGTCTGTGAAAGGTTCAGATTCCTCGTACATGGTCTTCAGGAACTCAGGCTGCATGGGGGTCTCGCTGGGTTTCGCTTCGGACATGTTGCATTTGGACAGCAGCTCGATGATCTTTTCTCTCTGGGAGAGGCGGAAGCCCTTGTTGGTTTTTATCACTTGGACCCCTAGGTACCTGTCAATCTTCCCGAGTGACTTTAGGGAGAAGTGGCTACCCAGGTCGGTGGCGAACTTGTCACATCTGTCCTTGTGTTTGCTGATGTACAAGATGTCGTCCACGTAAACGAGCACACCCTCGAATGTGTTGTTTTCTCTCCTCGTAAAGAAACATTTGTCGGCTGAGGTGGCCTCGAAGCCCATGGATCTGAGGGCCTTGGCCAGGCAGTCATACCACCTTTTGCCTGACTGCTTGAGTCCGTACAGGCTTTTGTTCAGCAGCCAGGTTTGGTCCTCGCCTTTGTTGTACCCAGGCGGCGCTTTGACGTATATTTCTTTATCCAGCTCGGCGTGTAAGTACGCTGTTTGCACGTCGAATTGGAAGACCTCCAAGCCTAGGATGGTGGCCACCACCAGGGCGCTTTTGACGCTTTCCGCCCTGACGGTTGGCGAGTAGGTGTCTGTATAGTCTTCGGGGTATCTTTGGGCGAAACCCTGCGCGACTAATCTTGCCTTGTATAGGACCTTGTTGTCCTCTAATGTCTTGACCCTGAACACCCATTTGGTTCCTATTGGCTTTTTGTCCTCTGGAACTTGGGCAGGTGAGTATACCTGGAGGTTCCTTAGGCTTTCCATCTCCTTCTCCATGGCAGACATCCATTTTTCTTTTTCTTCCTGGGGGAGCCCGAGGATGTCCTCATATGAGCTGGGCGTGAAATGGGTGTTGTGGATGGTCATAACGTAGTCCTCTAACTTCTTTGGTAGCTTGTTTCTGGTTTCTCTGATTGGCCTGCTGGGGGTTGGTTCGGTTTCCTGCATGTTGTCTGCCTCATTATCCGTTAGGTCATCTATCTTCAGTGAGGGGTGCCCTTCTTTCCAACCTTTGACGCTTGCCTTGCGATGGTTGGTTTTGTGCCCTGTGACCTCTCTGACCTCCCTTTCCCCTTGGTCATGCTCGAACGTGACCCTATTGGTTGGGATGTCATTGGAGTGTACCCTCGACCAGTTTGCGTTTTCGTGGAAACTGGCTGATCTGGAAACCACAAAACGGTTATTGTTGTCGACAAATCTGTAGCCCTTTGTGCCCGGTTCGTAACCCACGAACCTTAACCTTTTTGATAATTTTTCCCCCCTTTCTTCTTAGCTGCCTGGGAATGTGGACATCAGCTGGGGCGCCGAATATGTGTAAGTGAGCAATGTTGGGCTTTCTGTTGTATAGCATCTCGTATGGCGTCTTATTGATAGAGCTTGACCACAGTCTATTCAGGGTGTAATTGGCGTAGTGTAATGCCTCTGACCAGAAATGCTGCCCCATCCCAGCATCCTCCAGGGCGCATCTCATCATGGTTTGCAACACCCCCGTTTTTTCTCTCTGAGACTCCATTTTGGAAGGGGGAGAAAGGTGAAGAGGTGTAATGCGCTATGCCCTGCTCCCTCAGCCACCTTGTGAACTCTTTGGCCATGAACTCTGAGCCCCTATCGGTCATTATCTGCCTTATTCTCATGTTGTGTTGCATATCTACTCTCCTGTGGAATTCTTTAAACCTTTGGAATACTTCATTTTTGTGTCTCAGGGAGTAGACATACCCGTACCTGACCCGTACCTGGTGTAGTCATCTACAATCGTGAGGAAGAACCGCTTCCTATGTCCTACAGAGGGTTTCATTGGCCCTACCAAGTCCATATGCACCAATTGAAAGGGGTATTCCGTGGTTCGTTTGGATCCCCTGGGGATGGCCTTAACCTTGATCTTAGAACGCTTACAAACTGAACACTCCAAGTAGTTTTCGCAGTTCTTTACTTTGAGACCCTCGGTACATTCCGTCATTTTCTTTACAATGGGGAAGCTTATGTGTCCCAGTCTCCTGTGGAGGAGATGGGCGCAGTTATCATGTAGTGGCTTGCCGATAGATACGGACTTGCTTGTCTTCTCATGGCTACTTCCTGCCTCCTGCTGCACCCCCTCTGTTTCTGGATACTTATCTATCCTGTGGTTTGTGCTGGTATCAATGCCTTCTTCCTCTCTTGCATTGGGTGTGAAGTAGGGGAGTCCCTCGTGTATGGTTACCTTTCCTATCTCTTTCCCCTGCTTGATCAAGTGTGCCTTTCCATCTTTAAACTTTATTTCTATATTTGTGTCTCGAGTTAGCCTCGTGATGGCTAGCACATTGTGGGGAATCTCTGGTATGTACAGTACCTCCTTTAAGTCCCCTAGCTGTGTGATGTGTACGTTTCCTTTCCCCACTACTCTGACCTTGCTTTGGTTTGCCACCTTTATTTCTGAGTCTATTTTTGTGAGTGAGTCTAGCAGCTCTGGGTTACAGGTAGTGTGACTTGTGGCCCCTGAATCTAGAAGCCATGAGTTTCTCTCTATCTTGTGTTTGTCATTTGGGTCATCGTGCCTGATCCCGTACATGGAGCCAGAGCTACTCTCCCTGGAGTGGTCTCTGCGCTCGTGGTGTTTCTTGGGGTTGGGTGACCATCCTCGCCCCCTTTCCTTTGGGTACCTGCGTTCAGGTGACCTTCCCCCTCTACTGTCGTGCTGCCCCCTATCCCTATGGTTCCTGGGGCAATCCTTCTTTAAGTGGTTCCTCGATCCACAAGAATAACATTCTGAGGTATCCCTGGCCCTATCCTGGAAATCCACCCTCTTTGTGGGTCTGGGGTCCCCTTTGGCTAGTTGGCGTTCCCTCCTCAGGGTGTCCTCTGCTACGAGCTGACTGGTCAGTGAGCCTAGTGTGAGGTATTGCATGTTGAGACTATTTAGTTGGGTCATGAAGATGTCCCAGCTGCTATCAAGAGAGTTTATGATTATGCTTATCATGCTCTCTTCAGTGATGATTTCCCCCCTCTGCATGAGTTCTGTCCTCGCAGCGTTCATCTTTAAGATGTGTTCACTCATGGGGACCCCTGCCTTATGCTTGGTGGAGTGGAACTCCCTAGATAGTCTGGTGGTGGTGGCTCTGCTTTGGCTATAAAACAGGTTACATAGTTTTTGCATAATATCATAAACAGTTAGGTTGTCCTCAATAGATGGATACATAGCAGATGGAATGGAGGTTAACATGATGCAAAATGCCCTGTGATGAATGCAGTCAATTTCCAGTGACCAGGGCTTTTGGGGAGGTTTGTTAGCTAGGAACAGTGCATTCTCTCTCATGAGAGCAACTCTTAATTGTTGGCTCCATTCTATAATATTACCCCCATCTAACTGCAGTTTTGGCAAATTGGCATAATTTGCCCCAGAAATGTTAGTAAGGTTACTTACTGGGGGGAGCTGTCCATGGTCCAAGTTGTGATTAAACTCGCAATAAGGCTTTGGGATGTCTGTGGCCATTCTGTACTTGCTTGGATCTATGTAACTTGCTTCTCTTATTACAGGCAGGTACTGGGCATGCGCGAAGCTCATTCCGCGCTGGAGTCCATCGGGTGAGGTTCCTGTTGCTGGAGCTCCCAGGCCTAGGCCTAGGCCTGTCGGTGGGAGGCTGAACCCGCCTCCGGTGGGTCCGAAGATCCCTCCCTGGGGTGGACACCACTGCTGGATGGCCGGATCCCCGGCGAAGAAGGGCAGAAGGTGAGGGGGCGACGCGGTCGCAAGTCGAGGACTTTCGCGGGTCGGCGGCGCGGCAGCAGCGGAGGTCGTAGGTTGAGGACTTCCTGCTCCCAGCGGCTCGGCGGCAATGGCGGCGGCGGCGGCTGATCCTCCCTCGTGGTCGCTGGTCCCTGGTCGCGTGGACTGGCCTGATGGGTGTCGTGGCGTTGGTGAGTAGCCGGTTCTTCTCTTCTGCCTCGGGCCTCGCGTTGCCGGTGTAGCGGGTGGTGAGTTCGAGTTCTGCGGTTGACTTTTCCTGCAGGCGGGCGGTCTTTTGTGCCGGTTGCTGGTGCGCGCGGAGTTTTTTGTGGGCTGTGCCTCGGTTGCCTGGTCTCTGTTGGTTGTCCTGGTCTTCTTGTGCCCCCCGGGATTTTTCTTCGATTTATTGAGTGCCGCAGGAGGCTCGAAAGCAGAGCCTAGGGCAGCGGTGATGGTCTCGATTGCCTTTTGCAACTCGAGATCGGTGGGCGTTTTTCTTTTTGTTATAGCGATCTCTTCGTGGTCGCTTTCAGAGCTGGGCTCTTCGTAGTCACTTTCTGAGTCCCCCTCGTCTGTTTCGGGGTTCGGGCATTTTCGCGCCAAGGGATTCAAATCCTGGCTTCCCATTGGCTGGTGCTCGTCCCAAGATGGCCGCCGGGAAGGGGGCGCGGAGATGGATTCTGCCGGCTCAGGGTCATCGGGTTGGGGTGGCTTACCCCTTTTTGCTGGCTTTTCTTTCTCGGTGGTCTTTGGGGCCTCGATCGCTGCTTCTTGTTGCTCGAAGAGGCTTTGAAGGTCCGCGATGAGGTTTTCTTTGTCGCTGTTTCCCTCCATCAGTTTCAGGATGGAGAGTTTGAATTTATTCATTTTCTGTGCTGTTTCTTCTTCCGGGGCGATGATTTCCTTGGATGGCCCCTCTTCATCTGATTGTGAGTCCAGGCTGGAGTCCTGTTCGCTTCCAGCTTCTGTCTCCTCCATGGCTGTGGCTTCGATCGCAAGCTTCTCAGCCATCTTCTTGGTAAGAGCTCTGGTCTGTGCTCTGTTTGCTTCTTCAGGATAGGTGTTGGGTTCAGTCATTGTCTGGAGTTATGGGCAACCGACCTCTGCTACCATTTTGTTAGAAACTGGATCTAGCCCAATAACTCAAAGACATAGACTAGTTCTTTTCAGTAGTTTTATTGTTGATCTGTTGGTACTGGAGGTCACTGACCTTGTACCTTTCTCTTTCAGGTATACATCTGGAATCGACTGTGGAACATGTGGTTGGCCCTTTTGTACCCAGGAGGAGGGGTCAAGAGGTAAGGAGTGGTTACAGGGATTATGGGATATGTGGTTAGTTAACCCTTGAAGGACCGGGTGGTCAGGGAGAAGTAATAGTTAGGCATTTATCATGACAGGGAATGGAGAGGTGGTTGGAAAGGTAGGGAGCGGAAGGGTGGGGGATGGAATGGATGGATGGAGAGATGGATGGAAATGGATGAAAGGATGGGGGAGGATGGAAAGATGGATGGATGGCACTTTGCCTTGAGCAGTGAGACTTTGGGGTACACAAGTGTCCTCCAGAGCTTTGTGATGGTGGACTAAGAATAGTGCAGAGATGTTTGTAATGAAAGAAAGCTTTAGAACTTAATAAGTTCTTACTAAATGGTGCAGCCACTGCTAAACTTGTACATACCAGCTCTGACATTAATTTGCTGAGTTTTGTGGTCTCTTTTCCTCCCCGAAGGGAAAGGATCCCAGGATCTGGGGTATGTTGTAGATCCCATCCTCGTCAGCCTGAGACCGAGGAATGTCCATCACATTGAAATTTTTGCTGACGCATCTCCTAGACACCAGCCAACGTTTATGACTTTACATCCTTTTTTTTAATGAGAAAAATAAATAGTGCTAATAGGATACTAATAGGTTACTAATGGGATACTAATAAAACTGTCCCACTGACAGGTTTTTAGTGAGTGTTCGAATCGGCAGTCAGTAACTCAAGTTTGTTTTGCTCCGTCTACCTCATCTACTTAACTTGGATTATCTCAGGAGAATTTAACGGATTTGTAGTAGGCTTCCTTGGCTGGAGGAACCATGTGACGTGGGCACCACCCAAAAGAGCTGCTTCTGGTATGGGTTTGACCAAGCCAGACCTGAACAGGAGCTGCGGGTCTTCTTCTCTTTTACTAGACTTAGAAGCCACGGGCCATACATCTGACTTGAGATGTTCCTCAAGATGATGGATCATAACTTTCATGATTCCTGGATGGTCAGAAGCCAGAAGACCTGTCCCTTTGCTCCTGACTTCCTCATAGAATCGTAAAGTTGGGATGGACCATGGAGATCTTCTCAAGATTTCTGGAGAGTATCGTCAGAACCTTGGAGGACCTGGTCCTGTCTTGCTCACAGAATCATGGTGTTGAGAAGAACCGTGGAGATCTTCTCAAGATTTCTGGAGAACATAGTCAGAAGCTCGGAGAACCTGCCCCTTTGGTCCTGACTTGCTCATAGAAACATAGAGTTGGGAAGGGACTGTGGAGATCTTCTCAAGTTTTCTGGAGACCGTGGTCAGAAGCTTGGAGAACCTGACCCTTCCTGACTGGTTTACAGAATTATGGAGTTGAAAGGGGCTGGTGAGATGTTTTCCTGGTTCCTGGAGAGCATGGTCAGCAGTTCGAAGAACCTGGCCCTTCCGTCCTGACTTGTTCACAGAATCATAGAGTTGGCTGGAATAGACCTGGACATCATGTTTGGGTGGCCTTTAGGGGTGCAATATTTTGTGTTATTTGGGAGGTTCCTGTTCTGACCTAGGCTTCCTTAGAAATTAAACAGCACAAACTTAGTCCCGGCAAACCTCTTTAATTCATACGGCTATAAATTACTTTCATTTACAGTCCGCAAGGCTTGATAAACAGTCTTTCAGAGGAAGGTTATCAACACCCACCTATCTCATGTGGAATGCTGCCAAAGAGCTAATTTCCAGACGCAGGGCAAGGCCAAACTTGGCACAGAGTCACAAACAGAATTTTCAAATCTTGAATCAGCCAGATGAACTAATTGCTTCCTGCAAAAGCTCATGTCACATTCGCTTCTCTTTTATGTCTTATGGGAGGGGCCAATCATCTCCAAACCTTACTCCCAAGTCGACCCTGTTTCCTTAATTGTTCCTGTTTCCTGGCAGCTCTGCGCATGCGCACACTGGAAACAGGCTCACGCTGTTCTTCTGCCTCGCTGATGTCAGACTCCGGAG
The DNA here is from genome assembly GCF_029215685.1 of Pituophis catenifer annectens. Lineage (NCBI taxonomy): Eukaryota > Metazoa > Chordata > Lepidosauria > Squamata > Colubridae > Pituophis > Pituophis catenifer. Next base: position 17,184,182 of record NW_027256885.1, read on the forward strand.
ACTCCAGAGGCAGCAAAGAACTACCAGATGGCCTTGGTCCCTTCTCTGCCTCCGACTCAGAGCCATCGTCCAAGCCTTCCCCAGACTCCAGGACTGGCCCACATTCCTCCCCAACCTCCTCACTGTCCGAATCTGCTGCCAGCTCTGCTGACCACTGGCGGGCCACAACAGTTCCGTTTTGTGTCCCTGTCTCATCCGGTGGGGGCCAGGATGGTGATGGGATGGAGGGAGGAGGAGGAGAAAATGGATAACGAGGATCAGAAGATGGATGGATGGATGGAGAGATGGATGGATGGGGAGGAGGAGGAGGAAATGGATGAAGAGGACCAGAAGATGGATGGATGGATGGATGGATGGAGAGGAGGAGGAAATGGATGAAGAGGACCAAAAGATGGACGGGTGGATGGATGGAGGAGGAGGAAGAGAAGAAAATGGATGAAGAAGACCAGAAGATAGATAGATGAAGGAGGAGGAGGAGGAAGAAATGGATGAGAAGATGGATGGGTGGGTGGATGGATGGATGGACAGATGGATGGAGACATGAACAGAGAGATGTTCCAGAGGTTCAAGGATGGCCTCCAAGGGCCACCACCCTCCATCACCACCTTCCTCCAACACCCCTTCACTGCTATCTTCCACCCCTACAGGTCCAATCCTCAGATAGGGCTCCATGTTGCCTGGACAACCCCTGCCAGGCCATATCATGCCAACCGGAACCACCAACGCCCCTTCAGCCGCCAGCACCAACATCCCTCCATCTGGGACAGGAAACATTGTCGGGCCCTGGGGACAACTGGCGTCTCCCAACGGCTTGTGTAAATCTTCCCGTTGGCCCCTGTCTCTCCTTGGCATGTTCCCTTCCTCCCGGACATTCAGGGGCCTCCTTTCATTTTATTTTATTCATTAAATTTACAGCTGGTCCTCGACTTACGACCACAATTGAGCGCAACATTTTTGCCACTAAGCGAGACATTTGTTAAGTGTTAAGCGAATCATTGCAGTGGTTAAGTAAGTAACCTGGTCGTTGAGTGAATCCTGCTTCCCTGTTCACTTTGCTGGTCAGAAGGTCACGAAAAAGGGATCGCGTGACCCCGGGACACTGTGACCGTCATCAATGAGACATTTGTCTCGCTTAGCAACAGAAAAGTTGGACTCGGTTATGGGTCATAAGTTGAGGACTACCCGTAGCATTCCGGACAAATGGTTGTCTAATCTTTTCAGCCCCGTTGCTCTCCGTATCCTTCCAATAATAGCCCTTGGCTTTGAACTGAAGCCAGCCTCTTACAAATCTTCCATCCAGTGGCAGGGAGTTCCCCTGGCTTCCTCATGTGCATCCCCAAACCGCCAACACCATTTTGATGGAATTTGGCAAATAAATTTTCAAAATAAATAATAATAAGTTCCACATTCTTGCGTATTACCAACCGTCAGGTGGCTGTTATCCACCCTTCCCCAAATGAACCTTCTGATAAATCCATCTCTGGTTGGAGGCCCTCAACGATTGGTCCTTGGTCCTCCTGAAATGAGGTCCCCATTTTTAGGGCCAAACCTTCACGTTGACAACATTCAGAGGTGACTTCCAACCCATCTCCTACCGAATGCAAGTGCAGAATTTAAGCCGTGCGAGATGTCACATCTTCTCTTGAGCTTCTGCAGAACCCAGCTAGAAGATCAGAGTTCTCTTTCCAGATGACCACCTTCATTTTCTCTTTGGTGTCTCTTCTCAGATCCTCAGCCACCTCCTCCTCCAGCTGACGACGCAACACTGCCTCCCGCAGCACCCCTCTCCATCTCCACAGCGCCCTGAATGCATCCTCAACCAGGACCTTCTCAAGGTCTGGAAGATGCAACCAACACCATAGTTCCTCCATGTTCTGCTCCTTCTTCTCCTGGCTTCTCCCCCCCCCCCCCGCAATGTGTCATCTGACTCACAACTCTCATAATTTTGTGATGGGGGTGGTGGTAACCCTTTGGTTGGTGCTTTTGACCCACAGCTGCTTCATTTTGGTGCTTCGGTCTCCTGGCCATCAAGGGCTACCAGCATCCTAAAAAGAATTGGCAGGGATCTGCTGGGATTTGGGGGGGGGGGGCTGAGTCAGTGAGTCAGGCCAAGAACCAAGATGGACCAGCTCGGTCCCGTGAACCAGAGGGGAAAAAGGAAGGGTTCCCCATAGCTTAGGGTTCAAGGTGACAATTTTTCTGGGAGATGTCTTCATCTCTTCTTCCAGGTGGACAATGTTCTCCAGAACTTCGCTGTTCCTTCTTCATGCCTTCTCCTTGAACCTGGGGGGGGGGGGACGACACACCCCATTTTCCCCTCCCCACAATGTCAGTGTAGTAGTCCAGGGAGACCTCCCCTCCCCTTCCAGCCCCCTCCCCACCTTTCTGTGGCTCCTCCCCCTGCAGCCCACCCACCCAACCCCTACCATCATCCTCCACCGTCATCAGTTCTCAAAACTACCTCTTAGAAAACAGCTGCACTGGGGGGCAATCCAGCAAGCTGGGACCCTCTTTGGAGTCCTGAAAGCCCCTTCCCATCTTTCATAGGAACCCCCCCAACCCGTACTGTACCCCCAAACCCCTGCTTACCTTTGCCTGCCTCCCTTTGACCCACCCTTTAGACATGGGGAGTGGGCTACTGGCTTTGGATCAGGCCAGGACACTCACAGCTGCACCTGGTTTTCTTCCAGCCTTACAAGTGCCTCGCTAGAGAAAGCAGGGGGGTGGGTGTCGTCCGGGATGCCGGGGCCAGCCATGGAACCCTCTCCACAAACACACATGATCCGCCCTTTCGACACCCCGAAATTTGAAGAAGCGTTTTCGAACCAAGGTTGTCCCGCAAAACAGTGTGACGTTTCTAACTGCGTTTCAGGGCCTGGGGGGAGGCATACGTGCACCCCAAATCTGCTTCACCGCACTCCCCCCCAGGTGTGAAGGGCATTGGGCATTGGTTCTTGCAATTGCTTCACAAATTTCTTGATTTTTGTGACACTGAAAATAACGTGGTTTTTTTTAAAAAAACAGCTTGGCATGTTGGCGTGTTTTTTGGTTAGGCAAGGTAGTCCTCAATGACCGCAACGGCGCCCCAGTGCCTAAGTGAGAGATTTGTTAAGGGAGTTTTGCCCCATTTTACGACCATTGTCACCACAGTTGTTAAGTGTTGTGGCCCATACGCGGCCTGTGCAGCTAGTAGCTGATTCAGACAGCGAGGAGGCTGGTGTTGTGCTGCGCCAGCAGCCTGTGCAGCTGGCACTCAAGTCGGATAATGAGGAGGCTGGAGAAGATGTGGTGCCAGAGGTGGGGATTCAGCCAGGGCTTTCAGAACCTCCAGAAGCTCCCTTAAGTGGGGGGCACCATTTTGCGGTGGTTCTCCTCCTTCCTCTCCAACCGTACGCAGTTTGTGTTGGCAGGGGGACAGAGGTCAACCTCGAGGCGCATTGTTTGTGGGGTGCCGCAAGGGTCAGTCCTCTCGCCCCGTCTGTTCAACATTTATGTGAAGCCGCTGGGTGAAATCATCTGTGGTTTCGAGGTGAAGTTCCACCAGTATGCTGACGACACCCAGCTGTACATATCCACCCCGGACCATCCCAATGATGCCCTTGACGTGATGTCCCGGTGCCTGGAGGCTGTGCAGATATGGATGGGGAGAAACAGGCTCAGACTCAACCCTTCCAAGACCGAGTGGCTGTGGCTCCCGGCATCCCGGTATAGTCAGCTGGTTCCATCGCTGACTATTGGGGGCGAGATCTTGGCCCCCTCAGAGAGGGCTTGCAACTTGGGTGTTCTCCTGGATACACGGCTGTCTTTGGAAGATCATATGACGGCCGTGGCCAGGGGAGCTTTTTATCAGGTTCGCCTGATACACCAGTTGCGTCCCTTTCTGGGCCGGGATGCCCTGTGCACGGTCACTCATGCCCTCGTCCCGTCCCGTCTGGACTACTGTAACGCTCTCTACATGGGGCTCCCCTTGAAGAGCACTCGGAGACTCCAACTGGTCCAGAATGCGGCCGCGCGGGTGATTATGGGGGCGACCCATCGCACCCATGTGACACTTCTCCTGCGCGAGCTGCACTGGATCCTGGTGGTCTTCCGGGTGCGATTCAAGGTGTTGGTTACCACCTTTAAAGCGCTCCATGGCTTAGGACCTGGGTATGTACGAGACTGCCTTCTGCCACCGTTAGCCTCCCACCGGCCAATACGCTCCCACAGAGAGGGACTCCTCAGGGTGCCGTCGGCCAAACAATGTCGACTGGCGACACCCAGGGGGAGAGCTTTCTCTGTGGGGGCACCTGCCCTCTGGAATGAACAGCCCCCGGAGATTCGCATGATCCCCGACCAATGTACCTTTCGCCAGGCCCTTAAGACTCTTTTGTTCCAACAGGCCGGGCTGGCCTAGAAAATGAATTTTAATTGGGTGTTTGTAGTTTTTAATATAAGGGCCAAATTTTAAACTGTTTTTTAAATTTTGTGGGTATATGTTGTTTTAATATGGCTGTTCACCGCCCTGAGTCCTTCGGGAGAAGGGCGGTATAAAAAATTAATAAATAAATAAATAAATAAATAAATAAATAAATAAATAAATAAATAAATAAATAAAACCTAGTTTTAAAGGAAATAGTGTGCGTGTTAAATTTTTTGTCTCTTTAATGCAAAAAAAAAGAAGAAAGAAAAGAAAAATGGTGTTTTAAATTAAATTGTTTGGGTTTTTCCATGCGTGTTTTAAACTGAATTTTGTGTGGCTTTTTTAATGCAAACATTTTGTGTTTTAATCTTTTTTGTGGGTTTTTTAATGTAAAAAAAAAGAAGAAATTGCATGTGAGTTGAACTGTGGATTTTTTGCTGAATGTTTTAATGCAAAATGAGAAAATTGTGTGTGTGTGTGTGTGTGTGTAGAGTTTTGCGGTATTTTAAAATGCCAAAACAGGAAATGGTGTGTTAAAAGGAAATGGTTGGTTTTAATGTCGTATATCACCCGCAGTCTCTCTGTGTGAGTTGAACAACTCTATAAATCTGTTCAATTACTAAGTAAGAATGAACTCAATTTTATTTCAGATGCTTGGCAATGGGCTCATATTTATCACTGTGGTAGTGTCTTGGGGTTACGTGCCCCCCTGTTGCGACCATCTGACAAGCAGGAAGCCAGATTCACTTAATGACCAGTTTTTACGACATAACTGCAGTGATTCACTTAATGTTCTGCCCCAGCTACGGACCCCAAAGAACGCAGCACACACAAAGTCCATTCAAACCTTAGTTTACTGAATAAACCAGTCTTTTACAACAATGGCTGTTAATTAATTGCATTAACAGCCGCCAAGAATTCAAAGAATAACTGAAAACTTACTATGGTTGGCAGAATGCCCAGAAGCAATTTGCAGAAAGCTGATAAGATAAGCAAGACAAGACAGGAAGGTATGTGAACTAAGTTGTTCCCTGCAAATTGCTTCAGTCAGCGTTCCTCCTTAAATAGGCTAAGGGAGTGGGCAATTAGCCCCAAGCCTTACTCTCGAGGAGACCTCCTCCTGAGGAGCCACTCCTGCCTTTTAGCAGCTCTGTGCGCCCGTGCATCGAAAAGAGGCTCCTCCTCTTCGTCCTCTTCACTTTACTTTACTTTACTTTACTTTTATTAGACTTCTATACCGCCCTCTCCCGAAGGACTCAGGGTGGTGTACAGCCATATTAAAACACATAAAATTTACAAAATTTAAAAACCATTAAAATCAAATATGCAAAAATTTGGCCCACAAATTAAAAAACTTACATACACCCATTAAAATTCATATTCATGTTAGGCCAGCTCGGCTTGTTGAAACAAGAGGGTCTTCAGGGCACGGCGAAAGGTGCGCAAGTCGGGGATCATACGCACATCTAGGGGCAGCTCGTTCCAGAGGGCTGGTGCCCCCACAGAGAAGGCTCTCCCCCTGGGCGCCGCCAGTCGACATTGTTTGGCCGATGGCACCCTGAGGAGCCTCTCTCTGTGGGAGCGTATTGACCGGTGGGAGGCTGTCGGCGGCAGAAGGCGGTCTCGTATATACCCTGGTCCTAAGCCACGGAGCGCTTTAAAGGTGGTGACCAACACCTTGAATCGCACCCGGAAGACAACTGGGAGCCAGTGCAGCTCGCGCAGAAGAGGTGTGCACCCCACAAACAAGGCGCCTCGAGGTCGACCTCTGCCCCCCTGCCAACACAAACTGCGTACAGTCAGAGAGGAAGGAGGAGAACCACCGCAAAATGGTGCCCCCCACTCCCAGCCCCTCCAATCGGCGCAGCATGATACCATGATCGATGGTATCAACAGCCACTGAGAGGTCTAATAGGACCAGGACAGAGGAACAACCCCTCTCCCGAGCCTTCCAGAGATCATCAACCAATGCGACCAATGCCGTTTCCATGCTGTACCCCGGCCTGAAGCCCGACTGCAACGGATCCAGACAGACAGCTTCATCCAGGTACTGGGGCAGTTGTCACGAGACCACACAACCTTCGCAACAAAGCGAAGGTTGGAGACTGGACGATAGTTCGCTAATACAGCCGGGTCCAGGGAAGGCTTCTTTTTTTTTTTTCTCAATGCTCTTTAGTGTGTTGCAGTAATGGAATTTCTTTTTTTTTATTGAAAAAGTTTTTCAAATACAAATTTTTCCCCCTTTCCCCCCTCCTCCCTAACCCCCCCTCCCCCTCCCCTCCCCCTGTGGCTTCTTCATAATAAAACCCAAATTCATAACAGATTATATAATACTTTACCATCCCCTTACTCCATCCCCATATGCTGACCCTTTCTTTCTAATAATATTATCATATCCCCCTTATACTATACCTTTCAAAATGACATTCTACTATAACATTATATAATAACTCCTAATTTAGCATAATAATATTATTATATCTCCCAGTTTAGCGATTTCTGCTCATAATCTACCCTTTTTCTACCCCCCCATACATATATCTCTTAAATCAAATCTTTTATGTATATTAATATAACATTTCAAAGCAACCTTCCGCTATAAAACTATATAATAAATCCTAATTTAACGTTTATTCAATTCATAGTCTCCATTTCCTTCACCCCCATCGTTATATCTCTTAACTCAAATCTTTTACATATATTCATATCTAAACATAATATCCCTTTTCTTAAACTAAACAATCAATAAACTAACCTGTCTCCACCCACTTTCCTACAAGACTACCATACTTAATAATTCGTAATATCTTTATTCTTCTGCCCACACCACTAAAAAATATTCCCTTATGTAAATAAAATCCTCTTAAAAAAGACTAAGCTTGTGATCCATATGATATCTTCTGTAATGTCTTTCAGATGGATTGTAAACTCCATCACCCATGTTAGGGTAACATCACATCCTAATTCCAACAGTATGTTCGGTATCTTCCATTACCATCTGCCCCCATCAATAGCAAATATCTTCATAAAAAAACAACAACAACAACAACCACCCGAGTGACTTTATATTTGTATTCCATATAGTGTCTGTAGAGGTGTCTTTTATCCAAATTATTAATTCCAACCACCGTAATAGGGTGACAGCCAGATCATCTGCGTGCCCCAATTCCATTACTCTCTCGCCTTGTAGCTCAGCATAAACGTAGTATATTTATCAAAGAGTCCAAAAAAAAAAAAAAGATAGTTCCAATCATTTCAGTTTAAGGCCCTTTTCACATCCCAAAAGTACAGCACTGCAGAAGTCTGTCACTCTCCTCAGGATAATATAAACCAATACTTCGCCTCAACTATCTTTTCATGTATTCAATCATCTCTTAAATAACTGGCATTACACTGTTGTTTGGTTTAAAAGTTTTTGTTTTTGTGTGACCTGCTTCTTCTTTTCTTGACTTTTTGTGGGTTAGATCTCCATCCTGATTTCCTTTCTATAAATATTCATGCTGATCTATAACTTGATCTTGTTGGTTTTGCTTTTGTGGCTTAAACCTCCATTCTGGTTCTATGAGTTTTATATCAACTGATTGATTTCCATGCTGGTCTGTAACTTGATAAGTCATCACTTTAGAATCCAGAGCCGCCTCTCTTGTATTTATAAATAGTCCAGCTGAGACCTCTGAAGGAGAATCCAGAATCGGCTCATCTACAGGGACCTCTGTAACTTGTTGTTTTTCCATTACTTCCACCTCCTTTTGCTTATCTTGAATTTCTATCTCTTGTTGATTTTGCTTTTGGAGAACCTTGTAGTAAAATTCTTCCGCTTTTTCAACAGTATTTAGCTGATATCTTTCTCCTTGATATCTCAATATTATACCAACTGGAACGTCCCACCTGAATGAGATATTTTGTTTCTTAAGCTCAGTCACCAAAAATCCAAATTTCTTTCTATCTTTTAAAATCTTAGGCAGCAACTCTTTATATATCCAGATCTTTCTTCCATACAATTGTAAAGTAGAATTAAAAGATTTTTGCACAATATCATTTCTTATTTCTTTGCCTGTGAAATAAATCACCACATCTCTAGGCAATTGCCTTTGCTTTGCAATCCAAGAATTTACTCTATAAGCCTTGTCAATCTTACAAGATACCTCCTCAGGATGAACCTTTAAAATCCCGGCCAGAACTTGAGCAGATATTTTTCTTAAATCATCTCCATTATTTTCCTGTAACCCTCTCATTCTAACCGCAAATTCCGTGAGCCTGTATTTCATCATTGTAATTTCTTTTTCAATCCCTTGCTTTATATCTTCTGCATTGTAAGTCTCGTGAGCAGCTTCCTTTTTAGACTTTACTTCTAAACTATTGTCTTGAATATTTGTCAAATCATTTTCAATTATTTGTATTTTATTGTCCAAATTATTAATCTTATCATCAACTTCCTCCATTTTGGACTCTAATAACTTGATACTTGTATCCATCTTTATAACAATTTCTGAAAAAGCATTAGTCACTGTTACAATCTTTCGTTGCAAATTATCATACTTTAGTTGTATCATTTCTTTAATTTCTTGCCTAAATTTTTCAAGTTTCTGGTTCACAGTCTCGTGATATCTTGCCATTTCCTCCTGGACAAATTCTTTTAAATTAAATCCATTCTGCTGAGTCTGTAAACTCAGAACTTGTTCACATAATTGTAAATGGGGGAACACCCCCCCACCCCACTGCTTGTTTGTCAGGCTTTATTAGTTTTAATGCCATCCTGCCACACAAACTCTTTTTAAAGAAAGAAAACTTTTCCCCAAACAAGATCAAGTACAAATCTCCATGAGAAAAGAAACTTAAAATAGATATTTTTCTTCCAGATTCTAGCCAGCACTGTTTATTCCGCTACTTTGTAGCTTGTTACGGAAGGACTTTCACTTTCGGCTTTCTTCTTCTTCTCAAGCCTTGTAAAATCATTAAAAATACTTTGCGATTTAGGGTCCCAAGTCCAAATCTCGTCCTTTTTAATTAGTCCATCTGTTAATTTCATTGATTGGTCCGGTTCCAGCGCCTAGCTCTGCAAAAAGGCAGAGTTCTCCCGAAGCCCGGAGCAGCGGCGAGCAGAAATAGGGAGCCACAACCTGCTCGTCCCCAAGAGTAAAAAAGAAAACTCTGGGGACTTCGCAGAGGGCTCTACCTGCCCTCGCCTGCTCTGTCTCACATTTCCTTCAGGAAATGGAGTTTTTCGAGCTGCCTTTCAGATGTAAAGGCGGCTCTTTACAGGCAACGGGGCTGGCGGTCTCAGAGGACCGTCTGGTGGCGATGGAGGCCAGACCGGAAGCCCAGGGAAGGCTTCTTGAGGAGGGGCCTCACCACCGCCTCTTTCAGGGAGGGAGGAAAGAAACCCTCACTCAAAGAAGCGTTAATAATCCCCTGGAGCCAGCTTTGTGTGGCCGCCCGGGAGGCCAGCACCAACCAGGAGGGACACGGGTCCAATAAACATGTGGCAGCGCTAAGCCTACCCAGAATCCTGTCCATGTCCTCGGGAGTCACAAGGTCAAACCCCTCCCAGATAATACTCTCAAGACCCACCTCCATCACCCCATCTGAATCTACCCAGTCGGAGTCCAGACGTTCCCGAATCTGAGTGACTTTGTCATGCAGGAATTGCACAAAATCCTCAGCCCTACCCTGCAAGGGGTCTTCCCTCGCTCCCAAATGAAGGAGGGAGCGGGTCACTCTAAACAGGGCTGCTGGGCAGTTCTCTGCAGACGCAATAAGAGCAGAAAAATAATTAAACTTTGCTGCTCTTATCGCCACTAGGTAGATCTTAATATGAGGCCTCACCAGTGTTCGGTCAGATTCAGAACGGCTGGCCCTCCAATCGGTTTACAGGCGTCTTTTCTGGCGCTTCATCTCTCTCAGCTCCTCGGAAAACCAAGGAGCCAATTGAGATCGGCACTGGGTCAGAGGCCGCAAAGGCACGACGTGGTCCAGAGCTCCAGTGGCCGACCTATCCCTGGCGGCCACCAGTTCTTCAGTCAAGTCGTGAGCCAGAGCCTCAGGGAATGGCCCAAGCTCCATCAGGAACCTATCCGGATCCATCAGGCGCCTGGGACGGAACCACCTGGTCGGTTCCGTCTCCCTGTGGCGGAGGATAGCGGCTCGAAAGTCTAGTCGAAGGAGTGAATGATCTGACCATGACAAGGGCTTGATGTCTATATCCCCTATTTCTAGATCATTCAGCCACTGACCAGAGACAAAAATCAGATCCAGAGTGTGTCCCCCCGTGTGCGTGGGGCCTTGAATTAACTGGGTCAGGTCCATGGCCATCATGGAGGCCATGAACTCCCGAGCCACCTCTGACGTTTCACTGACAGATGGCAGGTTGAAATCCCGCATGACCATAAGTCTGGGGGTATCCACCGCCACCCCGGCTACTATGTTGAGCAGCTCAGGCAGGGCCGCCGCTACATGGCAGGGAGCCAGGTACGCAATCAGCAAGCCCATCTGCACCCCATGACCCCACTTCACAAGGAGGAACTCACATCCAGCTATCTGAGGTACAGTGGCCTCCCTCGGACAGAGACTTTCCTTAATAATAGCCGCCACCCCCCCCCCGCCCCTACCTTGAGCCCTCGGCTGATGGAATGTGCGGAAGCCTGGCGGGCACATTTCAACGAGGGGAACCCCCCCTCCTGGCCCAACCAGGTCTCTGTAATACCCCCCAGGTCAGCACCCCCCTCCTGAACAAGATCGTAAATGAGGGGGGCTTTATTTATCACGGACCTGGCGTTGCACAACATCAGCCAGAGGCCCAAGCCCTGAGGGTCTGCGCAACCCAGGGAACGAGAGATGCATTGGAGGCCGGAGTGTGAAATCGCTCGCAAACAGCGAGTGCGCACTCCCAAAACCTGATATGACCCCCTGCTACCACCATATCTGCCCCTCCCACCCACAGTACTAATCAAACAGCCCTCACCCTCGTCCCCCTGCACCCCCTCCGAGCTCCCAACCCCGTCCCTCAACCCCCTTCTCGCAACATTTTAAAGGGGTTTTGAGTGTTGAGCTCAAAGGCTGCTTGGAAAGAAGGTGAGTACCTCTAAATTTTAATTTTAATTTTAAAGCATGGAAAAGCATGGGAAATGTGTGTATGCTTACATATATGTGTGTGAGGGCCCTTCTCCCAATCACAGCTGGATCTTGCTTCCTCTGTGCATTTCCCAACCACAGAAAGACCAACAGTCTGGAGAGCATGGGGGATTTGCCAGAGCACAGGACCTTATGTTAGGGAAGTAGGAAGGCTATGTGTGTGTGTGGGATTCCACCTGGACGACAGTCTGATTTCACCTCTTTGAGCGACCTCTAGCTGCACCTCTGCCTATCGCTAGTTCCACCGAGCCGTGACTGGTAGGATAGAGAAAGCAAGGCGGGGGGGGGTGTCGCCGAACGTGGGACTTTGTGTTCAAAGGGAACGGAAGCCGAGCGGGTATTGAGTGAAAGTAAAAGGGCAATAAAAGGAAACAAGGAAGTCTCCAGTGTGTTTAAAGAGAGCCATCTGAGTATATGTGTATAGACAGGGGAGGTGCTAGTACTCGCTGTAGGGGCAGCCAGGTCCTCCCGGATCCTTTTTTGATCTGAAAACCTAGACGAATTCCCTAACTAGGAAGGTGGCCCATAGTTTGTGAGGGAATCAAAGTCCTTCCCAGAATCTTTTTTTTTCTGAAAACCGGATGAGGATAGATAGCCCGGCTAAGCCAAAGTGAACTTTACATTTCAAGGATCATGGGAAGCTGTAGCTCGAGGGTGATGGAAAATCCCCTGGAAGACAGGCATACATGTGGACTTACAAGAATTAGACAAAATTTTGATGGGACAAGAAAAAGGCATGATTGCAAAAAGTTACAAATTATTAATGAGATTAGAGATAGGTGAGGAGATAATCAAAGATACAATGATCGCCTGGGGGAAAAATTTTGGTTACTCAATTCACTTAGACAAATGGCAAGGGATTTGGTGTGAGAATATGAAGTCAGTAGTATCCACGGCATATAAAGAGAATATCTATAAGATGATATACAGGTGGCACCTTTCCCCCGATAGATTGGCTAAAATGTTCACTGGACAATCGGCAGAATGTTGGAAATGTGGGCAGGAGAGAGGCAGTTATTATCATCAATGGTGGACATGCCCGGAAGCAGTTAAGTTTTGGGGAAGAATTAAAAAATGGCTTAATGAGATTGTAAACCAAAAGATTGATTGGGCACCAGAGACATGCTTGCTTGGCTCCAAACCGGATAATAATAAAAAAAAAGATTTATGGTATTTAGCCTTACACATCATCACAGCGGCGAGATTGATATACACACAATTTTGGAAAAATAAAAATATCCCATCGGAGGAAGCAACTATAAAAAAGATTTTGGACTGTGCGGAAGCAGATAAATTGACTAAAAAATTAAAAGAGAAAGATCTAACTCAAACATGTTTATCCTGGGATAAATTATATACTTGGTTAGCGAAGAGAAAGATACAACCCAATTGAAAAGAGGAAAAGTATTTATTGAGAAACCTATATTATATTAACAAAGTGAGGTCGGATAGACCTAATTGATGTATAAAGAGAGATAAGTCGTTCTGTCTCCCTTGGAATATAACGTACTTGCAGATATGTTTGTTATTTGTTATGTTGTCTTGTATGTTATTTATATGGTGTGTTGTTATTTTTTGTGTTTTTTTTTAATGGAAAATGTAAATAAAGATTATTTTTTTTAAAAAAAGAAAATCCCCTGGAAGAGTTGATTGTGGCCTGGGACGCCAGGCGGACGCCAGTGTTACCTGGCATGAGCAAAAGGAAAGCTCGGAAATTGTGCAGAAAATGGGCTCTGCTAAGAGATAACACCGGGAGACAAATTTGGCTAAATAAAGGTACTTAAAAGAAAAGGGAAATGTATAAATATGTTGGGGTTTTTGTTTGTTTGTTTGTCTCTTTGTCTTCTATGCAACCACGTGGTATGTTTAAGATTTGTGCCTTCCCTAATTTAACTGAGATTTATGGCGGGAATGATCAGTGTGTGTGTAAATCTCAAGAGTTCTGCTTTCCTCTTTGTCCTCCTTGTTTTTATGTGTGTATGTCTAAGTCTTTGTGCGCCCTCGAGGTAATTGTAACTGTAAAATGTATCTGATCCCTAGAGACAAGAATTTGAAATTGTTAGAGAGAGAAAAGGAAAAGATTGAAGCAATGAAAAATGGGGGAGAGAGAGAAAAAAAAGAAAGGAAGAGCCTTTGCCCTGTATTTGTTTGGCCAACAAGAACAGAGTAAAGAGAACTTTTCATTTTATTTCTATTTTTTCCTCCTTCCCTCTCTGTATCTTAAAGTAACAACTCAAGTTTATGAGGAAATGTTTTAAGTTCATTTACAAGAAAAAAAAATTCAGTCTTGCATTTACTGTATGTGTTTAAATGGGTTTACCTGTTCATCTCTTTCCTGAAGCATGTGAATCCAGTTTTTTCTTATCTGTTGTGTCTCCATTTTGTTGAAACTGCATTATCTGTTTAGTAACTGCAATACTGATGTGTTGTTGTTTCTTTTAAAACTCTGCCTGCAAGCTATCTACGCCCCCCCCCCCCCAATCTCTAATCTTGTTACAATGTCTTTCCTGGGAAGATTAACCACAAAAAGGGGGAGGGGACCCTGTTCTAATGTCTTTCAGCCCTGCACAAATGACTCTGCAACCTGTGGAAGCAGAGCACATGGATCCAGATGCTGCCTCCAGAGGAGACCTTCCATCTGTTTGAACCAGGAATTGGGTTTGAATCCAGCCTCCACTGAAAGTCATCACAGCAACCAGAGTGGAGCAGACCTTCCCAAGCCTGACTGACCAGCCTTACCACCAAGCATGCTACCCAGCAGACATGAAAGGAAAGACCCTGAGATGTACAAGTAAAGACTAAAAGACTCTTCAATCCCCAGAAGACAGCTGGAAAGACTATGGGGGAGGGTGGAAATTCATTGTAAGGTTTGCTTTCTTGTCTCATTTATATAGTAATCAGTCTAATGTACTCATGTAAGGCTTGTATTTGAGAGTGGCTGGCACAGCAAGTTCTGAACACCTTAGATGTCTGTCTGGTGGGAGGGAAATTTGTCCAAAATGTTTGTATTGCCTGTATTGTAAAAGTAGCTGCATACACATGCACACACAGAGAGACACACCATTCAGAATTAGACTGAAACTATTCCCTTCACTTACCTCCACACAAAGCTTCTCCTAGGTTGATTTTTGCTCTGTGGCACTAAAAACCCAAGGAGTCATATCTCCCTGCTAATTCCATGGGGGAGGGGACAATCCCCCTCAGGCAATTCCCTCACTTGAAAAGATAGCAGAAAAAGTGATATCCAAAACCCAAGCCCTGACTGTGACTCACAAATGATGCTGCCCAGTTGCCCAGTAAAGAAAGATATGTTGCACTGGTGGTCTCATGAGTAGAAGTCCCAGGGCTCATTGTGTGTAATAATACTAAAAAAAAAAAAAAAAAAGGCCTGGGTTGCACACTGGCTAACCTCAATTTGGACTCACAAATCCTGGATGCACTAAAGTAAGAGCTAGGGCAGGTTCAGTTACCAACCCTTGGAAATGGGCAGCCTGCAATTTAAAGGAAAATCATGGCTGTGAAAAAATTTGGGACGTGTGCTTGCTTGAAACCTGACTGGAAGCTCACAGAAAGTGATATCTGAAATCTGAAATTAATTGGCATAGAAATTGGATACTGTAAAATTCTTACCAGAACTTTTCCCCTGGCTGCTAGACCTTCATGGTTGAAAGCTTTTGGGAGCCACTGAAGGAATCCTTTTCTGTTGCCTCTATTAATGCCTTCCCCTTTGCATCACAACAACTAAAAGCACCCATCAAGCCTCCCTGACCTGATCAATTTTAATCTTTTGCCAAGAACATGTTTCAAAACTCATGTTTTGAAGGAAAAAAAAGGAGGGATTGTAGGAAGTTAGCACCCACCCCTTTCCTAGAAGAATGAAATATTTTAGGAAATATTAAAAAGGCAGAATATTATGTTTCCCTGGATGAGAAATGGAGAAGCATGTTTTAAAGATTAAGCAGCTCCCACCTTCTTGCCCCCCCCACCCTTTGTCAATGGGCCAGAGGCAGAAACTCAATTCCCTCCCATCTTTGTCAATGGACCATCATCTGCAACACAATAGGACCCATCTAGCAACAGAAACTCACCACATGGCACCTGGGAAGATTACATCAGCCAGCAAGGCTAGCTAAGACCCCCACCCCCTGGGAGTCTGACAACCAATCAGGATACTCTTTCAGGGCCCCAGGAAGTTCAAAGCCAGAGAGGGCATAAAACCAAGGGACTCGCAGCATCTCGGCCTTTTTCTGTTCAGGAACTCAAACCATGTGATCCTGTCCACCATTAAACCATCTTTCCAAGCAGTCTCCATGTTTCCAGTGTCTTTTTCCTCACTTGGAGCTGAACCCAGAAGGATATTTCTTCCTACATTGCATTAAAAAAAATATATCCACAATTGAAAACACAAATTGATTTCCCCTTTTTGCTAAACAGGTAAACTAATCTCCCTTGAATCCCATCCATCTTCCTGCCAATCTGGTCTCTGGATTTTCCCCATCTTCCTTTCAGCCTTTCCGATGCAGTCACACTACAACTCCCAGCGTCCTCAGCTAGGAGGGCTGTCGCCGCATGGAGATGCTGCAGGTGTATGCTCCTTTACGGATGTCTGTTTGTGTGTGTGTGTGTGTGTGTGTGTGTGTGTGTGTGTGTGTGTTCAAGGTGATTTTTTTTGTGCAATGGACTGACACATCCTCCTGGCATCCTCCTGATTACTGACAGACTCTTTCCGCAATTGATCCATTTCTCTCGACGAACAGGATTCCCATCTGTCTCCCACACTGAGCAGGATCTGAACCTGGATCTGCTTTGCATCACCCAACTCGCTTCTTCCTGCTCCTAAATGGCTTCCTGAAAACCTGGTTAAGAAACCAAACCTCCCCCCCCGACCCCCAAAGTCAAGGGCTCCCCCAAACAAGCGACCCCCAGGGACTGGTACCATCTTCTCTGCAAGTTGCTCTAAGAAAGCCCAAGAATTGGGGGGTTCTATGAAGCTCCAGGCTAATCCAGCCACAGGAATAGACAGATTCTTTGATTTATGACGGGCAGGATTGATGGTGAAAGGAAGGCTCCAGTGGGTCTCACAGCTGTGCAAACCTTGAGCTGTTTCTATGAGGGTCACAGATTGGAAAGGCGGAGGCAGCCCAGCATCATGGGCTTTGGGGTTGCTTTCGGACTGATCCTCTCTTCTAACTTTGATGACTGACACAGCTACTTTAATGGCCTAAACCGATTACACTACAATAGTGTTTCTCAAGCTTGGCAACTTTTAAGGGAATGGACTGCAACTCCTAGAATTCCCCATGCTGGCTAGGGAATTCTGGGACTTGAGGTCCATCTGTTGTAGACAAAAAATGACGGACTAGGCCAAGCTCTTCAATGCAGGAAAGAGTTTATTGCGCAAGGTTCAAAGACAGCGAAGGGTCTGAACAAAGATGGCTGATTTTAACCAGATATTTATACAGTATAAAGGCAAAGTTATTACGAAGAGTGCAACATTTCACATGTAGAAGTTACCCTTTAATCTATCTCTAGGAAAGACATAACAGCCCTGTTCCCACAGGCTCAGGTTTTCAGCTCTGGAGCTCAAGACATAATAAAAGGAGATAAGGGGCTCAAAGGCGCCTCACGAGCAGTAAAGAAGACAGTAAGGGAAGCAGTATTTCTTCTCTAGAATCTACATGACATTTGGGGTGTAATAAACATTAAACAACAGGATGTATCTGTTTAGGGTCAGTTTGCCCCTTTTACAATTCTGTACCTACGTCAAATACCGTTTGTCATCTCAGCAGCTTGGCACGGAAGAGGCACTTCTGTCTTGACCAAAGATTTGGTTTTCTAATATTTGAGTTTTATCCCAATATCGAATCTTAGCCTGGCTCACATCCGTTGTGGGAAGTATACCCCAAAAGGACAGTGCTAGAAACCTCACAGCACCAGAAACCTCAGAAAACAGTGCCAAGAAACTCAAGCCAGCCCTTCCCCCTTTAAGAAAACCAAGAAGCACCAGCTGAAAGAAAAACACAGCAGCCCTGCTAACAGAGCTGACAATAGAAATACTTAAGTAGAGCCATTAAGATAAGGGCAATCGGGCTAAAAATAACTCATCTGGAACTCCCCTTTTCCTCTTTCTTGGCAGAATTAACCCCCAGGATAGGAAAGACAAAGCCCCAGGAACAGGATTAAGGCAGGAAGACAGGATCCAGGGCAATTGCTTTAACTAGAGGCACACAAACCCATCAAGCTGCAGGAGCTTCAAAGGGGAATTAAGAATAAAAGGCTCAGAGTCACATTTCCAAGTTTGCTTGTAAGCCAGGAACGCTCGAGCTGTGTCACTTTTCTTGGGGATCCCTTTTCTGGCAGCTGCTTCCATGTCTATTCTCAACATCGGTGACTGCTTCCCAGCTGGGAACAAACCAGGGAAATTTCTTCCAACACCCTCTTAAAGCACGCCGGCTGGGGAATTCTGGGAGTTGAAGTCCACCCCTGTTAAAGCATGCTTGAGAAGTAAGCTTTCCAAGGATCTTGCCCAATAATCACAGACACGATAGGCTTTGAGTTCAATGTATTTATTTACTCCATTTCTTTCTTTTCAGATACTCATTTGGAATAGGTCCTGGACTTCTGTGCACAGCCTTATATATAGAGGAGGTGGAGTCAAGGTAAGGAGGAGTTATGGGAAGGGCTAAGTGAGGGAGGAGGGGTCAGTGGGTCAGTCTATGCAATGGTGTATACACAGTTAGGCATTTACTCGTAACAAATCCCCCTCTAAATGCCTAACATTCGGGGTTGATTCTGTACCCGGCATGGTCACCCCTAGTTTTGATGTGAGATATGTGTGTTGCTTGTTTGGTAATGGTTTCGTTAGAATGTCCGCGACTTGCTCAGAGGTTTCACAATGTACGGCCCTAATGAAACCTACATTTGATAATTGCCTGACGTACTTATGCTTGATGTCGATATGTCTGGACCTCTGACCCACTGCTTCTGCGTTGGAGATGTCTATGGCTGCTTTATTGTCCTCGTGGATAGTTATAGGGTAAGCCGGTTCGGTCCATATTTCAGAGAGCAGGTCATCAAACCACACTAAATTGTTAGCTGCCTTTGATAGGCAGATGTACTCTGCTTCTGCCGTGGATGTGGCAACCAGGTTCTGTTTGCCGGTATACCAGTGTACCAGGCAGTTATTAATGAGGAACACGTAACCTGATGTGCTTTTCCTGCTCTTGGTATCACCCGCCCAGTCAGCGTCTGCATAGCAGGTCAGCGCCGGTTCTTTGGATTTGGATGGTTCCAGGCATAGGTACGCGTCTATGCTATGCTTCAGGTACCTGATTACTCGCTTCACCCCTTCCTAGTGGTATACCTTGGGTTCACTGACATGTCTGGATAATAAATTAACAGCTAAGCTGATATCTGGCCTTGTCCAATTGGCAATATACAGGAGGGATCCAATGACAGATCTATACAAGGTGTTGTCCTTAAATGACTCCCCCTCTTCGTGCATATGTTTCAAGAAGTCTGTTTGCATGGGGGTTTCGCATGGCTTAGCGTCCCTCATGTTGCATCTATGTATAAGTTCTAATATTTTCTCCTTTTGAGAAACCTTGAACCCGTTCTCTGTTTTCTCGATTTGTACTCCTAGATACTTATTGACTTTCCCTAGGGTCTTGAGTGTGAATTGTTTCCCCAGTTCTCTGGTGAATTTATCGCAATTTTGCTTGTGCTGCCCCATGTACAGGATGTCGTCTACGTAAACGAGTGCGTATTTGACCGATGTGCCCTCCCTCTTGGCGAAGAGGCAGAGGTCTGCTGATGTGGCGGTAAAACCCATGTCCCTGAGTGTTTTGGCTAGGCATTCATACCATCTTTTCCCGGACTGTCTTAGACCGTACAAACTTTTGTTTAGTAGCCAAGTGACTCCCTCTTTCGCGCCTTTCCCTGGGGGTGCCCTGACATATATTTCTTTGTCTAACTTCGCATGGAGGTATGCGGTTTGAACATCAAATTGGTAGACTTCTAGGCCTAAGATAGATGCAACTACTAGGGCGCTTTTGACACTTTCTGCCCTAACTGTGGGTGAGTAGGTATCCGTGTAGTCGTCTGGATACCTTTGGGCGAACCCCTGAGCTACGAGTCTAGCCTTGTAGAGGGCCTTGTTGTCTTCGAGTTCCTTGATTTTGAAAACCCAGTTCGTGCCTATGAGTGTCTTATTGGCTGGGACCTCAGAGGGGGTGTACACGTTCAGTTCGCACAGGCTAGCCATCTCCCTTTCCATAGCTTGCTCCCACCTATCTCTCTCTACCTGCGGCAGGCTAATGATTTCTTCGTATGAGTTGGGTGTTGTTCTATTTGGGTGAATGGACATGACATAATCTTCAAATCTCTTGGGCATTTTGTTTCTGTTGGGTCTGATAGGTCTCATGGGTCTTGTGTCGGTGTCGTGCATGTATTTGGCCTCCTTCTCTGTGACCGTGTCTACCTTGATGATGGGGTGGTCTTCCTTCCACCCCTTGGTGGCTACCTCATGGTGTCTTGGTCTTTGTCTGTCTTGTGTATTTGCTTCTAATGTGATGGGTTTGCTTTTGTCTCTTGATTCGTTTGTGTCTTCCTGTCTGATGAGTGTCTCGTTGAGGTGTATCTTAGACCAGTTGGCGTTCTCGTGGAACACCGCTGTTCTGGATACGATGAACCTGTTGTCCCTGTCAATGAATCTATAGCCTTTTGTGCCTGGTTCATACCCCATGAACCTTAATCTCCTGGAGACCTTGTCTCCTTTTCGCCTCAGTTGCCTGGGGATGTGCACATCCGCCGTGACTCCAAATATGTGCAGGTGCGCAATCTTTGGCTTTCGGTCGTACATCACCTCATAAGGTGTTTTCCCTATTACGCTAGACCAGAGTCTGTTCAGCGTATAATTTGAGTAGTTGAGAGCTTCCGCCCAGAATGGCTGTCCTAACCCCACATCCTCTAGGGCGCATCTCATCATGGTTTGTAGGACTCCATTCCTCTTCTCTACGACTCCATTTTGGAATGCGGAAAAGGGAGAAGTCTTGTAGTGTATTATCCCGTGCATCTTTGACCAGTTCGAGAATTCCCTCGATAAGAACTCAGACCCCCATCTGTCATTATTTGCCTAATCTTTGTGTTGTGTTGCGTTTCCACTCTCTTATAAAACTCTTTACATTTTTGGAATACCTCGTCTTTATGATTAATGGTATACACAAAGCCATAGCGGCTGTAGTCGTCTACTATTGTCAGAAAATATTTCCTTTTGTATTTTATAGCGGGCTTCATGGGGCCCACAATGTCCATATGTACCAGGTGGAAGATAGAATTGGTGGTACGGGTGGCTTTTCTAGGTCTGGGTTTGGTTTTTAACTTAGATGATTTACATACAGAACACTCTAAGTAGTTTTTGCAGTTTTTTATTTTCAAATCACTGGTACATTCTATCATTTTTTGGATGACTGGGAAGCTGGCATGGCCCAATTTTCTATGTAGCAAATGGGCGCAGTTATCGTGAATGGGTTTGCCTATTAACAATTTCCCTCTGTGTGTTGTGTTGTTTTCGGTGGGGTCATCTTCCCTGCCCCCCTCTGCCTCAACATGTGTGTTGACTTTGTTCTCAGTGTTTTCTAGTTGGGCGATAACTTGGGTCTGGTTATTCTTTTTAGGGTGGAGGTATGTTAGTCCTCCATCAATGACTATTTTGCTGATGCTTTCCCTGTCTCTGGTCATGTAGGCTTTTCCCTCTTTGAAGGTGATCTCTATGCCCATGTCCTTGCTCAGTTTAAGCGCTGCTAAAATGTTGTGGGGTATTTCGGGTATGAGTAATACCCCCTCTACTTTGCCTATTCCGCTTATGAAAGTGTTTCCTCTCCCTGTTACCAGGACCCTGTTTTGATTAGCCACCTTAATATGGTAGTTTTCCTCTGTGAATGAGGTCAGTATCTTTCTGTCATGGGTTGTGTGGTTGGTGGCTCCCGAGTCGATGAGCCATGCTTCTCCTTCTCTAGTTTGTGTGTGTGTGTGTGTGTGTTCTCCCCGATCCCATACATGGACCCTGGTCGGCTCTCCCTAGAGCTGTCCCTGCTTCCCCCTCTGTCCCTTGGGTCGGGGGAGTCCCTGCGCCTGTATCTGTTTTCTGATGGGAATCTATCGGGGGGGGGCAGCTTCCTGCCTCCCCTTTCCCTTTGGTAGGTGTGGTCCCTTCCCCTTGAGTTTTTTGGGCAATAGTTTATAGTGGTTATAGTGGTTTATAGTGGTTCTTTGAACCACAAGTGAAACATTCTGGGTAGTCCAGGTTCCTGGTTTGGAACTCAACTTTCTTAGTTGGCCTGCTGTCCCTGCGGCTGATGGAGCGGTCCCTCCTTAAGCTATCTTCTGCTATTATCCTATTTGTCAGTGACTCGAGTGTGAGGTGGCCTAAGCCTATGCTATCCAGCTGCATTATAAAATTGTCCCAGCTGGAGTCCAGGGAGTTGATGACAATGCTCTTCATGCTCTCTTCGGATATATCCTCCCCCCTTTGTATCAGTTCAGTTCTTGTGGCATTCAGGTTCAGTATATGTTCACCCATGGGAGTCCCTGCTTTATGCCTGGCAGAGTGGAATTCCCTGGATATCCTTGCTGTGGTGGCAGCGCTTTTACTATAGAACAGATTAAATATTCTCTGCTGTATCTCGGACACAGTCAGATAATGGCTTAGGCTGGGGTATACACCTGGTGGGATACTTGCTATAATTAAATAGTAAGCCCTGTGATGCAAGCAGTCTGTTTCTAAAGTCCAAGGTTTTGTGGGGGGGTCATCAATTAAAAACAACATATTCTCCCTTAAAAATAAAATCTGGAGTTGATGATTCCACTGCATAAGGTTTGATCCATCTAACTTAAGAATGGGAAAGTCAGTTGGTAAATTTACTGAGTTGTGTGGTAAATTACTCACAGTCTGTTGCTGCCCATGGTGTCTCAGGTGAGGGAACTCACAATATGGCTTGGGTATGCAGTTTGCAGCTCTGTACAGACTTGGATTTATGTTCTCTCCTTCTCTTCTTGCAGGAGCCGATTGAGCATGCGCAAAGCCCATTTCGCGCCTGTAGTCGATGGGTGAGTAGCTGGCTGTTGCTGTTCTTAGGCCTCGGCCTAGGCCTCCAGTTGGGGGTCCCATCTCACTCCTGGGGTGTCCGGCTTCATCTCTGGAGGCAGGCATCCATCGCTGGGCATCCGGATCCATGCAGGGGGCTGGAGAGAGTCGAGGAGGCGAGGCGGTCGTAAGTCGAGGACTTCTGGGGTTCTGCGGCGTGGCGGCTGTGGTGGGCCCCGATCCTTGATTGCTGGTCCCTGGGCACGTGAGTAGGCCAGGCGGAGGCCGCATGGGGGTTGAGTAGCTGGTGTGGCCTCTTCCCCTCGGGCCTCTTATGCTTGGTGCTGCGGGTGCTGGGTTCGAGTCCTGCCATCTGCATGATTCAAACGTAGTTGGTGCCCTGCGGTTGTCTTCGTGGGGGTTGGTCATCGGGTGGAGTATCTGGGGGGGGTGTGCTATCATTGATGGCCCCCCCATAGCCCCCTCGGTTCGCGGGGGTGTCTCTGAGGTGTGTGGCTGGCGTGAAGGGGTTGTGTGCAGGGCCTATCGTGGCTGCTGGGGCCTCGGGTGTCTTTCTGGCTTCGAGCTCGGGAGGCGAGCTCCAGATGCCTTGGTGTGTCCCTTCTGGGGTGCCTTTGGCTGTTCCCCCATTTGTTCTGGGGTTTCTTTCATTTGGCGCCATTGGATTTGAATCCTGGCTCCCTATTGGTCGGTGGCCATCCCAAGATGGCCGCCGGGAGCATGGCGCGAAACTGGAACCGTTTGGGTCTTGGGTCTCTGCCAGGGGGTATCTCTGTCTTACCGGTCTGGCAGCCTCGTGGTCTTGCTCCTGGGGGCTCATCGCTGCTCCCTGGTCATCTAGAAGGTCCCAGAGCTTCGTGATGAGTTCATC
Organism: Pituophis catenifer annectens; assembly: GCF_029215685.1. Lineage (NCBI taxonomy): Eukaryota > Metazoa > Chordata > Lepidosauria > Squamata > Colubridae > Pituophis > Pituophis catenifer. The sequence continues at coordinate 17,207,690 of NW_027256885.1, forward strand.
CTTGCTTATGGAGGCGTCTATCATTTTCTGTATGATGTCCTTTAGTTCATCTCTCTCGGGTGATCTGTCTCTGGCGTGCCTGGCTGCACTTTCTTTTGGCCTCACGCTTCTGTTTGTTTGGTCCAGTTCCTCCATCTCCAAGGCAGTTGGGATTCTGGCGGTGGCACCTTCAGGTTCCCCCAGCTCTGCCATCAGCCTGGTGGTGGACCTTGTGTTCATCCTTCCTTCCATTTCCGATTTTAGTTCTGTTTATTGGGTACAACCGTCCTCTGCTACCATATTGAGAAGTAAGCTTTCCAAGGATCTTGCCCAATAATCACAGACACGATAGGCTTTGAGTTCAATGTATTTATTTACTCCATTTCTTTCTTTTCAGATACTCATTTGGAATAGGTCCTGGACTTCTGTGCACAGCCTTATATATGGAGGAGGTGGAGTCAAGGTAAGGAGGAGTTATGGGAAGGGCTAAGTGAGGGAGGAGGGGTCAGTGGGTCAGTCTATGCAATGGTGTATACACAGTTAGGCATTTACTCGTAACAATGCTGGCTGGGGGTTTCTGGGAGTCGAAGCTGAGTTCACACACAACACTAAAACACAAGGTCGAAGACCTAAGGAAAGTCCCAGCCCCAATCCAGCCAAGGGTCCACCCAGTGGCCAGTCATGGGGGCCCTGTAGCCCCCCCCCCCACCAGCCCACTACTCTTCCCACGGTGTCTCCCGTCTCCCTCCTACCCCCCAAGCCAGAGGGTTCCCCGCCTTGAATCCTGTGGCTGGAGATCTCTGCCCTTGGCTCAATCCCCGGATCTCCCCGCTCGCAGCCCGGCGCGAATCCCCGCATCGACCCTCCAGCTTCGTTCCCACGATCAGCCAAGAAAGGGATCGGTGGCGCGGCGCAGCCCCCGTCCCCAGGGAAAAGATTCCAAAGCCCATCTTCCTCTCCAGCCCCCTCTTCTGGCCGCGGATGATTGGCATGGGTGGGGCTGCTGCTGCGATTCCTGCCGCTGCGGGGGTCGCGCTCTCTCTCCCCCTCCTTTCTACTCTTACTCCCCCTCCCCAAGCGCCGCCCCCTCCCCTCCCCTCCTCCTCTCCCCCCTCCGGCTCCCCCCCACGTTCAGGAGGCGGCTGGCCACTCGGCGTTGGTGCTGGAGGCGAGGCGGCCGAAGATGATGGGGCGGCGGAGCAGCGGCGGGGCGGCGGCGGCGGAGCGCTGATCGCGGAGGGGAGGCAGGGGGCGCGGTCAGTCCGGCGGGCGAGCCCAGAGCCCCGCGGGGAGGATGGGGGCGCCCTCCCCCGCCCCACGACTGGCCCTCCTGGCGTTGCTGCTGGCGGGTAGGTAGGCCTGGAAGAGGAGGGGGGTCGCGAGAATCTGTGGGGGGTTCCCTCCGAGCTCCTCAGACCCTTCCCTACATTGGATAAAGCCGGCCAAAGAGATGGGCAAGGGTCTTTCTGGGCTCCTTCCCGCTCGGATTTGGGGGGGGGGGAAGAGAAATGGGGAGACGAAGGGGGGCGTTTTGGTGTCACCCCTGACACGTGTCCCCCAAATCCACACAGAGCATCCTTGGAAGAGATGCGGGGAGGGGGTCGTGCTAAAATCGCAGCACGCCCCCCCCCCACCAATCCAATTCAAATCGTGGGGACTGGAGAGGGGAGGGGGCGGCTGCGGAAATCTCGGTGTTCTCTAGATTTAGGGGCGGGGGCGGAGAAAAGGGGGGGTCCCCCCACTCCCCAGCTGTCAATCAGCGTCTTTCAGAGGGAGGCTGCGATTGGGGTCCCTTTCGCGTGGAAAGGCATGGGTTCCCCGGGGTGGGGCGGCCGTCGAAGCCAAGAAGGGGAGGGGTCCTGCTCTCTCCTCCCCCCACCTCCCCAGCCCACTATTTCTCAAACGGACCGGGCTACAAAGCCCAACATCCCCAGCTAGGACAGCCGAAGGCGCCCGGTTTTTAATACAAGCTGGCCATCATTTCACGAAGGGGAGGGGGATTAGAATTAGAGGAAGGGAACAAGAGGGGGAGGGGGACGGAGGGCGGCATCGCCAGGAATGGTTTATGGGTTCCTGACCATGTGCAGAAAATCCACCCGCCCCGCCCTACACCCACACCCACCTCTTTCCTTCTTTTTTTGGGGGGGGGGGGGGTCGGAATTCTGGGAGGGTCTTTGCAAAGTGGGGAGGGAGGCCTGTATTTGGCGGCAGGGGAGAGGCTTGGTTGCGACCCCCCTCCCCCAAAGCAGGTGAAAAGAACCCCCGGATGGGTCTTTCTGGGAGAAGGGGGGAGAGATCCCTCAAAATGGGGGGAGGGGTTCCGCAGTTGTGCCCCTCCCTCACTGCAAGCCCCTTCCTTCCTCCATCTTTTTTTCCTTCCTTCGTTTTTTCGTCCTTCCTCCCCTCTCCTCCTTCCATTTCTTTTCCTTCCCCTCCTTCCTCTTTTTTCCTCCTTCTCTCCCTCCCTCCTACCTTTTCCCTCCTTCCTTGCTTCCCTATCTTTCCTCTTCCCTTCTTCCTCCCTCCCTCCTTTCTTTCCTTCTCTTTCATTTTCCTTCCTCTCTCCTTCCCTCCCTCCTCCTCTTCCTTCTTCCCTGCCTCTCTCCCTCCTCTACTTCTTCCCTCCTTCTATCCCTACTTCCTTTTCTCCCCATCTCCCTTCCTCCTTCCCTCCTTCATCCCTTCCCTCCTTCATCCCTTCCCTCTCTCCTTTTCCATTTTCCTCCCTCCATCTCTCCTTCCTCCCTTCCTCTCTTCTTCCTTCTCTCTTCTTTTCCTTCCTTCCCTTTCCTTCCTTCCTTCCTCCTTCATTTTCCCTCCCTCCTTCCACCCTTCCCTGTCCTCTCTTCCATTTTCTTCCATCCATCCAGGGGTGAAATCCAGCAGGTTCTGACAGGTTCTGGAGAACCGGTAGGGGAAATTTTGAGCAGTTCGGAGAACCGGTAGCAGAAATTTTGAGTAGTTTGGACAACCGGCAAATACCACCTCTGGCTGGCCCCAGAGTGGGGTGGGAAAGGAGATTTTGCAGTATCCTTCCCCTGGAGTGGGGTGGGAATGGAGATTTTGCAGTATCCTTCCCCTGCCACGCCCACCAAATCACGCCCACAGAACTGGTAGTAAAAAAATTTGGATTTCACCACTGCATCCATCCCTCCTTTCCTTCTTCCCACCCTCCCTCCCTCTCAGCTTCCTTCTTTCCCTGCCTCCCTCCTTCCACCCTTCCCTGTCCTCTCTTCCATTGTTTCCCTACATCCCTCCTCCCTCCCTTCCTTCCTCCCACTCACCTTCCCTCCTTCCCTCCCTCTCATCTTCCATCCTCACCCCACCCTCCTTCATCCCTTCCCTGTCCTCTCTTCCATATTCTTTCCTCCATCCCTCCTTCATTCCTTCCCTCCCTCCCTCTCTCCCTTTCTTCCTCCAATTTCCCCCTCCATCCTTCTTTTCCTTCCCTCCCTCCCTCCCTCCCTTCCTTCTCACTCCCTCCCTCCTTTTCTTCCTTCCCTCCTTTTTTCCTCCCTCCTTCCTTTCCTCCCTCCCTCCCTTCAATTTCTCCCACCCTCCCTCTTTTCCTTCCTTTGCTCCCTCCTTTCCTTCCTTCCTTCCTCCCTCCCTCCAGGCCACACCTCCTGGGAATTAATCTCCCTTTACTACGGCTCCAAAGGAGGCAAGAGGATCCCAAGGATGAATCAGGCTGTGTGGGAACTGCTGCTATTTTTGTCACGTGAGGCACAGTAGCACGGAGGGGTGTGGGAGAAAAAAGGTGTATATTTTCCCCCTCCCCTCTCCTTGGGAAAAGCCCCTTGGGGTTTCCACTCACCTCTCCCACGGAGGCATGTGTGCGTAATCGAAGGGGGGGGGTCTTAGAGCTGTCATGGGGAGGGGGGGGCAGCCAGAGAAAGACCCCCTAAGTGCCACCTTCCGACGTGTCTGCTTTCCTTCCTTGCAGCCTCCGATACCCATCCAAGTTTCCCGGGTGACCCCAAAGTCCCAGGACCCCTCTTGAGGAGCAGCCAAGCCCCCTCCCTTATCAGCAGCCACCCCCCCGCGAAAGAGCATCCGTCTTCCCCTGAAGAGACCTCCAGGTCTGGGGACAGCATCTCCACAGGCCAGGCATTGTCTCTGCAACTGGCCTTGGCCAAGGAGTCCCCGCTGGTGCCCCACGCTCTGCCCCCCACACGTCCCCGGCAACCTGCGTGGGAGCCCAAAACCTGGCCAGATCTCTGTCCCAGCTGCTCCTGGCGGACAGCGCGGGAGATGGTGGGGAATGATTTGCACACAGAACCTGGCACAGAAGCCTCCTCAGCCACCCCACGCGTGGCACCTCTGGGTTGGGCAGAAGATGGCACCTGGCATCTTTTTGACCATGGCAAAGCCGGGCCGGGCAGCCAAGAAGACGTGGGCAGCGGAGACCCCCATGCGAAGACACCCCCGAATCCTGGGTGGGCCACGGCGCTTCCCCCGCATGATTTTGACCCACTCAGTCGTGCCCCCAAGAGGGACCTGCTGCTCGACCCCACGCAATCCACACATGACCCCCAAGAGGCCGACACCCCGCAAGGAGCCAGGGGCATCCCGGGCCCGAAGGAAGAGCCCTCCAGCCGCACCCCGAACCTGGAGACCCTCCACTCTGTGGCGCCCCCCGCCGTCAAATCCACGCATACCCCTGCCTCCAACCCGCTGGCCTCGGAGATCATTGATTACTACCTATTCGATGGGGGGTCCTTACGTGGGCCCAGCATGGGCACCACCAAGACGAAGCCCCCCGTGGACAAAGGGGTCTCGTGGCCCTTCCGTGACCTTTATGACGAGTTCAGCCCTTTTGACGAGTCGGATTTTTACCCCACGACCTCCTTTTACACCGACGGCGACGAGGAAGAGGAACTGGAAGAAGAGGAAGAGGAGGTGGAAGAGGCAGGGGCCGCGGAGGAAGAGGAGAAGGGGAAGGACTCCTGGGCCCCCACGCCCCCCAAAATCCATAGCAAACTCCCCAGCTCAGAGCCCACCGCCCGCCGCTTTCTCCTTCCCCCTTTGCAGACTTTTGTCATTTCGGGAGGACAAACCGTCTCCGGACCGGTTTCGGGGGATCTGGCCCGGGAAATCGGCATCCTGGAGAATGGCACCGATTGCCACAGCGGCCACACCCAACACAATGCGACCTGCAAGTCGGTTTGCGACACCTTCCCAAGTTACTGCCACAATGGGGGGCAGTGTTACCTAGTGGAGAACCTGGGCGCCTTCTGCAGGTAAGTTGGGGGGCTGGAAAGGGGGCAGGGGTCTCTTTGGGCTGCCCAATTTCCAAAGGGGAAGATTTGGGGGGATTGACACAGAGACACCCCCCTTACTTCAAGCCGGAGAAGCTAAGTGGGGTGTCTTTTCAACTTCAGGCTGGGTTGAATGTGTGCAGACACGTGCCGTGGATGTGAAAAGGAGATTTCGGCCCTCGGGGGAGGGGGGATTGAGAACTAATTTTCCACTTTCGGAGAAAGCCTATCGTAGAAAGGGGAGAATTTCCCACTCTGGCTTCTGATATGCCCCCCCTCCCATTTAATACATGTACATTCTCCACGTGTTTGGCTCCTGAGAAGATGGAATCCAGAAAACAGTGGGGACGTCGCCTCCCACCCACCCACCCAGCAGAGAGAGTGAGAAAAAGAGATGGGGGGAGAGAGAAGGAGAGAGAGAAAGAAAGAACAAGAGAGAGAAACAGCGAACGAAAGAGAATGAGAAAGAGAGAGAATAAGAGGAAGAGGAAGACAGAATGAGAGTGAGAGAGAGAGAATGAGAGAGGGGGAGAGAAAGAACTGTAAGGAGAGTGAGAAGCAGAGAGGGAGAAATAAAAAGAAGGAGGAGAGAAGGAGAAAGAAAAAGTGAGAGAAAGAGGAAAGAGGAGAGAAAAAAGAGAAAAAGAAAGAGACAGAAGGAATGATAGAGGAGAGAGATAAGGAGAGTGAGATAAAAACAGAAGGAGAAATAGAGGAGAGAGAGAAGAGAGAAAAACAGAAAGAGAAAAGTGAATGAGGGAGAGAGGAGAGAGGGAGAGAGTAAGACAGAAAGAAAGAGAGAATGAGACCCTCTGGTCAAGCAGGAGACCTAGACCATTCCTCTCTTTCTCTCTCTCTCTCTCTCATGGGTTCAATAGAAAAAATGGAATAAGATGAAATATACTGCTAATAATTAAAAAGATCAGGGGAAAGTTTGAGAAATATACTTGATAAATGAAAGAAAGACCGGGGTTGCCTGGACTCCATAGTTGAAAATATAAAATTGAAAATGAATACAGCAATAGAGAGGGATGAAGGAAGGAGAAGAGAGATGGAAGAAGGAAGGAGAGAGAGGGAAGGAAGAGAAGGGAGGAAGGGAGGGAAGGGAAATTAGAGTAGGAGTGAGGACAAGAGAGGGAGGAAGAGAGGAGGAGAAGGAGAAAGGAAGAGGAAGTAGGGAGAAGAAGGGGGGGGGAAGAGAAAGTAAGAAGGAAAGAAAAGAGAGAGGTGGTAGGTTTGAGGAGAAAGATTGCTGTACAATAAAAAAGATGAAATGGAAGAAAGGCAACCCCAAACAAATATTAAGATAAAGGATGAATTGTTAAACTTTAAAGAATAAAAGAGACCAAATAGCAATAAATAGCAATAATTAGAAACACACATACAAACATACAACGTATTTTCTTTGAACAGAGTATTTGGCCGGTTCACAAATTTAAACAGTGTTTAGTCATTTCAATTAAATTTACAATTTCTATATTTCCTTTTTGCCATATTTATTCCTCATCTATTTTTTTAAAAAAACAATATTACCCTTCATCCTCATCTCTAATCTTAATCAAATTCACTTTTTCCCTTCTATTCTATATTATACCCCTTCGCATTGTCATCTATTTTTATATCCATCCTCACATTGGTTAATTATGTAATATTAGTTGTTTAATACAAATTCAACATTTTAATATAAATCAATTAGTTATATAACTATCTTTTTTGTATATTAATCAATATGAACATGAATATTCCAATTATTTCCATGCAATCCAATTTCTTACAAATCAATTAATTATATTTACCAATAATAATAAACCAAATAATTTCCCCATATATTCCTCCAAACCACAACTTAACCATTTCTGCTTTCAACACAATATACAATTAATAGTATCTCAATTATTACAATTCCCTAGTTAAATAGAGATTTTTTTCTTTTGTGTTTTAAAATCTTGAACTCTCCTCTTTTGCCCTAAATTTCCCATTGTTTGCACCTACCTTTTTTGGTGAGGAAAAAGAAAAGAAATCTGCCTCTGCCTAATTTTCCAACGTTGCAGCAAACAGCAAAGCCAACAGCCTGCTTTACTTTCAGTTTCATTTTCAGATTGATTTGCACAAGGAGAAAAAAAAATCTGCTCCAGCAATTTAGCTCTTTGCAGCAAGCAGCAGAGCCCTGCACAAAACAGCTGAGAGCAAATCAGCTGAGAGTCGGGAGGCTGATCTAATCAACGGGCTAATTAGCCTATGCTGAAGCTGAAAGGAGTTGTTTTTTCTTGCTGTTTGCTTGCAAGGAGGTAACTGCACAGGCCAAAGGGTGGGGGCCACCCTCCTTGCCACTTAGCGCCCCCTGCCGCCCCCTTTTTATTTTTATTTTTATTTTACTTCAGATTTATATACCGCCCTTCTCCCTAGGGACTCAGGGCGGTGTACAGCCAAGTAAAAACACATAAATACATAATACATAATACATAGATTAAGAACAGATTAAAAGGAAATATCTCAATTTGGCCCACAATTTAAAAAGACAAACGAATTTAAAATCATTTAAAAGGATTTGTTAGGCCAGCCTCTAGCACCCCCCTGCTGCCCCCCTTGCCTCTTACTGCCCCCCTAAGGCGTCCCACCGCCCCCCAGGGGGTGGTACCGCCCACTTTGGGAACCACTGGTCTACTCATTTGTTTGCTTTTAACACTGATCAGCTGTAGGGCGGCCCTTTGAAGCCCCGCGGCAAGAGTTTAAACAGTTTTTTCCCCTCTAGCCAATCAGCTGGGACTCAGGAGGCAGCAATAGATTGGGGGTGGGGCCAAATAAAAGGTAAGAATAGCAGGGGGGGCAGAAACGGTTCGGTGATGTCATATCGTCACCGCTACTGGCTCGGGGGAACCGGGCCGAACCGGGAGGAACCCACCACTGGGTGGGGGGATATTTAAAGACTCCCCTCCCTCTTGAGACCCTCCCTGGCTGGGCAAGGATGAGAGACCCCTTCCCTCTTTCCCCAGAGGGAATCCCACCCCTCCTCTCTTCCCCCTCTTTTGCGACCAAAGGGTGTGTGTCCTTCGACAGCCCCCTCCACTCTGAAAATTCTGGCTCTCGAATCTGAGGCTGGGAACCAAGATGGCGGTGGCCATTTCAGAGGCTCTTGACCCCCCCGTGGGAAAGCAGCGAGACCCCCCCACCACCTCTCAGCTGCCCCCAGACTCAAAACAGGGCCTCTGAGTATCTCACACACCGGGGGGGAGGGGTGTGTGAAGCCAAGAGACCCTTTTCTCCCCACCCCCATCTTTGCCTTGAAAGGGGAGGGAGTCACCTTTGACCTTGTCGTCCCCCCACTGACCAATCCCCCATCCCAATTCTGCCGACTCAGACCCCAGACTCTTGAAAAATGCCCCTTCCCCAAAAACTTTATTCTGGGCCTAACATGGCTGCTTGGTGCTTCCACTGATTCCCAAAGGGGGGGGGGCAGGGAGGAATGGGGGTGTCGTAAGGCAGGTAGTCCGATTTATGACCAAAGTTGAGCACAACGTTTATGTCGCTAAGCGAGATGGGTAAGTTTTCCCAGTCGGACGACCTTTACGAGGGTGCCCACACCCCAAATCTAAAGTTGAGACAGGTAGTCCTCGACTTACGACCACCATCCAATTTCCATTGTTAAGTGAGACGTTCACTAAGGGAGTTGTGCCCCGTTTCACACCTGGTTGTTAAGTGAATCGCTGCGGTGGATAAGTCGGTCGCCCGGTTGTTAATAATAATAATAATAATAATAATAATAATAATAATAATAATAATAATAATAATAATAATAATAATTTTATTTCTATACCGCCCTTCTCCCGAAGGACTCAGGGCGGTGTACAGCCAATTTAAAAACACAAGACACAACAATGATTAAAAATTAAAATTAAGCAAATCGGGCTTCTCCCTGGACTTGGCTTCATTGCAAAAGCGGATCATGTGACCCCCCTCGGGACGCTGCGACTGTCATAAGTACAAGTTGGTCGCCTTACGTCTGAATTAGGATCATGGGGAGGCCGTGACAGTCGTAAGGGTAAAACAAACTATGTTGCTTCTTTCAGTGCCGTGGTAGCGTCGAATGGTTACTAAATGAACAGTCATAACTCGAGGACTATGTTCCAAGCTCCGTGCATGGAGGCCATTCTCTGTGCAGACCCCCTACCCTGAATTCCGCAGATGGGGAAGACCCCCCTCCTTTCTCCCAGAAGCAGGCAGATGGTATTTGGAGTCCTCTGGCCTCCCGCTCTGCCAGAGTTAGGTCAAAGCCGTCCCAAGCCGTTAATCCACTTGGAAGTCCAGCCGGGAGGTCATAAACCACGGTCAGAAATAGAACCCAGCTCCCCGGATCCCATGGGGAGATCCTGAAGCCAGGGATAATGAACTTTGTAGTCTGTTGAGGTTGGGTGGGCCGGTTGAACACCATATCGTGGTGGATTTTGCAGAGATGTGGATTTTGCAGAGATCTAGTGGCGGGGAGTTCCATAGGTTCCAAGTAGCTTTAGCCAAGATGGAAGATACATAGACTCATAGGGTTGGACGGGACCTTGGAGATCTTCTAGTCCAACCCCTTGCTCAAGCAGGAGACCCTACACAGGAAGTCCTCGATTTATGACAGTCTGTTTAGTGACCGTTCCGAGTTTCAGCAGCACTGAAAAACGTGACATATGGCCGTTTTTCACACCCCGCGATCAGGTGATCAGAGTTCAGACTTCTACTTATGACGGTGCCAGAGTCATACAATCCCCTTTTGTGACCGTCAGACTAGCCAAGTCAATGGGAAAGCCCGATTCACTTAAAGACCAGGTTGCTCGCTTCACCACTGCCATGATTCACTTAACAGCGGCCAGAGAGGTCGTTTGAAGGGGGCAAAACTCAAGACGTAACAAATGTCTCACTTAATGAGCAAAATTTTGGGCTCAGTGGTGGTTGTAAATCGAGGACTACCCATATAACAACGGGCCTAATGCCATCCTATATAACAAGTTATAAAAAGGAAATATATAGATCTAAAATATCAGGATGAATATTATAATTATAATAATATGAATTTAAGATCCGTCTTTTTCCATCGGTCTCCTGAGCATAATAGAATTAATCCTCAGACTTGCGATTGCCACAGAGCCCAAAATTTCTCTTGCTAAACACGACGATTGTTAAGTGAGTTCTGATTCTGTTTAACGACCTTTCTGCCCACTGTGTTTAAGAGAATCCCTGCCGTTGTTAAGTTGGTCACACCGTTCTTAAGTGAATCACTGCAGTGCTGAAGTTAGTAAGTGGTCATTCAGTGAATCGGGCTTCTGCATTGACTGCTGGTTGGAAGGTCGCAGAAGGGGACCGCATGACTCATAAATATGAGTACATTGCCACATGCGTTTTGATCGCGTGAACGCGGGGACACAGCAACGGTCTTAAGTCTGAACAACGGGCCGAAGTCACTTTTTTCAGTGCTGTCATAACTTCTAACGGTCACTAAATGAAGCAAAAAATCAGGAATGTCTAGTACACTAGTCCTCAACTTACAACCATTCACTAAGTGACCCTTCAAAGTTACGACGGCACTGAAAAAAGTGACTTGTTTTTCTCACTTATGACCATTGCGGCATTCCCATGGTCATGTGATCCAAACTAAGACGCTTGGCAACTGACTCATATTTATGATGGTTGCAGTGTTCCGGGGATCACGCGATCCCCTTTAGAGACCACCTGACCAACAAAGTCAATGTGGAAGCACGATTCGCTTAACCACCATGTGACTCACTTAACAATGGCAGTGTCAGGTATGCTTCCTTCAAAGTCCAAGAAAGAATGACCCCAACTCCATTGTTTTATAGAGAAAGGTACTTTTACTGGAAAATGAAGTGATCGCAACCAAGGAAAAGCAGAATCTGAGGCAAAAGTGCAAAAATTACGGATAGAAAGCATTCCCTCCCACTGTCCATCGTAAATCATCCAATCCAAGGGTCTCCCAGAGGTCAGGTGGGAGCACACGTCTGGCAGCATCATCAAATCAGGAATGCCATGACCGTTGACCCGACAGCAGCTTCAAAGATGCAGCCCAGTAGCTTAAGTATCACTTTCGTTTCTCTCTCCAGCACGCTCCCCCCCCATGCTAGCTCCCCCTCCCCCCGTTACCATGGCAGCCAAAGCAGTAAAGGTGGAGGCTGACAGGCAGTGATTCACTTAACAACAGTGGCCGGAAAGGTAGTAAAACAGGGCAAAATCCCTTTCATCGCTGTCTCGCTTAGCAATGGAAATGTTGGGCTCAGTGGCGGTCGTAAATAAAGGACTACCTGTAGCGACATTTCCACTTTATGTAATGCTGAAACCTTTCACATAGCTCACAAAAGTACCTAATAATTTAATTTAATTTAATTTAATTTAATTTAATTTAATTTAATTTAATTTAATTTAATTTAATTTAATTTAATTTAATTAATTTAATTAATTTAATTAATTTAATTTAATTTAGTTTGTTTAATTGAATTTAGTTGAATTTAAATAATTTAAATTAAATTAAATTATTTTAAATTTTTAATTTTTTGTTGATTTTTTAATTTATTTTAAAATTTTTATTTTTATTTTTTATTATTTACGTTTCATTTTTTCATAATTTTTCATATATTTTTTTTAAAAAGTTTTCATTGAATTTAATTGCAAACGGCGCTGCCATTCTCCTCCAGATGTGAATTTTGCATGGGGGGGGAGGGGGAATCACATTTTCTTGCATGCGAGCCAATCCAATCCGTCCCCAGCTTCTGTCCTTAAAATAGACTTCCTCCTTCCAGGGAGTCTTTATTTGCATCCCTAAGCCGAGAGAGAGAAAGAGCCGGGATGGGGGATTGCACGAGATCAGTCCAAACCTTTGCCGGTCCTTCTCCCCTTAGGTGCAACACCCAGGACTACATCTGGCACAAGGGGCCACGCTGCGAATCCATCGTGACCGACTTCCAGGTGATGTGCGTGGTGGTGGGCTCGGCCGCCCTGGTGGTCCTGCTCCTCTTCATGATGACCGTCTTCTTCGCCAAGAAGCTCTACCTGCTCAAGACCGAAAACCTCAAGCTGCGGAAGAGCAAGTGAGTGGGAGGGAGGGTCTGCCCCTCCCCCCCAAAAGTGCCCCCTCTTGGATATAACCCTTCCTTCCTCCCTCCTCTTCTTTCTCCCTCCTCTTCTTTCCTCCCTCTCTCTCTCCCTCCCTCCTTTCCTTCCTTCTTTCCTTCCCTTCCTCCCTTCCTCCTTTTCCTTCCTTTCCTCTTTCATTTCTTCCTCTCCTCCCTTCCTTCCTCCCTCTCCTTTCCTTCCTTACTTCCTTTCCACCTTCCTCCCTCCCTTTCCTTCCTCCCTTCTTTCTTCCTCCCATCTCCATCCTTCCTTCCCACAGTTTTTCCTTCCTCCCCCTCTCTCTCCTCCCTCTCCTTCCTTCCTCCCTCCCCTGCTCCCTTGCACCCTCCCTCTCCTTACTCCCTCCATCCCTCTCCTCTCTTCCTCTCTCCTCTTCCTTCCTTCTTTCCTTCTCTCCCTCCCTCCTTTCCCTTTCTTTCCTGTTTCCTTCCTTCCTTCCTCTGCCTTGCCCCTTCCTTCCTTCCTTCTCTCCCTCCCTCTCTCCTCTTCCTTCCTTTTTTCCTTCCTTTTCTCTTTCCTTTCTTTTTCTCTCCCTCACCCCTTCCTTCCCTCCCTCCCCCTCCCTTCTTTCCTTCCTCCTTCCCTCTTCTTCCTCCCTCCCTCCATTCATCCCTTTCATTCCTCCCTCTTTCCCTCTCTCTCCTTCCCTCCTCCCTCCCTCCCTTTCCTTCCTTCCTTCCCACCTCCCTCCCTCCCTCCCTTGCTCCCTCCCTTTCCTGCTTCCCTTCTTTCTTCCTCCCATCTCCTTCCTTCTTTCCTTCCTTTCCACCTTCCTCCTACCCTCTCTCTCCTACCTCTCTCCCTCCCTCTCCTTCCTGCCTCCCTTTCCTTCTTCCCTCCCCCATCTCCCTTCCTTCCTTCCCACCTTCCTCCCTCCATCTCCTCCTTCCCTTCTTCCATCAGTGACTCAAAGTGATGAACATCCCTCCTCCTCCTCCTATTTTCCTCACCACAACAACCCTGTGAGGTGGGTTGGCCTCAGAGAGAGAGAGCGACAGGCCCAAAGTCACTGTGCGCTACCATGTTTGAAGAGGTCCTGTTGTCTGATATCAACAAGACCACCCCCTCTCTTAAGGGTTTGGAGGTGGCAGGCAAATGTTACTCTGGCCAAGAGCTACCCGTTGTAACCTTACGTTGTGCCCAGAGAAACATGAAGAATGGTTGCAGGAATTGGATCTGTCTAGTCTAGTGAAGAGAAGGACCGGGGGGACATGATAGCATCTTCCAAAATTTGAGGGCCTGCCCCATAGAAGACTGGGTCAACCTGTTCTCCAAAGCACCCGAAGGCAGGATAAGAAGGAACAGATGGCAACTCATCAAGGAAAGAAGCAGCCTGGAACTAAGGCGCGAGGACAATTAAGCAGTGGAACGGCTAGCCACCAGAAGTGGTGGCTGCTCCATCACTGGAGATCTTTCAAGAAGCGCTTGGACAAGCATTTGTCTGAAATGGTATAGGGTCTCCTGCTCAAGCAGGGGATTGGACTAGAAGACCTCCAAGGTCCCTTCCACCTCTGTACTTCTGCAATTCTCCACTATACTCTCTCTCACCAACATCCCCTGAGCTTCTCAAGTCTACCTTTTTCCCACCAAGTTGTTTTATTTTATAACATATAAAATTCCAATTTCAATTAAATAGTGTGTTGTCTGGGTACAAATAGTTTTAGGAAATAATAATCAAAATGTTTACAACAGTATTCATTACATTAATATTAGTTATAATAATATGAATAATAATAACAATATTTTTTAACCAATTTAACATACCTTCCTTATATCACTGATCCTTTCCATATATTTCCCTTTTTCTAGCTCCTGTCAGCTAATCATTGATAAAATATTTATTTATTTCAATTTGTATACCGCCCTTCTCCTAGTGGACTCAGGGCGGTGAACAGCCAGAGCTAAAACACATGCAGATACAAAATTTAAAATTGTTAAAAGAATTATATAACTGGCCCAATTTAAAACAATTCAATTTAAAACCCCATGACAATTTAAAACTAAAAAACTAAAAAGACTAAAAAAGGGGGAGGGGGTTCACGCCAGCCCTGCTTGATGGAAAAGAAAAGTTTTCAGGGCACAGCAAAAGACCCAGAGATCCGATATCCTTCGTATCTCCGGGGGCAAATCATTCCAGAGGGCAGGAGCTGCCACAGAGAAGGCCCTCCCCCTGGGGGTCGCCAGCCGACATTGCCTGGCTGACGGCACCCTGAGGAGTCCCTCTCTGTGGGCGCGTACTGGTCGGTGGGAGGCTATCGGCGGCAGAAGGCGGTCCTGCAAATACCCAGGTCCTATGCCATGGAGCGCTTTAAAGGTGGTAACCAACACCTTGAAGTGCACCCGGAAGACAACTGGAAGCCAATGCAGCTCACGCAGGAGAGGTGTCACATGGGAGCGCCCTCTCGCTCCCATAATCCCCCGCGCGGCCGCATTCTGCACCAGTTGGAGCCTCTGGGTGCTCCTCAAGGGGAGCCCCATGTAGAGAGCATTGCAGTTGTCCAGGCGGGAAATGACGAGTGCCTGAGTGACTGTGCGTAAGGAGTCCCGATCCAGAAAGGGACGCAACTGGCGAATCAGGCGGACCTGATAAAAAGCCCCCCTGGCCACGGCCGTCATATGCTCTTCTAAAGACAGCTGTGCATCCAGGAGGACGCCCAAGTTGCGAGCCCTATCCGTGGGGGCCAATAACTCGCCCCCAATAGCCAGTGATGGCACCAGCTGGCTATATCGGGACGCCGGAAGCCACAGCCACTCGGTCTTGGAAGGGTTGAGTCTGAGCCTGTTTCTCCCCATCCAGATCTGCACGGCCTCCAGGCACTGGGACATCACGTCAAGGGCATCATTGGGATGGTCCGGGGTGGAGATGTACAGCTGAGTGTCATCAGCGTACTGATGGAACTCCACCCCAAAGCCACGGATGATCTCACCCAGCGGCTTCACATAAATGTTGAACAGAAGGGGCAAGAGGACCGACCCCTGAGGCACCCCACAAACAAGGCGCCTCGGGGTCGACCTCTGCCCCCCTGCCAACACCAACTGCGACCGGTCGGAGAGATAGGAGAACCACCGCAGGACGGTGCCCCCCACTCCCAACCCCTCCAACCGGCGCAGCAGGATACCATGGTCGATGGTATCAAAAGCCGCTGAGAGATCTAACAGGACCAGGATAGAAGAACAACCCCTATCCCGAGCCCTCCAGAGATCATCCACCAACGCGACCAATGCCGTTTCCGTGCTGTGCCCAGGCCTGAAGCCGGACTGGAGCGGATCCAGATAGACAGCTTCATCCAGGTACCCAGGAAGCTGTTGCGCCACCACACTCTCAACAACCTTCGCCAAGAAGGGAAGGTTGGAGACCGGACGATAGTTAGCCAAAACAGCCGGATCCAGAGCAGGCTTCTTGAGGAGGGGCCTCACCACCGCCTCTTTCAAGGCGGATGGCAAGACACCCTCACTCAAGGAAGCGTTGATAATCCCCTGGAACCAGCCTCGCGTAACCTCCCGGGAGGCCAGCACCAACCAGGAGGGACACGGGTCCAATAAACATGTGGTCGCATTCAGCCGCCTGAGTATCCTGTCCACGTCCTCGGGAGCAACAGGATCGAATTCCTCCCAAATGACAGTCTCAAGACCGGCACCCATCATCCCGTCTGTACCTACCCAGTCAGAGACTAAGCCTTCCCGAATCTGAGTGATTTTATCGTGCAGATACTGAACAAAATCCTCAGCAAAATAGGTCCCAAGTCAAAAAATATTCAGTTTCTTTCTTTTCCTTAATTGTAAGTGATAGCCTATTCATTTCTGCACAGTCTAGTATTTTTTTTAATCACATTTTCATCTGTTGGGATCTCTTCACTTTTCCATTGTTGTGCAAATATGATTCTAGCTGCAGTCAGTACATGTAAAATCAAATATACATTCCCTTTATTATACTTGTCCGGTAAAATGCTCAACAAGAATATCTCTGGTTTCAAATCAATATGTTGTTTTATCATTTTTTCTAGCCATGTATGTATTTTTGTCCAATATTTTTTTGCTTTTTGACATGTCCACTACGTATGATAGTACGAACCAGGTTTCTGATGGCATTTCCAACATTTTGCAGACTTATCCTTAAACATCTTTGCTAACATTGAAGGCGGAAAATGCCATCTCTTTGTATGCAGTAGACACTGTTAATTAATTAATTAATTAATTTATTAATTAGACTTCTATACCGCCCTTCTCCTGAAGGACTCAGGGTGGTGTACAGCCATATTAAAACACATAGAATTACAAAATTTAAAACCAATTAAAATCAAATATATAAAATGGCTCAAAAATTTAAAACACTTAAAACATACACACACCCCTTAAAAATTCATATTAGGCCAGTCCAGCTTGCTGGAACAGAAGAGTCTTCAGGGCGCGGCGAAAGGTGTGCAGGTCGGGGCTAAGATGAAGCTCTAGGGGGAGCTCATTCCAGAGAGCCGGTGCCCCCACAGAGAAGGCTCTCCCCCTGGGTGTCACCAGTCGACATTGCTTGGCTGACGGCACCCTGAGGAGCCCCTCTCTGTGGGAGCGTATTGGCCGGTGGGAGGCTGCTGGTGGCAGAAGGCGGTCTCGTATATACCCAGGTCCTAAGCCATGGAGCGCTTTAAAGGTGGTCACCAACACCTTGAATCGCACTTGGAAGACCACTGGGAGCCAGTGCAGCTCACGCAGGAGGGGTGTTACATGGGAGCGCCGAGTCACCCCCATAACCACCCGCGTGGCCGCATTCTGGACCAGCTGGAGCCTCCGAGTGCTCTTCAGGGGGAGCCCCATGTAGAGAGCATTGCAGTAGTCCAGATGGGACATGACGAGGGCGTGAGTGACCATGCGCAGGGCATCCCGGTCCAGAAAGGGACACAACTGGTGCATCAGGCGAACCTGATAAAAGGCTCCCCTGGCCACGGCCATCATATGCTCTTCCGAAGACAGCCGTGCATCCAGGACAACACTCAAGTTGAGAGCCCCCTCTGAGGGGGCCAAGATCTCCCCCCCAATAGTCAGCGATGGACCCAGCTGACTATACCGGGATGCCGGGAACCACAGCCACTCAGTCTTGGAGGGGTTGAGTTTGAGCTTGTTCCTCCCCATCCAGATCCGCACGGCCTCCAGGCACTGGGACATCACGTCAAGGGCATCATTGGGGTGGTTTGGAGTGGAGATGTACAGCTGAGTGTCGTCAGCATACTGGTGGAATCTCACTCCGAAACCACGGATGATCTCGCCCAGCGGCTTCACATAAATGTTGAACAGAAGGGGTGAGAGGACTGACCCTTGCGGCACCCCACAAACAAGGCGCCTCGAGGTCGACCTCTGCCCCCCTGCCAACACAAACTGCGTACGGTCGGAGAGGAAGGAGGAGAACCACCGCAACACAGTGCCCCCCACTCCCAACCCCTCCAATCGTTGCAGCATGATACCATGATCGATGGTATCAAAAGCCGCTGGGAGATCTAATAGGACCAGGACAGAGGAGCAACCCCTGTCCCGAGCCCTCCAGAGATCATCAGCCAATGCAACCAATGCCGTTTCCGTGCTGTACCCAGGCCTGAAGCCCGACTGGAATGGATCTAGATAATCAGCTTCATCCAGATACTGGGGCAGTTGTCACGCCACCACACTCAACAACCTTCTCCATGAAGCGAAGGTTGGAGACTGGGCGATAATTCGCTAATACCGCCGGGTCCAGGGAAGGCTTCTTGAGGAGAGGCCTCACCACGGCCTCTTTCAAAGAAGCGGGGAAGAAGCCCTCACTCAAAGAAGCATTAATAATCCCCTGGAGCCAGCCTCGTGTAACCTCCCGGGAGGCCAGCACCAACCAGGAGGGACACGGATCCAGTAAACATGTGGCAGCGCTCAGCCTACCCAGAATCCTGTCCACATCCTCGGGAGTCACAAGATCAAACCCCTCCCAGATAATATTCTCAAGACCCCCCTCCGTCACCCCATCCGAATCTACCCAATCAGAGTCCAGACCTTCCCGAATCTGAGTGACTTTGTCATGCAGGAATTGCACAAAATCCTCAGCCCTGCCCTGCAAGGGGTCTTCCCTCGCTCCCAGGTGAAGGAGGGAGTGGGTCACCCTAAACAGGATTGCTGGGTGGTTCTCTGCAGACCCGATAAGAGCGGAAAAATAATTAAAATTTGCCACCTTTATCGCCACTAGGTAGATCTTAATATGAGACCTCACCAGTGTTCGGTCAGATTCAGAGCGACTGGCCCTCCAATCGCTCTCCAGGTGTCTTTTCCGGCACTTCATCTCTCTCAGCTCCTTGGAGAACCAGGGAGCCAGTTGGGATCGGCACCGGGTCAGAGGCCGCAAAGGCACGATGTGGTCCAGAGCTCCAGCGGCCGCCCTATCCCAGGTGGCCACCAGTTCTTCAGTCGCGCCGTGAGCCAGAGCCTCAGGGAATGGCCCAAGCTCCATCCGGAACCTATCCGGGTCCATCAGGTGCCTGGGATGGAACCACCTGGTCTGTTCCGTCTCCCTCCGGCAAGGGTTAGCGGTTCGAAAGTCCATGCACAGGAGGGAGTGATCAGACCATGACAAGGGTTCGATAACTAAGTCCCCTATTTCCAGATCACTCTGCCACTGACCAGAGACAAAAATTAGATCCAGAGTGTGTCCCCCCATGTGAGTAGGGCCTTGAACTAATTGGGTCAGGTCCAAGGCCATCATGGAAGCCAAGAACTCCCGAGCCACCATAGACGTCTCGCCGACAGATGGCAGGTTGAAATCCCCCATAACCATAAACCTGGGGGTATCAACCGCCACCCCGGCTATCACGTCAGGCAGCTCGGGCAGGGCCGCTGCCACGCAGCAGGGAGCCAAGTACGTGATCAGCAGGCCCATCTGCACCCCACGACCCCACTTCACAAGGAGGGACTCACATCCAGCTATCTGAGGTACAGTGGTCTCCCTTGGACATAGACTTTCTTTAATAATAACCGCCACCCCCCCCCGCCCCTACCCTGGGCCCTCGGTTGATGAAATGCCCAGAAACCTGGTGGGCACAATTCAACCAGGGGCACCCCCCCTTCCAAACCCAACCAGGTCTCCGTAATACCTGTCACATCCGCTCCCCCCTCCTGAATAAGGTCGTGAATGAGGGGGGCCTTATTAACTACAGATCTGGCGTTGCATAACATCAGCCGATGGCCCAGGCCCTGAGGGTCTGTGCTACCTGGGGAACGAGTAGAGCATTGGGGACCGGAACGCACAATTGCTCGAAGATAGTGAGTGCGCACTCCCCTAACATGATATGGCCCCCTGCTTCCACCATACCTGCCCCTCCCACCCACAGTACAGATCGTGCAGCTCTCATTAAGTCGAGCTCTAACTCCCTCCCTGGTATCCAGCCCTGCACCCCTAGTGCCGCTGCCTTCTGCCGGACCCGGCCTTGACCCTTGTGGGTTCTCCCCCAACCCCACTTTGGTCATCCCAGAACCCCTTAAAATTTTAATTAACAGTACATTTTAAAAACCCCTCAATCTCCTCTTTGACGCATGCCATCTCTCGGGGTTCATTTCTATCCAATAGCTTCTGCCATTTATCTAACTCAATCGGCTAACCAAATTTTTTAGCCCATACTATCATTATCTCTTTTACTTGTTCATCTTCCATTTTATTTATTTATTTATTTATTTATTTATTTATTTATTTATTTATTTATTTATTTATTTTGTCGCATTTCTATGCCGCATTCCAACTCCCAAGGGACTCTGGGTGGCTTACAACAGAGAATAAAACAATGCAACAATATCCCATACAAAAGTTAAAAGAAGACATTAAAACATTAAAACGTTAAAACACATACACTCCAATTTTTGGCCGGGTTTCACAAGATCACTATAACGAGATCAACGGCCCCAGGCCTGCCGGAAGAGCCAGGTCTTCACTGCTAGGTAATTGGTTCCAGAGAGCTGGGGCAGCCACAGAGAAGGCCCTCCCCTGTGGGCCTGCCAGCTGACATTGTTTAGCTGACGGGACCCGGAGGAGACCGACTCTGTGGGATCTTACTGGTCACTGGGAGCTATGTGGTAGAAGGCGGTCTCGAAGACAGCCTGGTCCTGAGCCATGTAGGGCTTTAAAGGTAATAACCAACACCTTGAATTGCGCCCGGAGACCGATAGGGAGCCAGTGCAGCTCGCGGAGAATTGGTGTAATGTGGGTGTATCTAGGTGCACCCACTATAACTCGCGCGGCTGCATTCTGGACCAACTGTAGTCTCCGAACACTTTTCAAGGGTAGCCCCATGTAGAGCGCGTTGCAATAGTCCAACCGTGAGGTGACAAGGGCATGAGTGACTGAGGGGAGCCTCCTGATCCAAGTAGGGTCACAATTGGTGCACCAGACGAACCTGTGCAAAGGTCCCCCTAGCTACAGCTGTCAGATGTTGTTCCAATCTCAGCTGTGAGTCTAGAAGAACACCCAAATTGCGAGCCCGTTCTGAGGGGGGCACTTTCTCTCCCCCCAGAACCAAGGATGGACAATCGACATAGTCTTTAGGGGGCAATACCCAGAGCCATTCGGTCTTGTCTGGGTTAAGTCTGGGTTAAATCTTAATACTTAACAAATAGCTATATATTTTCTTTACTAATTTTTCATCTGTCCCTGTTAATATCTGATCTAATTCTGTTAATTCTTTATAGAAACCATACATTTTAACATCCTTCTTATATCTAGATTGTATCTGCACATATGACCACCATGTTATCTCAATCCCTTGATCACTCAATTCCTGTTTAGTTTTAAATTCCCCCTTTTCATTTAAAATATCTTTATATCTAATAATATTCTCCATATCAATAACATTTGGATAAATCAGTGCCTCCATTGTGGAGAGCCAGACTGGTATTTTCAAATACTGTTGTTCTTTAATTTTCTCCCATACTAATAATAGTGCATTCCTAATATAATGTCTTTGGAAATAGGTATGTATTTTGTTTTTTCCATACCATAAAAAGCATGCCAACCCAGTTCCTATTATACTGTCTCTCACCATCATCTCCTGAGCTTCTCAAGTCTACCTTCAACCTTCTCTCATCCTTCTCCCATCCTTGGAGGACTAGAAGACCTTCAAGGTCCCTTCAAACTCTTCTGTTCTTCTGTTCTTCATCTCCACACACCGTGTCTTCCCTTCCTCCTAAAGATGGTGAAGCCCCAACCTTCCTTCCTCGATAACTGTGTACCTAAACCTCCATCCACCTTCTCAGATGACTTCTTCAAAAACTGGTCGACGTAAAAGTTCTTCCTCACCCATGGACCGATTTTTCTGCTCGGCTGTTCTCAGCATCACTACACCAGAGGAGACATTTCCAACACAGCTGTTAGCAATGAAGGAGATCCCTAGAGATCCATCTTCTCGAGTCTCTGATTTATGGATGGACCTTCTGCCGGGCAGGATGCCAACTTGGCCGTAGATGAGATGGAGAGGCTTGGGCTGTTGATGGTTGGTTGGTCTTTAAGCTATCAATTTCCTGGATAAATTGTCCCCTCTGTTCTACCAAGGAGGTGAAGCACGTTCCTCTCCGAGAAGCAGAATGTTGCAACCAACTTGCAAAAGGAGAAGTGGGAAGGGTGCAACACAGTTTTGTCCAGTTGACCAACTTGGGGATGGATGTCCACCATGTGGGGAGGGCGCCTAGGTTTGATCTCCCAAGGCTAGATGCCGGATGTTCTATTTTGAGACAAGATAAGCCATGCTGAGCCATCAAGGAAGGTTCACGTCAAGAGCTGGTTTGGGTGAGGAGTTAAGGCAGCAGGCTAGAAACCAGGAGACTGGGAGTTCTAGTTCTGCTTTAGGCATGAAACCTCCCTGTGTTGCCAAGAGAAAATTTTTGAGGTTTTCCTATAAAGGGAGAGGTGTGTGGGTCAGGAAAGAGAAAACCCCCCTTCCCATAAAGGGGGCATTTGAGAAAGACCCCAGCCCCTCCAAAGGCCTTCTGCAATTTACTGATCTCGTAAAGCAAAGGTTAATACGGAGAGGGCTCAACTTACGACCGCTGTCAAGTGCCCCAAATTGCTGCTGCTGAGCGAGATGGTTCTGAAGGGAAATTTTGGTCCCGTTTTATGACCTTTCTGGCTGCTGTCATTAGTTGAATCGCTGATTAAGTCATTCACATGTTTGTTAAGCGATCCACTGCGGAGGTCAAATTAGTCACAGGGTTGTTAAGTTGGAAGGAAGAAAGGGAGGGAGGAAGGGGAAAAGAAAGAAAGAAAGAAAGAAAGAAAGAAAGAAAGAAAGAAAGAAAGAAAGGAAGGGGCCCAGAAGGTTTGCACTTGAACCACCAGCCTTCTGTGCATGCTCAGAGGCCATCTCTTCTCCCTATGAGACCCGGTTAGCCCAAGAAAGAGCTTCTCTGGAATTGACCATCCTTCCACCTCTCTTGCTCACCCTTTGCTCTTTACCCTGCAGATACCGAATCCCCTCGGAGCTACACAATGACAACTTCTCCCTCTCCACCATTGCTGAGGGATCGCACCCAAATGTAAGGAAATTTTGTGACACCCTGTGTAACCACTCCCCCCACGCTTGTGCATTGGCTTACTATGATAACATTATATGTCAGGTAATGTGTCTTCTTCACCTCTTCCGTCCTTCGGCATGCTGCCTGCCCCCCCCCCTTAATTGTCCCATCCTGTCTCTGCTGTCCCAAGCATCCCTGGGAGGCTGCACCTTCAGGGGATCCATCTGGGTTGCCATTGGAAAGCTGCACCCTCAGCGGATCCACCTGGTTGCCACTGCTGACCGAGTCTGGTCCAAAAAAAAATAGAGATGGCTGCGGTAAGATGGAAAGTCCAGCTAGGCATTTAGGTAGGCTATTATTGATTTAATTTGCACTTCGCTTGAATCTTAGCGCCTCTTGATGGTTCACAAGTACAGACGTAGGCGAAGATAAGAACGAGATGGGATGAGGAGACGGGAACGAGAAATGGCCAAAAGTGGGCGAGAATAAGGACTGTGGGGTCCTTGGTGCTCTCTGAGCTGGGGCTGTTTACCTGCAGACGTTTCATGACCCAACTAGTTAACAGCATCAGTATTAGAAGGGAGGAGGGGTTGTGGAGAGGAGGAGGAAGAGGAGAACTGTGGGGTCCTTGCTGCTCTTGCAGTCATTTCACGGCCCAACTAGGGAACATTATGAATGATAGAATGGAGGAAGGTATGTGAAGAGGAGGAGGAGGAGGAGGAGTCCTTTGTGCTTTCTGAGTTGAGTTGTTTCCTTGCAGATGTTTCATGACTTAACTAGGCAACCTCATCAGTGCTAGGAGGGATTGTATAGAAATAGAGAACAAACCCCTCTTCCTTCTAGCACTGATGAGGTTACCTAGTTGGGTCACGAAATTTCTGCAAGAAAACCACCCAGCTCAGAGAGCGCCAAGGACCCCACAGTTCAACCCTGGGCTACAAATATTGCTGTCGAGCCTAGCAACCTGCTCGACATCTCTAATGCGTGCTGAAAGCATCGAGGGACATATACATACTTGGTGGTGGTGGCACTGGGTGAAGGCGGCCGTATGCGGGGTTTTGATTGCGTCTCACACGGCATTTCTGAGAGGAAATCGGTGCTACGTTACACCAAGAATGGGGCTCTTCTTTTCTCTGAGAGAGAGCGTCGGCCAGGAAGTTCTTGCCACCGGGCATGTGTTTTAGCGTGAACCGGAAACGCTGAAAATAATGTGCCCACCGGACTTGTTTAGGAGACAGTCGTCTGGGAGTTTATTATTCGTATCACCGGAAACGGGCCCAGATATCTCGGTCCCAGTTTCCTACTAGGAAGCCTTAATTTGATGTATTTGGTAGAGAGAAATACCATGTCCCCTACCTTGAATGGTTGAAACGGTGCTTGTTTCTTATTCGCCTGGCTTTTATATGCGAGAGTTGCTTTATCTAATACCTCTCTGACCTGGGGCCATACTGTATTCATCTTATCGGCCCACTCATGGGGCATTGGCGATGTTGTCGGTGGTTGATCTAACTCGGGTATTGCTACGAAGTCTCGTCCCATTGCCACCTGAAAAGGAGTGAGACCCGTACTGCTATGAACTGCATTGTTATAGGCGACCTCCGCAAAAGGTAGCAGTGAAGACCAATCGGTCTGTTGATATGAAACATAGCAACGAAGGTATCGCTCTATCATTGCATTTGCTTTCTCTGCAGCCCCATTGGTACTAGGGTGGAATGCTGAACTGAGGCCTTGCATTGATCCAATAGCCGAGAGGAAGGTCCTCCAAAAGCGGGCTGTAAATTGCACCCCTCTATCAGAAATAATACGACAGGGTACCCTGTGTAACCTATAAATGTGTTGTATAAATAGCTTAGATAGCCTACGAGCTGAGGGTAATCCTCGGCACGGAATGAAATGAGCTTGTTTAGAAAATAAATCGATAATAGTCCAAATAACCGTGTTCCCATTGCGGTTGTGGTGAAAGGGGAGCCGCCTGTCGAGCCTAGCAGCCTGCTCGACATCTCTAACGCGTGCTGAAAGCATCGAGGGACATATACATACTTGGTGGTGGTGGCACTGGGTGAAGGCGGCCGTATGCGGGGTGTGGGGTGGTGGTATCGGGTGCGACGGGATTAGGACTGTTCCGGAGGACACAGCGGCAGCACCTTCCAGAACACGCTGAAGACCAATTATGCCCCTAAATGAGGGGCGTGGTAATAAACAAGGGCGCGGTCTACGCCCCTAAAAGAGGGACGTAGTAACAAACAAGGGCGCGGTCCTAATGAGTTAATGGAAAGATGGGCTATATAGAGGACTTCCGGTTGGCTCCGCTTCGTCGCTAGACGGTCTCTTTAAGACCGCCAGCCCCGCCGCCCGTAAAGAGCTGCCTCTACAGCTGAGAGGTGGCTTGAAAAACTCCACGATCGTGAAGAATCAGGAGGAGAGCCGGCGAGACAAGGTAGAGCCCCCTGCGAAGTCCCCAGATTGTTTCTTTTGCATCTGGGGAGGAAGCAGGGTGAGGCTCCCTATACAGCTCGCCGAGGCTCCGGACCCCGGGGACAACTCTGCTCAAAGCAGAGCCAGACGGCGTGACCAACATAACAAGTGAAAGCTAAGAGAACTATTAAAAACAAGCAGAGTGGAATCTGGACTCAAAATTCAAACTGCAAGTATTTTTATTAGCCCTGTGAATGAACTTAAGAACTGAGAAAAAGTAAAAGTTTGTTAAAATGGCGTCCGGCTTTAGCGGCAGTAAAAAAAGCTGAAAGTGAAAGTGGACTTGCCTGACTGTTTAATACGCTACAAAGTAACCAAAAGTAACAGCGCTGGCTAGAAGAAGAGGGAAAAGTTTTTTTAAAGTGATCTGGATCTGTTCCCTCTCCCTTGAGACTTGATTGAAGCTGGGGAAATTTTTGAAAGGACTCTGTGGTAAAAAGGGAGGGAGGACTTCCTTTCTAGAAAGAATTAATCTACATGGCAGAATTGCTTCCAAGCAAACAAAGTCAGACACTAAAACTGCAGGGGGGGGGGTTCCCCCACTCATAAGTCACAAGAGCAGCTTTCCAGCTTGCAGACACAGAGCCAGACAAAGGAGGCTGGTTTTGATGATCTGAAAGAATTTATTGTTAAGGCTCTGATGAAACAAGATGAAATTATGGATCAGAAGTTTAAGAAATCCCAACAGGAAATTAAGGAGGTGGTTCAAGAAAAGTATGACAAGGTGAAACAGGACATTCTGACAGCTGTGACTGGCTTGTCAGAAGTAGTTATCCAGGTTGATAAAAAAGTGGAAAAACTTAATTTAGAAGTAGAATCCAAAATGAAGGAAACTGATTATAAAATTTCTAATGTGGATAATAAAACACAAAGGATTGAAAATGAAGTGACAATGATGCAATTTAGATTTATGGAGTTCGCTGTGAGACTGAGAGGTATAAAGGAAAATAACAGAGAAGATTTGAGAAGGGTTTGTGCAGATGCCCTGGCTGTGATGTTAAAAGTTAGTCCTGAAGAGATTTTTTGCAAGATTGACAAGGTTTACAGAGTGAATTCTTGGGTGGCAAGGCAAAGACAACTGCCTAGAGATGCGGTGATTTACTTTACAGATAGAAGAATAAGAAATGATATTCTGCAAAAGTCTTTTGTTTCTACTATACAAGTGGATGGAAGGGAGATTGGGATTTATAAAGAGCTTCCGCCCAAGATGTTAAGAGATAGAAAAGATTTTGGATTTTTGGTGGCTGAATTAAAGAAACAACAAATTCCATTTAGATGGGATGCACCCGCTGGCATAATATTCAGGTTTCAAGGAGAGAGATATCGATTAAATACTGTTGAAAAAGTGGAAGAATTTTACTTTAATGTTTTCAAAGCTGGTTCAACATCTCCACGTACATCATCAATGTTAGATATAAAGGAGGGTGATAAAGAGAAGCAATTTGAACAAGAGACTGAAGAACAGCGGAAGCAGATGGAGATGGAGGCAATGGAATCACAAGGTGCTACAGGGGGCTTTCTGGATGAACCGTTGCTGGACCTTCCCTTAAAGGCTATAGCTGGACCACCTAAAGATACAAGAGAAGTAGCGTTGGATCTTGATTTGATGTCCTGTCAAGCTAAAGATCAGCGTATAACTCGAGCAGCCTATAAGCAAATTCTAGAAAAACAACAACAGCAGAGGCCTAAGCCACCACAAGACAAGAAGGGAGTCAAGGGCAAAACACAAGAACTTGAAGCCATGGGAGGAGCTAAGCCGAAGACTTCTGGTCTGGAACAGAAACTTCAGCAAATGCTCTTATCGCTTCAGGAGAATCCAAATGACAATTAAGTTTCTATCTTGGAATGTGAACGGATTGAATTCACCACAGAAAAGAAAGAAATTATTTCATTACTTGAGACAATTTAATAATGATGTTATTTGTTTACAAGAAACTCATATTAGGGCACAAGATCAAAAATATTTGATAAATTCTAGATTAGGAGCACAATTTATAGCCTCTAATTCGGAGAAAAAGAATGGAGTGGTGATTTATATAAACAAAAGATTGTCAGCTAAAATTATAGAAGCAGATGATTGTGGAAGATATATAGCAATTGAACTTTATACAGATAATGGTCTAATTCTGGTGATTGGAATTTATGCTCCTAATCAACAACAAGGCATTTTTTATAAAATATTGTATTCCAAAATATTACAATGGGATTATAGATCTATTTTAATTATGGGAGATTGGAACGGAGTAATAGATCTTAAAAAAGATAAAAAGAGCTTGGCAAAGTCATGTGTTAAACTACCACAGATTTTTTTCGATATGAAAGAAGATTTGGAATTGAAAGACATATGGAGAGTGCATAACCCAAAAGAACTGGACTTTACTTTTTTTTCAGATAGACACAGATCCTTCTCTAGGATTGATTTTATTTTACTTACAGTCGATTTACTCTCAAAAACAAAGAAAACAAAGATATTTCCGAGGACTTTATCTGACCACAGCCCGGTATGGATAGAAATAGAAATGGGAAAGAATGAGAGAAGATCTTGGAGAGTAAATGAAAATTTGTTTAGATATGAAAAGAATGTAAATGAACTTAAAAAACAAATGAAGGAATTTTTTGAAATGAACTTGAATAAGGGTACCCCTATTGAAATTGTTTGGGATGCGAGCAAGGCGTATATGCGGGGGGTACTGATTTATATGAATTCTAAACATAAATCAAATCGACAAAGAAAAAGATTAGAATTGGAAGGGGAGATAAAGAAAAAAGAGCAGTTGCTTATAAAAAATCCAACAGATGAAAAATTACAAGGAGTTATAAAACTTTTGAAAGATCAATTCCATATGCTCATAGCGGAACAAGCAGCAACTAACTTACAATTTGCAAAACACAATACATTTTGTAATGCCAATAAACCGGGAAGGTGGTTGGCTTACACACTGAGGAAACAGCAGAGTACTCGGACTATTGGGAGTATTGAGTATAGAGGGAAGGAAGTATTTCAACAAAGACTAATCAAAGAAGCCTTTTTAGATTATTACACCAAACTATATGCTAAAGATGATATACAGAATGAACTTATAAATAAATATCTAGAAGAAAAGAGAGTTACAAAAATTCCTAATGATCAAAAGGAAAGAACGAGTCTACCAATAACAGCTGAGGAGATTATTGTTGCTATTAAACAACTGAAAACAGCTAAAGCTCCAGGAACGGATGGTTTAGGTCCAATGCATATTAAGAGGGTTTATAATGTTTTGTTAGAAAGAGATTCAGAAAATGAATTGGTTAAAGATTGTATGATAAAATGGACGCAAAATTTTGGAGAACCAGTTATGATGGAAACTTGGGAAAAAATATGGGTTCAGAATGTTAAATTTACACAGTCGCAGAATTTGAGGGAAAATTTTTATAAAATGTTTTATAGGTGGCATTTAGATCCTAAGAAATTGTCATGCATGTATCCTAATGTTCAACCGAAATGTTGGAGATGTGATTGTTTAGATGCTACATATTATCATATATGGTGGACATGCAAGAAAGCAAAGGCTTTTTGGATAAAAATTTGGTGGGTTATGCAAAATGTCTTGAAGAAAAAAATTCAATTTTCTCCTCAATTGTTTTTACTGGGTATAGTTAAGGGTTTGTTTTTTTTTTTTTTTTTTGATTTATATGCCGCCCTTCTCCGGAGACTCAGGGCGGCTTACAATGCGTTAAGCAATTTTCAGTGGGTGAAACAAAGTTGATATTGTATATGGTGACAGCAGCTAGGTTACTGATTGGTCAATATTGGAAAAGGGATGATATGCCTACAATTCAAGAATGGACCTTGAAGATGGCCAGTTTTGCAGAAATGGCGAAGATATTAGCATACTTAAAAGACCGGACTCAAGAGACTTATGTATGGGAGTGGAAGAAATGGATAGATTATGTGCAGAATAAATACCAAACTAGGAAGTACCAGATAGCTTTTAGCTAAATGTTGTGTAGAAATGTATAGTTTATAGGGGGCAAAATAGCTTATTGTTATGTAGAAATGTATAGTGCACAGGGGGGAGAGTAGAGGGGTGGTAAAGTATGATATAATATATGTGGATGGATTTCACCTTGAGGAAGTCACGGGGAGAGGGGAGGGTTGGGGGGGTTAGGGAGGGATGGGGGGCGAATGGGGGAAAAATTGATATTTGTAAAACTTTTTCAATTAAAAAAAAAAAGAAAGATGGGCTATATAACCACCCCATTCTTGGTGTAACGTAGCGCCGATTTCAATCGTGTTTACGAATCACAGTGTGTAGCCGGATGCGGATGCGAATAAACCAGCATGCCAAAAGAGCTGAATAAGGCTGTAGCTGTGTTTTGATTGCGTCTTGCACGGCATTCCTGAGAATTGCCTTCTATCAGTAAGGACACCCACCCATGCCTGTTGAAGAACCAGCAGAGGGATGGGCCATTTGGATCTTGGGGAGCACCCCATTCCAGCGGGCAGTCCCCTAAAAAAAATCCAGAGCTTCAATTGCAGTATCTCAGCCATAACTTTTTGGACCAAGCTCTACAACCGAGGGCTCAGGGCAGGGGCGGGGGGGGTGGCGGTTATTATAAAGGAAGGTCTGGATCCAAGGGAGACCACTGTTCCACAGATAGCCGGATGTGAGTCCCTCTTTGTGAAGTGGGGTCGTGGAGTACAGATGGGCTTGTTGGTCACGTACCTGGCTCCCTGCCACGTGGCAATGGCCCTGCCCGAGCTGCTTAACGTTATAGCCGAGGTGGCGGTGGACACCCCCAGACTTGTCATCATGGGGGATTTCAACCTGCCATCTATCGGTGAAACGTCTGAAGTGGCTCGAGAGTTCATGGCTTCCATGACGGCCATGGACCTTACTCAGTTAATTCATGACCCCACTCACACAGGGGGACACACTCTGGACTTAGTTTTTGTCTCTGGTCAGTGGTTGAGTGGCCTTGATATAGGGGATATAGCCATCGAACCCTTGTCATGGTCTGACCACTCGCTCCTTCGACTGGACTTTCTAACCGCTGCACCCGACCGCAGGGAGGCGGGACCGACCAGGTGGTTCTGCCCCAGGCACCTGATGGACCCTGATAGGTTCCAGATGGAGCTTGGGCCATTTCCTGAGATTCTGGCTCATGACTCGGCTGAAGACCTGGTGGCCGCCTGGGATAGTGCGGCTGCCGGGGCCTTGGACCGAGTCGTGCCTTTGCGGCCTCTGACCCGGCACCGAACTCACCTAGCTCCTTGGTTCTCCGAGGAGCTTAGGGAGATGAAGCGCCGGAAAAGACGCCTGGAGAGTAGTTGGAGGACCAGCCGCTCCGAATCTGACCGAACACTGGTGAGGTCTCATATTAAGACCTACCTAGTGGCGATAAAAGCAGCGAAAACTAGCTATTTTGCCGCTCTTATCGCATCATCAGATAATTGCCCGGCCGCCCTGTTTAGGGTGACCCGCTCCCTCCTCCATCTGGAAGTGCGGGATGACCCCTTGCAGGGCCGAGCTGAGGATTTTGTGCAGTATCTGTATGACAAAATCGCTCAGATTCGGGAAGGGCTGGCCTCTGACTGGGTATGTCCGGACGGGATGACTGAGGCAGGTCTTGAGAGTGTTATCTGGAGGGAGTTTGATCCTGTGGCTCCCGAGGACATGGACAGGGTCCTGGGACGGCTGAACGCGACCACATGTTTATTGGACCCGTGTCCCTCCTGGTTGGTACTGGCTTCCCGGGAGGTGACACGAGGCTGGCTCCAGAAGATTGTTAACGCTTCTTTGAGTGAGGGGGTCCTGCCGGCCGCTTTGAAAGAAGCGGTTGTGAGGCCCCTCCTCAAGAAGCCCTCTCTGGATCCGGCTGTTTTGGCTAACTATCGTCCAGTCTCCAACCTTCGCTTCGTTGCGAAGGTTGTTGAGAGTGTGGTGGCGCAACAGCTTCCCCGGTACCTGGATGAAGCTGTCTATCTAGACCCGCTCCAGTCCGGCTTCCGGCCTGGGCACAGCACGGAAACGGCATTGGTCGCATTGGTGGATGATCTCTGGAGGGCCCGGGATAGGGGTTGCTCCTCTATCCTGGTCCTGTTAGACCTCTCAGCGGCTTTTGATACCATCGACCATGGTATCATGTTGCACTGGTTGACGGGGTTGGGGGTGGGAGGCACCGTTCTGTGGTGGTTCGCCTCCTACCTCTCTGACCAGTCGCAATCCGTGTTGACAGGGGGGCAGCGGTTGACCCCGAGGCACCTTGCTTGTGGGGTGCCACAAGGGTCGGTCCTCTCGCCCCTTCTGTTCAACATTTATGTAAAGCCACTGGGTGAGATCATCCGTGGCTTCGGGGTGGAGTTCCACCAGTATGCTGATGACACCCAGCTGTACATCTCCACCCCAGGCCACCCCAATGATGCCCTTGAAGTGATGTCCCAGTGCCTGGAGGCCGTGCGGGCCTGGATGGGGAGAAACAGGCTCCGACTCAACCCCTCCAAGACCGAGTGGCTGTGGCTTCCGGCGTCCCGATATAGCCAGCTGATGCCATCGCTGGCTATTGGGGGTGAATCACTCGCCCCCACGGAGAGGGCTCATAACTTGGGCGTCCTCCTGGACGCACGGCTGTCTTTAGAAGATCATTTGATGGCCGTGGCCAGGGGGGCTTTTTATCAGGTTCGCCTGATACGCCAGTTGCGCCCCTTTCTAGATCGGGACTCCCTATGCACAGTCACTCAGGCACTCGTCACTTCCCGCCTGGACTACTTCAACGCTCTCTACATGGGGCTCCCCCTGGGGTGCACCCGGAGGCTCCAGCTGGTCCAGAACGCGGCCGCGCGGGGGATTATGGGGGTGACGAGGCGCTCCCATGTGACACCTCTCCTGCGCAAGCTGCACTGGCTCCCGGTGGTCTTCCGGGTGCACTTCAAGGTGTTGGTGACCACCTTTAAAGCGCTCCATGGCTCAGGGCCAGGGTATTTACGAGACCGCCTTCTGCCACCAATAGCCTCCCACCGGCCAGTACGCTCCCACAGAGTGGGCCTCCTCAGGGTGCCGTCCGCCAGACAATGTCGGCTGGCAACCCCCAGGGGGAGAGCCTTCTCTGTGGCGGCGCCCACCCTCTGGAACAACCTCCCCCCAGAGATACGTACAATAACAGACCTCCGGATTTTTCGTTGGGCCCTGAAAGCCTATTTATTTCAACTAGCTGGGCTGGCTTGAGTCAAATTTTAAATTGATTTTAAATTGGAATTGTTTTAATTGCGGCCAAAATATTTAATTATTTTAAACAGTTTTTAGATTTTGTATGTCTTGTTTTTACTTTGGCTGTTCACCGCCCTGAGTCCTATATTGGAGAAGGGCGGTATAGAAATTTAAACAAATAAATAAATAAATAAATAAATACAACACCCCTGGTAGGTTGTTTCAGGGTTGCTTCAGGGGTCCAAAATCTGCCTCCCTGAGGGTGATTCTCTCCCCATCCCCCACCCCAGTTTATGGGTCCCTGCATGATGTTGGACCACAAGCAACACAGCACCCCTCTCTCCCCGTGTGTGTTCCCCTGCTGGGGCTTCCGATCCTCACCTGATCTCCACAAACGATCCATTCCTCTTCAAAGTCGTTGAAGATGGTGGCATCACGACACCTTCTGGTGGTGCGTTGTCCTGCTGCCGTCTGCCTGATATGAAGATGTCCGTCCTTTTTTCCTTCCCTAATTTTCCCACACTCCTCATCAGGCAGAATAAGAGAGTCACCCCTTTCTCTGTCTTTCTTCAGCTCACCTTCCTCTTCTTCTCAGTCTTCTTCACATGCTGGAGAGCTTTCCTCCTTCCAGTGGACCTTAATACCAGTCACACCCTATATTCAGCATGTAGCACCCCCTAGTTTCAAGGATTTATGGGGAGGAAACGGGGGCTGCTCAAACAACATTCTGCCGAATTTCTGATGAGCTAACATGAAGCCTGCTTAGGAGTCTCTCTTTGTGGGCAATCCTTGACTGCCTTGGCAATTGCATCGGACAAGTTCCTCTTGCAGCTTCAGAGTTATTTTAGGCATCCTGCATTAGATTGAGGGATATGATCAAGATGTGGGGAGAAGAAGAAAGGTCCCCTTTTCCCCCCTAGGGGCTGTTAGGTCCCCCCCCCTTTAGAACTGTTTCAGAGGTGTTGTCCACCCTGAAAAGGAATGCCAAGGAAGAAAGACCATGAGGTTTGAAGCTCCTTGGGGTCTCCTGCACTTCACCCTAGCTAAGGGGTCACCAGATGGATGGGACATCCACTCCTTGCCAGGAAGGGCCTCTGATTGGAGTCTCCCCACAGTGTCCTCTGGGTTTGGCCCCTCGTTGCTCCTCTCTCTCTCCTTCCCTCTCTCCCTCCCCCCCTCTCCCTCTCTCTCTCCCTCTTGCCCCACTAGATGGGCTCTTCGTAGATGTTCAGGACCACTGAACGACCTTGGAATTTGAAGTGGGATTCTCACCTCCTAGGAGCCACCTTCTGACGTGGACTTATGCCCCCAGAATGACCAGCAAAGGTCATTCTAAACATCTGAAGGACACATGGGTTGGAAGGAAACTTCATGAGAATATATTGAGGGCCTCCTAACCCATCATTAGTGTCAATGCTTGGATGAAGGTTACTAATCTCCTGTTCTCTGCCCATAAATCTTAGGGGAGGGAGGTTGGGGGAGCCTGCCCACCCCTCTTAAGTCTACCCACCCCTCTCTTTCCCCTGGCACTGAAATGGGTCTGAGCCCCCTTCCACAGGGTCCATGTGTCTTCTCTCCCTGTCTGCTTGTCTCCATCCTCCAAGTGTGATGCTGTGGTGGATGGCTGTATGTACCTGACCAGAAGCTACACTGGGTGAACTGGGAATTTGGGAGTGGGTGCAAGAGAATGCTGGGGGGTGTTGGCTGCCTTCCTTCTCTACAGTTGCTGGTGCCCTAAGGAGGAGAAAGGAGAAGAGGGAAGGGAGAAGAAGAGAGAGAGAAAAATAGAGAGAGGACGGAAGGGGAAGAGAAGAGAGGAGAGGGAGGAGGAGAAGAACAGAAGGGAGGGGAAGGGAGGAGAGGAGAGGAAAAAGAGGACAGGAAGGAAGGGAAAGGGAGGAGAAGAAAGGGGAGGGAAGGTGAAGAGAACAGAAGAGAGAAGGGGAGGGGAGGAGAAGAGAGGGGAGGGGAGGAGGAGAAAACAGGAGACAGGAGAGAAGGAGAGAGAATAGGAAATAAAGGGAGGGAGGGAGGAAGGAGAGGAGAGGAGACAGAGGGAGGGAAGTAGGAAGGAATGAAGGAGAGAGGAAAGGGAGGGAGAGAGGAGAGGGGGAAGAAAGGAGAGAGAAGGAGGAGGAGAGGAGAGGGAGGAAAGAAAGTAGGAATTGGAGAAAAGAGGAGAGGGAAGGGAAGGGCGGAGATGAATAACCCAACGCATGGGCATGTTCACGACCACATTGCCACTTCCGGTTCCATCTAAGGCTGCGCACAGCTGCTCCGACGCCCATTTTCAGCCTTGAAAGGACAGGCTGACGCAAGCCCGTATCATTCTGGCTAGGATATATACAGGTAGTCCTCGCCTTACGACTGCAATCCACCCCCAAATTTCCCATCGCTATGCCAGACGAGACAGTTGTTAAAAGTGAGGTACGCCCCATGGTACGACCTCTCTTGCCACAGAGGTTAAGTGAATCCCTGCTGTTGTTAAGTGAGTCACATGGTTGTTAAGTGAATCCGGCTCGTCAGGAGGTTGCAAAAGGGGATCATGGGACACAGCGACTGTCATAAATGTGAGCCAGTTGCCAAGCATCCGAAGTTGGATCGCATGACCATAGGGATGCTGCAACGATCGTAAGTGTTAAAAAAGGATCAGAAGTCACTTTTTTCTTTGCTGGTGTAACTTCAAATAGTCCCTAAACGAGGACTACCTGTACTAAAGGCATGAACCTAATCAGGAGCTATTCCACCCTGCTTTTCGGAGGAAATAAACTAGAAGCAGTGTTTCTCCCCCTTGGCAACTTGAAGATGGGTGGACTACAACTCCCAGAATTCCCCAGCCGATATCAGGAATGCTGGGAGGTTGAAGTCCAGGCACGTGGCAAGGGTGGGATGGGTATTTTTTAAAGTTGAATTTCTCAATCTTCGCGACTTGAAAAACGGGTGGACTTTGACTCCCAGAATTCCGCAGCTGGCATGAGAAATTCTGGGAGTTGAAGTCCACACATCTTGAAGCTGCTGGGTTTGAGACCCAGTTTGAAGGGAATGGGCGAGTTCCGTACAACCATCTCACCAATTCGTTCCAACAACACCCGGAAACTAACCGATCTTTTTCTTTCCTATTTCCTGTCCCGTCCCATCCCCCATCTGTTTAGGATGATCCCAGTGCCCCCCACAAACTCCAGGACCCCTTGAAATCCTGCCTCAAAGACGACGAAGCGTTTAACATTCAGAATTCCACCTCACCCAAGCTGGATAACAGGAAAGGCAATCTGGCCGCTGCTGAAGTGAACTGTTTGCAGAACAATCTGACTTGAAGATCCAACAAAAAAGAGCCGGAGTGGAAGACGACGCCATGGGGTGGGTGGGGGAAATTAAAGGGAAGAAAAAAACAAAATTGGGTTGCACAAGAGACCCTTCCTCTCATCCAGACTGCAATTTTTGTGGGTTTTGGTTTAATTCCCCCCCCAGCTGATGTCATTGCATGCTTTGATGTATTTCGTACGGAAAAAAGAAAAGGAAAGCTTATTAAAGAAAAATGGCCTGAAGACGATTCTGGCAGTGTCCACTTCCCACTTTCCCTAATGAGTGGTGAGCATTGATTTCTTGGTCTGTCCCTGTCTGTATATATTGCCCGGGTTAGTTGGCTTCGTGCCTTCCCGCCCCCCCACCCCGTGCCCCCCTCATGTGATTTCTAACCCTTTGCTGAGACTCGACTGATTTTCATTTTTCTGTTTTTAATTTGTACTTCACCCAGCCTTTTTTTTTCTTTCTTTTTTTTTTTTTTGAGAAACCGGTTTTAAAAATGTGGAGAAAAAAAAAAGGTGAAGATCTCATGATAATAATGGCGACGATGATAATAATAATAATAAAAAATGTAAGTTACGCCATTGGTTGGATCTCTCGCAGCTTAGAAATTGGGGGAGGGGAGACGGAGTAGGCAACACGAGCCACAAAAGGGGATGAAAATTCATCAAAAACTAGGATTTGGTTAAATTAATATTAATTGGTTGAGTGGACTTCAGCTCCCAGAATTCCCCAGCCAGGATGGTTTAATTCTGGGAGTTGAAGTCTACCCCTCTTAAAGCATGCTGGCTGGGGGATTCTGGTAATTGAAGTCCGCACATCTTAAACCATCCTGGCTGGGGGATTCTGCGAAATGAAGCCCACCCCTCTTAAAGAATGCTGGCTGGAAAATTCACATGACTATGGAGATCCCGACTGTCAGAACTTCGAATCTTGGTTTTAGCCCAGGTCTGTTCGTCATAACTAAGGAATCGGTCATAAATTGAGGGCTACCTGTATTGCCTTGACCAGTGGTAAGAGCACCTCCGAACAAAATATATGCCACCGGCTCCCCCTTCTGGCTAGTTATGGAATAGCATGGAGAGAATGGCCATTATGGCGACATGGCTTCTGTTACAACTCCTCTAAAGTGTCGGCATTCAGACGGTATGGATTTCAGCGCCTACAAACTCAATCTTAAGGAACATGGGAGTTGAAGTCCCAAGCACGTGAGGGTCCCAGATCTGGAGAAGCTGCTGAATTGGACATTTGTCCAATTCGAATTAGCCACCCTTTAGGGAATCAATTCAATACTTTGCTGTGCTAAGAAATAGTCATTTTCTGTGGTTGTCCGGTTTTTCAGCATTGTTTAGCAGTCTTTGTCAATGCTAAAATGTGTGTACTTCAAACACACAACCCCAAAATGGTATGCAACGAAATGTCATTTTAATGTATGCCGATTAGTGTACATTCAAAGTGACAATAACGTTATTCTATTCTATTCTATTCTATTCTATTCTATTCTATTCTATTCTATTCTATTCTATTCTATTATTTTTAGCACATCAGACAGGAGCCAACATATAAAATGCAATTATACCCCCGTTAGTAAATCATCTGCAGAATATCTCTTTCAAGCAAAAAACAAAAAAACGGAGTAGAAGACAGAAGAATCCCCCCCCCCCGCTCTCCTATTAGTAAGGAAGGGAGGGGCCTCCTTCAATGCTGAGATTTTGGCAGACCTAACCCTTGAGGACTAGAAACACAAATTGTCTATGTTTCAATCCAAATTGCTGATGGTTTGGAGAAATCGTTGAAGGGGCTGGAAAATTGGATTCCAGGAAACCCTTCAAAGACGTTGCAATCGTTGCGAGTCAGGAAAACACAACAAGGTTGTCGAGTTGTAGAGCAACAATTCACTTATTTCAGAGTAGCAGAGAAATAATGAATAAAATACTTTAAATGCAGATATGGAAGCTTTGAATTGACTTGCCAAGTGTGGCTAATATTAATTTAAATTTAATTTAAAGCAAAGGTTATGTTTGACTTTGCGACAAAATGTAAGACAGCTAGTCCTCAAATTACGCCCCAAATTTCTGTTGCTGAGTTTTGCTCCATTTTACGACCTTCGCCCCGGTTGTTAAGTGAATCGCAGCCGTCGAAACGTTAGTTCCCAGGTGTTCAGTTGCATCTGGCTTCCCCACTGAGTTTGCTTGTCGGAAGGTCACCAAAGGGGATCACATGACCCCTCCTGATGCCATGACCATCGTAAATACAAGTCGGCCACCGAGTGTCCGAATTTGGATCACGGGGTGGTGCAAAGGTTCATCCCTGAAAAAACGCTCCTCCGTCACATTTTCATGAATGCATTTTTTTCATCCATGCATTTCAGCGCTGTCGTAACTTTGAACGGTCACTAAACGAACCATCGTTAAGGTGAGGACTTCCTGTTAACCATTTTGCTTCATAACTAGCTACCAGAGTGTTTTCGATAAGGGGAAAGAAACCGGCTGGCTGCCCTCCCGATGGGTCAGACTACAGCTCCCTGTCCTAAACCGGCTGGGGATGATGGGATGTGTAGTCCTCTCTGTATATGTAGGAATATTTCGCATTTCTGAATGGCAGATTGCCCTGAAAGTGGGACTCTGGGGAAAACAAGGCTGAACAAGTGTTTTGGAAACACAACCCAGAAAAAAAAACAGAACAAAAACTGATAGAAAAAAGAATTGCAAAACCAGCACGATTTAATATTATTATTATTATTCCAAGCTTGGGAAATTTCTGTTCCTGGGTGCAGTGCCGCTGCCTTGCTGGCAGAGGGTGCAACCAACACCACTGGAGCAGAGCCGGCAAAACAGTGCCCCACTAGAGAGAGCGCATGTGCAGTATGCCTCGAGTAGGCCGCGGCCTACTGTCATTCGTTCGCTCAGCCGAGTGGGGTTCATTCTTGCGGCCTGGAGGGCGGCCACGGCTGCCCCATCGGGATGTTCGTGGCCCTGAATGAACTGCTTGGGGCCTCTGTGGAGCAGCCGGAGTGGGTGAGAAACATGTCCCGGCTTGTCTTCGCCTCTCTTGGATCCCGTCACCGCACGCGCGACCCATGAGCGGACAGGCTTGCGACAGTTGCAACTCTTCTCCCAAGATGCCTTGCGCGTCTGGCTTTTGGAGCAAGGCACACTGGGAGTTGTAGTTCTTTCTCTGCGGGTTACCCCATTGGGGTGGAAATCTTTGAGGTATTGCTCTAAAAGGAACCAGGGCAGTGGTGGGATTCAACCGGTTTGCATCTATTCACTAAAACTGGTTGTTAACTTTCTAAGCAGTTCGGAGAACCGGTTGTTGGAAGAAATATCCTTTTGTTTTTTCCCACTTTTTCTGGTGTTGTTTCTAGCCTAATCTTTATTGCGCTGCTTACAGAAACTGCCTTTTGGTTAACCCTTATTACATTGTAACAGCTAAAGGTTCTTGGTAGTAGGCCCAGACTTACTGTCGCCTGAGCTCCTCCGGAGGGTTTTTTTTCCCTTTGCTGGTACTTTGCTGGGGCTTGACTTTCTTAAAGGGGAAGGTTTGTTTTAAGTTTTTTACACTGCTGTTGGGAGGAAATACTCCCCTGTTGGAGTTCTTCCAGCTGGGATGCAACAATCAGCACTTTGAAGAAATAATTGAATAACGATGCAGAGCTGCCAGAAAGAAGCTTTTAATGACAAGGAACCAAGATGAGTGACATTCAGCAAGGTTTCTTGGCTAGCTAGAAAGATTCAAACGTGAGTTTACATACCCTTTCTGACTTTTGGTCTAAAACTGGTTTTGGTGAAGTTTAATTCTGTGCTTGGTGAAGTTTAATCCTGTGTTTATCGATGGGATAATTTTCCCTATTCAGCTTTGTTTGGAAGGAAAAAGGTTAATCTCTGTTCCTGAAAAGAAGCACAGTTGAGAAATCTGACTAGTTCCTGTGTCTACTTGTTCTGGTAATTGATTTAACAAGGGCAGCTGCTGTAAGCTCTGGCAATGAGACAGACAAGGCTTGTGTTTTAGTTTTAAAAGGATTTAAACTGTTGTGATCTAATTATTTGTATTGTGTTTGAACTTTTTCCTGCCTCATGGTTTCTTTTTCTAGCTGGGGAGGGGGTCTTCCTTCACTTCTTTAGTGGTTCCTGGCACTGTCCTTCTGGGGTGTACTTCCAAGAGGCAGGATACAAGCTTGGCACTGATTTTTTTACTGCCTTTCTGAGGGGCATGTGATCTTTCCTTAAATCTGGATGATTTCCTTAGGACCGTGATGGCGACCCTATGGCACGCGTGCCAGAGGTGGCACACAGCGCCCTCTCTGATGGCACACGAGCCGTTGCCCCCGTTCAGCTCCACCACACATGTGCACAAACCTCCCACCGGCCAGCTGGTCTTCAGGTCTCTGATGCACATGCACGGCGGGCAGGCCGCGTGCACGGGGGGTGCATGCGCATTGCATTTTGGGGGTTTGGGTGGTTTGGGCACTCGGTCCGGAAAAGGTTAGCCATCACTGCCTTAGGATCAGGGGTGAAATGCTCCCAGTTCGGACCGGATCACCTGATCCGGTAGCGATGGCGGTGGGTGGTTCGGAGAACCGATAGCAAAAATCCCTTCCCCCCACATGCCCAGCTGAGCCGCGCAATCATCAGAGGCTGTTTTTTTTACTTTTAAAAGCATTTTTCTACAACCTCTTTTTAAATGCTTTTAAAAGGAAAAAAAAAAAGCCTCTGATGATCGTGTGGCTCAGCTGGGATCGTCAGAGGCTTTTAAAAGCATTTTTTTCTGCAACCTCTTAAGGTTGTAGAAAAACTGCTTTTAAAAGTAAAAAAAAAAAAAAGTTGGCCATGCCCACCCAGTCACATTACCCCCCCAAGCCACGCCCACAGAACCAGTAGTAACAAATTTTACATTTCACCACTGCTTAGGATATCTTGTGAGGTGAGTGAGACCAGCCATGCTTGACAAACTTGGGAGGGCAGAGACTTGAACCTGGGTTCCTATATAATTTGTTAATTTGTCTCTTTAGCTCGGCATTTTGTAGCCCAAATATGCCCACCCACTTTCTGGAGAGTTTAAATGACCTCTCTGCTAAAGGGTTTCACTTTATGAGCAAGAGTTAGCTGCTGATAGTTATCATTGCATTTTAACTATTTTAAGTCCTCAAGGTGCTCTGGCACCCTGCCTGATTTGTAACTCCAGCTTGCAGGTATTTCTAATCTAATGATTGGTATTTAGGGCAGCTTTTTGCAAGCAAAGAAAAGTATTTTTGTACAGGTAATCCTTGACTTACAACAGTTCATTTAGTGACCATTCAAAGTTATGATGGCACTGAAAAAAGTGA
Source organism: Pituophis catenifer annectens (assembly GCF_029215685.1). Lineage (NCBI taxonomy): Eukaryota > Metazoa > Chordata > Lepidosauria > Squamata > Colubridae > Pituophis > Pituophis catenifer. The sequence continues at coordinate 17,248,846 of NW_027256885.1, forward strand.
CTTATGACCATTTTTCACACTTACAACCATTGCAGCATCCCCACAGTCACGAGAGGCCGGGCGAGGAGAACGTGAGTGACGTCGAGTTGGCCACGCCCACCCAGTCACATGACCATCCAACCATGCCTACCCAACTGATCATTAGGGCAGAGAACTGGTTGTTAAATTATTTGAATCTCACCACTGAACCAGGGGGTCGTTTTGCAAGCCCAGGATGGGGGTGAAGCTATAAATTGGGGTGGCCCCTTGTTTGACTCCTTGCTTTATGCTCCCTGATTGAGCTGACGGGATGATGAGCATTGTAGTGCAACTCTGCTTCTTAAGCTCAGCAACTTTTAAGACATGGGGACTTCAGCTCCCAGAATTTATTTTGATATTGTATTAGATCATATATCGTATCACATTATATATCATATCATATCATATTATAATATATTAATTGTATTATTATATTATATTATATTATATTATATTATATTATATTATATTATATTATATTATATTATATTATATTATATTTATTATATTATATCCTATCCTATCCTATCCTATCCTATCCTATCCTATCCTATCCTATCCTATCCAATATTAATACAATACTATACTATATATTATTATACTTTATTATATTATATCATATTATATTATCATTATATTATGATATATTATAATATATTAATTATTACATTACATTACATTCAACCTTTGTCCTACTTTATGTATTAACTAGCTGAATACCCGTGCTCCGCTACGAAACTATGTGATCGGGCTTGATAAATTGACACTTACAGCTTGAAAATTAATGACTAGTCATGATCGGCCTCTCCTCTCCCCTTCTCTCCCTCAGCCTTGCCCCACAGAAGCCTCTCCTATCCTATCCCCTTCTCTCCCTCAGGCTTGCCCCACAGAAGCCTCCCCTATCCTATCCCCTGCTTGCTGCTGTGAAAATAAAACTGAAACTGAAACTCCTCTCCTCTGCTTGTGTTTTGCATTTGGAACAGATTTCTTTTCAGGTGAGGAGGGGGAGTAGAACTCCTTAGCATCAGAGCATTCTAATAATAATATAGGAAATACTAATGCTCTGATGGTCATTTTGAAAAATCCTTTCTTAGTGAGCACCTAGAAGCCAAGAGGAACATACGTGGCAAATTTCAAGTTTGTAGGCTTTATGGTTCTGGAGATTTTGTGATGATGCGTGAGTGGTATTTTGCTTTTATATATATAGATTTATTTTATATTTTACATTGTTTTTTTGTTTGATTTATTTTCATTTTTTATTGTTCAATTTTATTTGTTGTGTGATAAGTATTTATATAGCTGCCCATCTTATAACAAAACCTGGACTGCTCCTCATCAAAATTTAAAACAAGATTAAAAAGGTGCATTGGCTGGGAAAATTCTGGCAGTTCAAGTGTCTCATGTCTGGGGAATTCTGGGAATTGAAGTATGTACATTTATTGATTTAAATAAAATAAAGAGGATAAATCAGATTTTAACATTCATTTCCAGAAATAAACACTGACTAAATAAAAGAATTTCTGCAAATTAGACTTGGAAGGAAAGTTTGAAACTGAAGACGAAAGCCCACTTCCTACACAATTAAAAAAACGTCTCTTTCTCTCTCCCTCTCTCTCTCTCTCTCTCTCTCTCTCTCACACACACACACACACACACACACACACAGCGAGAGAGAGAGAGAGAGAGAGAGAGAGAGAGAGAGAGAGAGAGATGTATGATTTCGATAGCCAACGACTCTGGACAGCTTGAGATTCAGAAATATCTGCAAACAGTCCTCAAACGTATGACCGCCACCAAACCCAATATTTGGGCTGTTGCTAAGTCAGACATTTGGGAACTGAGCATTGTCCCATTGTCCGACTTTTCTTGCCACCGTTGTTAAGCGAATCGTGGTGATTGTGAAGTTAGTCATTACTGGCCAGCGAATATGGTGCGACCAATGCATGCCGGATGCCCTGTTCAGCTAAAAACACCTCAAATTGTCTGGCGGTGAATTGTGCCCCATTATCTGATACCAAGACATCGGGTAACCTGTGAGTGGAAAATACCTTCCTCAACACCCTAATTACTGCCTCGGCTGTTATGCTGGGCATCAAATTGACTTCTAACCATTTCGAGTATGCATCTACAATGATCAAGAATGTTTGGCCTTGGACTGGTCCTACTAGATCTATGTGCAATCTCGACCATGGGCCCCTTGGTTTGTCCCACTCTCTTACGGGTGCCCGGGGTGGCGCTGATCTAGATTCCTGACAGGGGGTGCACGTTGCCACCCACTCCATAACATCCCCATCCATGTTGGGCCACCACACGTAACTCCTAGCCAGAGCCTTCAGAGCCCCGTACTATCCCGGGGTGACCCACATGCAGCGCTTCTAACACCCATTCCCTTAGTTTTTGTGGAATTACCACCCTGTCTCCCCACAATAGGCACCCCTTCTGTACTGACAATTCCCATTTCTTATTTACAAATGGTTTATATTCCTCCCCCCATGGTTCCTCTGGCCAACCTCTCAACACCCAGTTCAAAACCCTTGACAGGATTCTGTCTTTAGTCGACTGACCCGCTATGTCCGTTGCTGTCAGTGGGATGTCTGTGGAGTCCTCGATGAATAGAACGGGTGCTATTGGAGCTGGGTCTTCAACAAGGTCTGGAAGGGGGCACCGGCTGAGGGCGTCTGCATGTCCGATGTCCTTGCCTGGTCGATGTATTAACTGGTAATTGTAAGCCGCTAAGAAAATTGTCCACTTTGTCATCCTTGGTGATAATGTGTTTGTTGTTGGCCGGTCTCCCGCAATAAGTCCCAGTAGCGGTTTATGATCGGTGACCACAACAAAGTCCCTTCCATACAAATATTCATGGAAACGCTTAACCCCCGCTACCACAGCCAGTGCTTCCTTATCTAATTGACCATAGTTCCTTTCTGCTGATGACAGTGTCTTTGAGTAGAACTCAATAGGTGCTTCTGTTCCATTTGGAATCTTATGGCTGAGCACTGCCCCTACTCCGAATGGTGATGCGTCACATGTTAGTATTAGGGGCAGTGTTTCATTATACTGAATGAGAAAACTGTGCTGATAATAAGTTCTTTACTGCTGTGAAAGCGGCGGCTTCCTTCTGTCCCCACTTCCAACTGGTTTTCTTATCTAACAGTCTATGCCCGTGATGGCGAACCTATGGCACACGTGCCACAGGTGGCACGCGGAGCCATATTAGTGGGCACGCCAGCTCAGCTCTGGGGCGCATGTGCGCGCCGGCCAGCTGATTTTCAGGCCTTCTGGGCCCACCAGAAGTAGGGAAACAGGCTGTTTCCTGCCTCTGGAGGGCCTGGGGGTGGGTGGGGAAGGCCCGTTTTTTTTCTTACCTGGCTCCAGATCCTCTCTGTGTATCTGGGAATGGCGAAAACAGCCTTTCCCACTTCCTTGGAGGCCCTACGGAGGCTCAAAGGGCCCATTTCCCCACTCCCGGTGGGACAGGAAGTGACGTTTTTTCCTGTACCCCGGCCTCCAGAGACTCCTAGAGAGGCTCCTACAGACTCCTAGAGAGGCTCCTACAGACTCCTAGAGAGGTTCTGGAGGCTGGGGACAGGAAAAAACGTCACTTCCTGTCCCACCGGGAGTGGGGAAATGGGCCCTTTGAGCCTCTGTAGGGCCTCCAAGGGAGTGGGAAAGGCTGTTTTCGCCGTTCCCAGATACACAGAGAGGATCTGGAACCAGGTAAGAAAGAAAAACGGGCCTACCAGGCCATCATGTGCCAGGAGCTGGGGGGAGGGGGAAGGGGTTGCGCACACATGTGCGTGGGCACGTGCGTGCACGACCCTCCCCCGCCCCCCCTCTCCTGGCACGCGATGGCAAAAAGGTTAGCCATCACTGGTCTATGCAATGGTTCGGCCACCGTCGCCTTCTATGGCAAGAAAATACTGTAAAAATTTAAAAGTCCAAGAGATGCTTGCAACTCTGTCTGATTTTGTGGTGTGGGAGCTTCCTTAATAGCTTTTATCTTACTTTGAGTGGGGTGTATCCCTGACCCATCAATGAGATATCCTAAGAATTCAACCTTAGGCACAGCTATTTTACATTTTTCCTTATTTACCTTCAACCCAGTTTCTTTAAACCGCCTTAAGGTTTCCCTTACCCTCTGTAATAATTCTTCTTTGCTGTCCCCTGATATGAGGACATCATCGAAGTATGGAACTACTCTGGGAATGCCTTGTAACAAGTGTTCCATTATACTTTGGAATAGCCCAGGGGCCACACTTACCCCAAATTGTAATCGGTGGCATTTGAATGCCCTACGGTGAGTTACAATTGTTTGCACTTCTGCCATAGCATCATCTACTGGCAGCTGCTGATATGCTTGTGCCAAATCAAGCTTTGCAAAAATTTTCCCTGGTCCCAGCGAGTGTAACAGATGCTGCACCACTGGGACCGGGTATGCGTGTTGTTGTAGGGCTTTATTAAGGGTACATTTATAGTCAGCGCAGACGCGGACAGACCCATCTGGTTTCATGGGGGTGACAATTGGGGTCTCCCATTTAGCATGGTCTATGGGCTCTAAGATCTTTTGAGCAATTAGCTTGTCTAATTGGGCATCTATCTTGGGCCGGAGAGCAAGGGGAGCCCTCCTAGGCTTCATTCTAATAGGAGCTACATTGGGGTCAAGGTTAAAAGATATGGGTTTCCCCATGTACTTGCCCAGAGTCCCATCGAACACCTCTGCAAACTCCTTCATTAAGTCCTCGATGTCGTTGTCGTGGATGGCATGGATGCCCGTCATGCCCAGGCCCAGGGCCTCGAACCACTCCAACCCCAGCAAGCTCAGTAGGTCATTGTCCACGATGGTCATCTGCAACTGGCCGGATAATTCTTTGACGCTGATTTGGAAAGAGCTGCATCCCAGCACGGGAATCCGGTTCCCTTGGTAGTCTTTTAAGATCATCCTTTGGGGTTTTAGCTGTTTCTTTCTCACCCCGGGGACTGCTTCCTTGATTGTTTGCCAGGATACGATGGTCAGGTACGATCCCGTGTTCACTTCCATCTTGCATGGGTGTCCTTCGATATGTACCTCGATGTGGATTTTTTTTCCTTTGTTGACGCTGGAATGGCTGATAGTTGTCTGATGGGCTTCCTTGGTGTCTCTGGTTCTCTCTTTTTGGTGGCTGATCCTTTGGAACTGTGATCTCCTGGGTCTGTCTGGGTTCTCAGTCTGCCACGTGGTCTGTCAAGGTCTGTACATGGCTGGCTGGCTGGCTCAACATGCTCTGGCGATGTGCCCTTTCCTTTTGCATCTCTGGCAAATGGCATCCCAGAACCTGCAAGTAGATCTGGGATGATTGTCTCCACAGCCTGCACACATCTGCTGTCTCTCCCTCATCTCGGTCCTTGCGGGTCTCTTCTCAGACTGCATCTGATGTATGTCTTCGTCATCATCAGTAGAGTCATCAGTTTCCCAGAGCTCCTGGTTCACACTGGTGGTTTTCGGCTGCCCGTTGGTGCTTCCTGTCTTCTGGATTGCCACTGCCGTTCGATCTGTGGATTCAGCTGCCCGCGCTTCTTCTAAAGCGATTTTGAATGTGAGGTTCGGCCTGGATAGTAATCGCCTTTGCAATTGCAGGTCTCTGAGTCCAAAAGCCAATCTATCCATCATAGCCTCCTCTATGTTGCTGAATTCACAGCGCGCCACAGTCTTCCTTAGGGCTGCAACATATTGATTGATGGTCTCACCATCCTCTTGGTTCTGATGATAAAACTCATGCTTGTAAACCATCGGAGAGGGTACAGGAGCGTAGTGAGCCCGGAGTGCTTCTTGCAGTGTCGGCCACGGCACGGTCTGCAGGTCAGCAGGTTCTGAAACAGCTTCGGCCATGTCGAGGACTTCGGATCCACAGTAGCTCAGGAAAAGTGCCCTTTTTCAGTTGTCCGAGAGTCCTAGCAGGTCGTTGGGTTCCAGGAAACAGTGAAATTGAAGCATGTATTTCTTCTATGTTTCCTTAGCCGGATTGAATGGAGCTGGTGGAGCGTAAGACGTCATCCTGAAATTGATGCAGTGGTTCAGCTGCTGGATAATGGTGGATGCCACGTGTTGCTCCTTCTGTTCAGCCTGAGTCCTTCGTCCTCTTCGATCCCACCTTCGTCGCCAGTGTTCGATCGTGGGAGGCAATGAAGAGGCAGGAGGACAGACAGTAACTTCAGCTCTTTATTTAAGTAAGTGACTTCTGCTAAGGCTTAGCCGGCAGCACTCCCTTTTAAAGGGAGCAGTCCCACCGATTCAGCCACTGACAATGCTTTACATTTCCCTCTGTTTGAATCCATCAATCAGTGGCGGGCCCCGTTTGAATCCACCAATCAGTGGTGGGCATGCAAATGTCCAGCTAAACCTGGACCTGAGTGAAGACTACATCCCTGGCTTCACTTGCTATTTACATATGTAACAAAAGGTTTCCAAGAATATCTCAATAATGATATGTCTGTTCTTCATAATACTGGGAAGATAAAAATGGTCTGGGGTATATTGCCTTGGGCAGGCTGAGCTTCTCTGCTTGAATAATAATTATAATAATAATAAAAAAAAAGTGACCCTCCCTCTTCAGTTGATTCTCTTGCCTTTCTGCACTTTTTCAATTCAGAGATTGATGCTCTTTTGTAAAATTGTATTCCTGATTAACCAGTAGCTTGCAGCTTTGCAGGTAGGTTTCAGCAAGAGCTTAGAGGATATGTTTCTGAACCTATGCAGAGTGTTGAAGGAATACAGGTGGTTCTTGACTTAGAACATTTGTTTAGCAACCATTCCAAGTTACAACAGCACTAAAAAATGGTGACCTACGACCATTTTTCACACTTATGGGTGTTGCAGCATCCTCATGGTCACATGATCAAAATTTGGGTGTTTGGCAACCAGAAAATATTTAAGATCATTACAGTGTCCTGAGATCATGTGATCACCATTTGTGACCTTCCCAGCCAGTGTCCAATGAACAACTCAATGGAGAAAGCTGGATTTGCTTAATGACCACATAATTCACTTAACAACTGCACTGATTTACTTAACAACTATGGCCAAAAAGGTTATAAAATTAAATTGTAGACCATCCCACTAAAAGGAATGAACTGCTCATAATATTGAATGCAGAATATAAAACCAACTATCACTGAATGCTAACAGGCCGTCCCTTGCTTCTATCTCAATTATATCTTGAAGACAGGAAAGGCGGAGGGGGAGAGGGAGAGGATGCTCTTTTCATCTTGTAAACACAGAGACTCAACTATCAATCAATCAGAATAGAGCTGGAAGGGACCTTGGCGGTCTTCTAGTTCAGCCCACTGCTCAAGCAGGAGAAACAACAGTAAGCCAAGTGAGAAACAAACACAGAGACAATGTGGAGACATTTTCTTTCTTTGTCATTTGCCACAGTGGTTGAAAACAGCTCCTGGGGCAGAAATGAGGCACTTTCCAGCAATAGTATTAACTTCACATTGTCTCTTATGCTGCTGCATCATGTGCAAAGATATACGGATAGTCCTTGACTTACAACCATTCACTTAGTGACTATTCAAAGTTACAATGGCACTGAAAAAGTGACTTATGACTGGCTTACACACTTGTGATGGTTGTAGAATCCCTGTGGTTATGTGATCAAAATTCTGATGCTTGACAACTGGCATGTATTTATGACAGTTGCAGTGTCCTGAGGTCATGTGATCCTTTGGTGACCTTCTGACAACCAAAATCAACAGGGAAGCCAGATTCACTTAACAACCATGTTACTAACTTAACAACTGCAGTAATTCACTTAACAAGTGGGGCAAGAAAGGTCATAAAATGGGGCAAAACTCACTTAACTGTCTCGCTTAGCAAGGGAAATTTTGGGCTCCATTGTGGTCATACATTGTGGACTACCTGTAACACAAAAAATGTCCTGCATAGTGGTGTTGACCTATATATCATCTTGAATTGGCAGTAAAATATGCAGCATGAACTTGCATTGTGACAGTGTATGTATGTTAAGCTCTATTCTGCCTCCGTCACAATCAGTGTTACCAGGTTTTCATGCAGGACAAAAGGCAGGGCTTGGAGGAGATCCCTGGCTGCATTTCCTCTCTCAACCAGAATAACAGAGTTGGAAGGACCTTGGAGATCTTCTAGTCCAACCCCCTGCTCAGGCAGGAAACCCTATACCAGTGTTGGTGAACCTTTTTGGCACCACGCACATGCACGTGCACATGCCAGAAACTGGAAGAGCAGCCACCCAGTGTGCATGCGTGTGCTGGATGGATGCTCTTTGGGTTTACGGCACGCACATGTGCTTTGGCCAGCTGGTCTTCACGTGCCAGAAACTGGAAGACCATGTGGCCAGTGCGCATGCATGCGTGAAAACCAGCTGGCCGGTGCGCCAGAACCTGGAAGACCAACAGGCGACAGCTCTCATGCCCGGAGAGATGGCTCTGCGTGCCACTTCCGGCACGCATGCCATAGGTTTGCCATCACAGCCCTATACCATTTCAGACAACTGGTTGTCCAATCTCTTCTTAAAAACTTCCAGTGTTGGAGCACCTACAACTTCTGGAGGCAAGTTGCTCCATTGGTTAATTGTCAGGAAGTTTCTCCTTAATTCCAGGTTGCTTCTCTCCTTGATTAGTTTCCATCCATTGCTTCTTGTCCTGCCCTCAGGTGCTTTGGAGAATAGGTTGACACACACACACACACCTTCTTTGTGGCAGCCTCATAGATATCGAAAGACTGCTATCATGTCACCCCTAGTCCTTTTCATTAACCACCAGTGCCTGATTTTAATATGTAGTGGGGTAAACCTGGACAACTGTGGGTTTAGCATTCCTTTAAAATAGCACTGAATCTAAAGTAGGACGTAAAGTGAGATTTGGATATAAGAGTGAAATGATACGGGGTTGGCTTGGATGATCTCTAAAGGTCCCTCGACCTAGTTATTGTAAGAGACAGTTTCTGAGTTCAAAAAGTCAAACCGCAGAGTTAGCTAACTTTCTCCTTCCATGTCAAAATGCAGAACTAAAAACCACATGGGTCAGCATGAATCAGCTTTTCTGCCCAGCAATAAGGGGCTTAGCCAATAGGACTGATTTCACATATTTCCATGTTTTTGCTGCTTTTGAAGACTATAAGAATGCGTGTTTTAATCAGAACTTTGTTCAGATGTTAGATGGTTATCTTTTCTGTCTGAACCTTTTTGCCAAAATAAAGCTTCTCTTGAACTCAAAGTCTAAGTCCTTTGATTTTCTGCAACAAATCTGTATTCACAAAATAGCCCGGCTGACAAGTCAGATTGTCCCCAGCATACAGTCATACAAAACCTCTTCTTGTTGGAAGCAGCAGCAAACCTGTTAAACCTTTATTTGGGACAGAACCAGCAACAAACAGCTGGAAGAACTTGGATTTCTCTCCTGATTTAGCAATAGTGATAGCAATAGCACTTAGACTTATATACCGCTTTACACAGTGGTGGGATTCAAATAATTTAACAACCGGTTCTCTGTCCTAATGACCAGCTGGGTAGGTGTGGCTGGGTGGTCACGTGACTGGGTGGGCGTGGACAACTTGACATCACTCACATCGAGGGGCACCTCACCCAGCCTCTCCTCACCATGCCCAGCCACGCCTCGCCACGCCCCCCCAGTGTTGCATTCATCCTGGCGGGCTCCTCATGAGAGGTTCAGATTAGAGATAACACAAGGACAAGTGTTTCTCGGGATGAGAGAGCAGAGAACAAAAGGCTGCCATCTCTTTTATTAGTTATCAAAATACAGCGTCATCAGAAGGCGTTATTATGGCTACACATCTCATATTACATACAAGAAATAGAAAAGCATCCATATATTCTCCTTATAGGTTTCACATTCTACCTATTACAGTAAATCACGTGAATTCTAGAAAAGCGATACTTAAGGTGAAAACAAAACTTATCATATTTGCTGCTAGCCGAGAGGCCCATCTTCTCGGTATCAGATTACGTCAACCCTCAGGAATGTAGCACAAGGAGATGTCTCTGCCTTTGCAAATACAGTCTATGTTATGAACAAAGAGAGAACGAATAGGGCCCTTCAGAGAGTATCCATATGAACCCGCTTTTTCCACTCAGATTATTTCGGTGCCAAGCTCCATACATTGTCCAACCAGTTAAACTGGTCTATACATGTACTATGGCCACCGCATTCCCACATTTCCTCTGTTTTTGTTTTTTACAACAGGGTTCAGCTGTGTTGTTATTATGATGTTCTCTTTATGCCTGGGAAACATGCCTATCATCATAGCAAACAAAGCAGGAATATATTGAATACTACAACATACAGAAATAAGCAAAGCAATAATCATGAGTACAGTAGACAATATGTTCTTCAGCCATCCGGTTTCAGGCACCCAAGAAAACCACATGTCAGGAGTTTGTAACCTCTGAGTTATTCTTGAAAGCCCTATCTTGCAAGTCCCGAGCACCTTCTCTGACCACACCTGATTTGTTCCTCCAGTTCCAGAAGGGCTTTGGTTTCACTTATCAGGACGTCCTTCCTATTGGAGGGAATAAAACCTTTGCACATTTGCAGAAGGGAGGGGAGACATTGGATACAGCAACAAAGCAAAACAAGCAGTACAATTATAGATACAATATTTGGCATAATTGATTTCAACCAAGAACCATCCGGGAGCCATGACCAAAGGGCAGCCCAGATGTCAATGGCGCCAGATCCATTGGATGATAAGGGATTGTTTTTTGATCAAGTTTTCCATATGTTCTATGGTGTGAGTGATGTTATACTGATAATCAGATACATAGGTACAACAATGTGAGTGCATGAGGGCACAATCGCCTCCTTTAGCTACTAGCATAATATCTAAGGCATATCGGTTTTGTAAGACTACCTCCCCGATTTCAGCCAGTTCTTTGTTCATCAGCTTCAGCACCTTGATAGTCTTGTTGAACATATGTAATAAATGAAGATCCCGATAGTTTATTGCCACCCGAGATTGGGCAAGATGTCTCTGGATATCTGAGTTTTTAATGAGCCACCCAGTGTCAGTGGTGGGTGTGGTTTGAGAAATAGGAGTAGTGGAGTTTGTCCGATTAGCAGCTATTTGAATGTCTTTTATTACTGTCCCATCATAATTGAATGTAGAGGTTGCTGACATGAAGGATCATGAGATGTAGGGGCAATAGATGCAAGATCGTGACTTAATTCCAGAATCCGTGATATATAGTCTCCTCTATGCAATTGTTGCAGAGGCCCATTGTCTTTATCCACTCCCCCCCTCAGCTGGAAATGTCAATATGGGAACCTTAGGTGGTGGAGTAGACTTAGGTAGAAAGTAAGGGCCTCGTGCATAGACAATGCGTTTCTGGCGGGAGCGTACTTGACTTGAAGTGTATGTATGTGGGGATTTGATGTTCCTTACATGGTCACTTGAGAGTCCCAAAGCTAACAAAGTCCAAGGCCATAAACAAATCATAGTCACTTATACGTGTGAAACAAAATTACTAGCAAAATTAGAAAAACAATTATACTAACATTAGTATGTGTAAGAAAGTGTCATATTAAAGCTAATAAAATGTATATGTACAATGTGAAGGTAGTTTCCTCCTGATGAATCTTCCGCTGTGCGCAGGGGACTAGCTTCCGGTGTAGTCCTGCAAAGCTGATGGTCACCACCGTGCGTTAAGAGTCTGTTGCCGTCTCAGCACCAAGGGTTTCTCCTTCTTTTTGTTGTAAATGAAATGGTCTTACGTGTCTTTTGGGGATCCAAATGATGCGATCATTGTCCTGGACAGCAGCATATCCATGGCCCCAGGTAATAAGGTCAGCAGGTCCTCTCCATGCAGGATCAGGTAGTTGGTGGAAATAGACCTTCGGTTTTAGGGCAGCTGATGGATAAGCAGAAAAATGATGGGTTGCAGCCGATGTGGGAGGCTGTCCAGTCAGGTTAAGAAAGTTCAAAGTATATAAACAAAGATTGAGTTTGTTTTGCATGGATGGGAGGCCGAGGCATTTTTCCTCTTTCAATTTATCCAGGGCATTTTTGAGGGTCTGATTAGATCGTTCTGCAATTGCCTGACCTTGAGAATTGTAGGGCAAGCCAAATTTGTGTTTGATGGACCATTTGTTACAAAAGTCTGCAAAGGCAGTACTGGTGTACGCAGATCCATTGTCAGTTTTGAGTTCAATTGGGCGTCCCATCGATGCAAAGGTCCGAATACAATGATTTATTACATGTTTGGTTGCTTCTCCCCTTTGTGGAGATGCCATGATAAATCCTGAATAAGTATCCATGGAAACATACAAATATTTCCATGGGGCAAAGGAAAGGTATTGAGTCACATCCATTTGCCAGATTTCACAAGCTTTGAGTCCTCTAGGTTTTACACCCATAGGGATAGAATGAGCTTGTTGACTACAAGTAGGACATTGTTGTATGATGGCAGTCGCTTCGGCTGCCGTGAGTCCAAATTGCTTCACTAATGCTTTTTTATTTTGATGAAAATAAGCATGGCTGTCCCATGGTGTGAGAGCAGAAACAGTAAAAGAAGAGTGGAGAAGAAGTGTGCCAGAGGTGGCAGAGGACGCCGCAGCGTCAGCAGCATCATTCCCTTCCTGGAGGGGCCCAGGGAAGGGCTGATGGCTCCTTATGTGAGCCACATAGAAAGGGTGTCTTCGTGAATGTATTAATTGTTGTAAAGTGAGAAACAACGATAGCAACGGCGGGTCGAGAGAAGGGGAAAGATAGGAGGCATAGATAGTTTTAACAATTTGAGTGACATAGAGGCTGTCTAGGATAAGGTTGAAAGGAGAGTTTGAAAACGTGTGGAAGGCAAGAATAGAGGCAGCTAGTTCAGCGCGTTGTGCTGATGTTTGAGGGAGAGTAATCTTTTTTTGCCATTTTTCATTATGTTGCCATACACAGGCTCCATATTTTTTACCGCCATCTGCAAACACAGTGGCAGCATTCAGTATGGGGCCAGATGCCAACGGGGAGTTCCAAACAAAAGGAATGGTTTTTAAAAGTGACAATCTCTGATCTGGGGGCGGGTGGCATGACACCTCTCCTGGCCAATCAGCGAGTGCAAATTGCAATTGATCACATGTGGAAAGCAGGGCTTCCCAGGTAGCAAGTGAGCAAGGGACATAAAGTGTTGAAGGCTCCACTCCGGCTAGGGCCTTGGTTCTAGCTCGGCATTTTTGAATTAAAATAGAGTATTGAGTTGGTTTTGCTGTAATGGTCGCTCACGGAGTGTGAGCGAGGTGAACCCATTCAGCAATGATCAATTTGGATGTATTTTGAATGATTGCTGCCATAGGGAGCTGGGGTGTATTGAAAAGAAGAAGAGCCAGGGGAACATTTGGTACCACCCTATCCACCCAGCGTTCTCGCAATGTATCATTAACCAATTGTACCGTCAATTGTTGTTCCTGGTTGAGAGATATTAGATCGGCCGGATGTTTTCCTTGCGTTAGTGCATTAAACAGAGGAGTCAGCTGTGCAGTGGTGAGGGCCAAGAACGGGCGTGCCCAGTTGATGGTCCCCAGGTACTGCCGCAGCTGTACCAGGGGTTTATTTTGATGGAAATCTCTGTCTCTGCCACCCACAATATCTATAACCTTCCAATAAACAAATCTCCTTATAACACTAAACATTCAAGTCCTTCTCCCACTGCCATTCTGACTTCTAAGCCAACCCAAGTCTGCGCAAGCCAACTTTCTCTTAAACAGTTCAACTCCTTCTCTGCACCAATATCTGATCGTCCTTTTAAATCTCTTTGTAAACTGAGCTTGATTCAAACAAAAAACAAGCATACTTCCAAAAGTCAACTTTCTGCTTTCCTTCACTAACTCTCTCTTACATTCGCTATAACACTGGGTTCTTTGCATACCAGTCTTTATACAAAATAGCACAATTATCTATTCACAGCCTACAATATCCAGTCAATCCTAAAAATTTCCTCAACTCTTCAGGTGTTATCTTCTTTCATTAATTAAATGTCCTATGTATTTTATCTCTCTGTCTACATATTGTAATTTCTAACTCATCTCTGTGATAATTCCTAAAATGGCAGCAGCTTATGCTGCTGACAAACAAACAAACAAATAAACAACAGACAAAAAAAGAACAAACATGCCATCTGTTAAGTATGCAAAATGCACGCAGACATAAAAACATAAAAGTAAGAAAAACAGCTTCAAAAATAAAACAAACAATCTAAATGAGGTATTTTGAGTCAATGCTCTGAAACTGCAAAGGCAGGTATCAGATATCACCCTTTACCCCCGCCTTTCTCTGGCTGGTTCTCTGAGAGAAAAAAAAATTGTTAAAGTAACAAAGAAACCGTAGCCCCCCCCTCTTTGTGCCTCTCATCTCCCAGGGAAAAAAAGGAGGGGGTGAGGGAAAAGAAAAAAAGGTGCTTATACACAAAATTACATTTCATGCAATCCAATACACACCCATTCACATCTGTACTGCAATCAGACCTTTTGTATAATAAATCCTTCATGAAAATCAGTCATTCAAATTATTTCAATGAACTAGCTTATTCCCAAAAACCGTGGAAAAAATTCAGGCAACAGTTTTAATCACAAAAGGTGACATTTGGGCCCATAACCATTGCCTGGTTTTCCACAGTTTCAAGTTCAAGCCCAGTCAATTTTTGCTGGCCAGCCAAAAATATCATAATTAAAATTATTTCAACCACATACAATTCCACACACTATCATTATAGATGCACATCAACAAAATATTTTAAACAGAAATCACTTCAAGTTGATCAGTTCAAATTATCTGAGTCTTCCCATTTAGACAGGCTCTAATTTTATTACCTGCTAAACCCCAGGTGGGAAGAACAATAAACAATTTATTTTTTTCAGCCTGAGAAACATACTGAGAGTCAGAGATCAAATTAAAAGGTTGTTGAGAAAAAGTGTGAAAGCTAAGATAGTCGCAGACAATTAGTGTAAGATTCTTTCCAGATGTCGTCATGAGTATCCTTGTAAGCAATGGCTCCTCTGGAGGAAATCATTAAGCAAGTAAACCTAGGATCTTTAGGCAAGTGATATGAAATACAGCCTACATAGTCAGTTAGAGCACACTGAAGAGATGAATTATTCTGAAGATAAAAGTGAAAGTCAGATTTTGAGATAGAAAGAATAATATTTATTAGATCAGTTCAATTTCTTCGACAGTCTGGCATACGCCCCAAGGTTATAATTTCAGCAATAGCTTAAATAAAGGGTAAGAAGCGTACAGATGTATTTTTTCTGGGGCAATGTGCAATTCATTTACACATAAATCATTTTGTATTTTCAAAAAGCCAATTAGGTTGTATTTTTTGTGCTCCAATTAAAATGTCATCTATACGATGATAACCAGGGTTTTGAGGGCAAGATGTTACAGACATGCCCCCACTTTTTGGATTTTTACACTTTTCCTTGAGGTTTGCTGCCTGGTGATTTAACGCGAGAGCACAACTTGCAGTCTCTCAACAAAGTCTGAAAAGGAACTATTAACAGTGTCCTGAAGGCTTTTTTTTTTTTTAATGTATCATTAAACACTCTATAACTAATCTCCAGAGTGCAAAAATTTTTTCAGGGCTGGGGAGGTTCGTGGAGGCATGTTCCCATCTGTCTCCACATATTCACTTTTAAAGAGCCCTTTTCCGGATAAGCCGGATAATATTGCCAAATGTATTTTAGAAGGTAAATCAAATTCTCTCACGGGCAGGACTTTCCCGTTATCTTTTTAAAACAATGATTGAGGACTTGGCCAATTCTCTAAGTTCGTGGAGGTACGTGACCTGGGGCTTAGAGAATTCTGCCCTCATACTCACGATTTATGGGAGAGTGCTTCGTTCGCAGACGACCGGCCCTGGTTTGCAGAGGCTCTTGCATATGTCTAGCCGAATGAGTATGAGGGTGCCAAGAGACGTGCTCGATCCACGAATCACATCGGGGTCACCATATGTTGCATTCATCCTGGTGGGCTCCTCATGAGAGGTTCAGATTAGAGATAACACAAGGACAGGTGTTTCTCGGGATGAGAGAGCAGAGAACAAAAGGCTGCCATCTCTTTTATTAGTTATCAAAATACAGCGTCATCAGAAGGCGTTATTATGGCTACACATCTCATATTACATACAAGAAATAGAAAAGCATCCATATATTCTCCTTATAGGTTTCACATTCTACCTATTACAGTAAATCACGTGAATTCTAGGAAAGCGATACTTAAGGTGAAAACAAAACTTATCATATTTGCTGCTAGCCGAGAGGCCCATCTTCCCGGTATCAGATTACGTCAACCCTCAGGAATGTAGCACAAGGAGATGTCTCTGCCTTTGCAAATACAGTCTATGTTATGAACAAAGAGAGAACGAATAGGGCCCTTCAGAGAGTATCCATATGAACCCGCTTTTTCCACTCAGATTATTTCGGTGCCAAGCTCCATACATTGTCCAACCAGTTAAACTGGTCTATACATGTACTATGGCCACCGCATTCCCACACCCCAGCCACTCCTTGTCATGCCCGGCTGCTCACTTCGCAGGAACGAGTAGTTTTCCAATAAAAAGAATGCTCGCCTTGTGCAAATAAATAACAAACATCTTGACTTCAGGGTTTTTTTTTTTATTGTAAAAGTTTTACAATTACATTTTCACCCCATTTTCGCCCCCCTAACCCACCCCGAACTCCCCAACCCACCCTCCCTAACCCCCCCAACCCTCCCCTCCCCCCCGGACTTCCATAGAGTATACCCCATCATTATCCCCTTTATATAAAAAAACCTTGAGCTTTAAACCCCCCCAACCCCCATATCATTTTTCATCTTCACATAGTTCAAATATTTCTATCTTAATATAATATAATACTATCAATAAAAAGCTATTTGATACTTCCTAGTTTGATATTTGTTCTGCACATAATCTATCCACTTTTTCCATTCACATTCATAAGTCTCTTGTGAGCGGTCTTTTAAATATGCTGAAATCTTCGCCATCTCAGCGAAACTGGCCATCTTCAAAATCCATTCTTGAACGGTAGGCAAAGCTTCATTTTTCCAATATTTACCTATCAACAATCTCGCTGCTGTAATCATATACAAAATCAACTTTGTTTCGTCCACTGTAAAACCCTTAGCTATACCCAATAGAAACAATTGTGGAGAAAATTGAATTTTTTTCTTCAAAACATTCTGCATGACCCATCAAATTTTTATCCAAAAAGCCTTAACTTTCTTACAGGTCCACCAAATATGATAACATGTAGCATCTGTACAATCACACCTCCAACATTTTGGCTGAACATTAGGGTACATACACGACAATTTCTTAGGGTCTAGATGCCATCTATAAAACATTTTGTAAAAATTTTCCCTCAAGTTCTGCGACTGTGTAAATTTAACATTCTGAACCCAAATTTTTTCCCATGTTTCCAACATCACTGGTTCTTCAAAATTTTGTGCCCACTTAATCATACAGTCTTTAACTAATTCAGTTTCTGAGTCCCTTTCTAACAAAACATTATATAATCTTTTAATATGCATTGGACCTTTCTCTTTTATATGTCTAACCAGTTCTTCCTCATGCAACATAATACCAATTTTTTGGTCCTCTTTCCATCTCAATTGTAGTTGATTATATTGAAACCAAGTTAAATTAATCCCTTCGTCCAACAGTGTCTGTAATGTCTTCAACTGCCATCTGCCCGCATCTGTAAAAAGAACCTCTTTGTATAAAAACCCCCCGAGTGACATTATATTTGTATTCCACATAATATGACCAAGATCCAGCCATAGCGGTATTTTATAATCCCATTTGAATCGGTGCTTCTTCCAAACTCTCATCAAAGAATCTCTAAGTATATGGCTTTTGAATACTTTATCCACTTTGTTATCATAGAATAAATAAGCATGCCATCCAAATTCAAGATCAAAACTTTCTATATTCAGTATTCCAGTCTTTTTCCTTCCAAACCAATCACTTGCTAAAGTCAAAGCTGCTGCTTCATAATATAACTGTAGGTTTGGAAGTTTAAGACCTCCCCTTTCTGGAACATCTTGCATGATTTTCAATTTCACTCTCGGTTTTTTCTCGTTCCAGACAAACTTATTCACTCCAGTTTGCCAGACTTTCAGTTGTTTATCACTTTTAAGCACCGGAATCATTTGAAACAAAAAAAGAAATCTTGGCAAAATGTTCATCTTAACTGCTGCTATTCTCCCAAGTAAAGACAGCTGCAGTTTTTTCCACATCTCCATATCTTTCTGTACAGCTCGCCACAGTACTTCATAGTTATTTTGAAACAATTTAATATTTGATTCTGCAACCTGAACTCCTAGATATTTAACCTTTGGTACAATCTCAAAACCTGCCTTGTTTTCAAATTCATGTCGTCGATCTTGTGTCATATTTTTAACTATCATCTTAGTTTTTTTCTGATTCAATCTAAAACCTGATACTGTACCATAATCTTGTATAATGTCTTTCATCTGGATTATTAATTCCATCGGCTGTGTTAGGGTAACAACCAGATCATCTGCAAATGCCCTTATTCTGTAATCCTCTTGCCTTATCACTATACCTTTCAAGTTATTCGAATCCCGTATTGTGTTCAACAAGACTTCTAGTGTTAAAATAAATAACAATGGGGATAACGGACAACCTTGTCTGGTCCCTTTTTCAATATTGAACTCTGATGTCAAACTTCCATTAATAATAATCTGTGCCTTTTGTTCTTGATAAATTACTGAGACCGCCTGTATAAATTGGTCTCCAAATCCCATTTTTCTTAAAGTCTTTAGTAGAAAATTCCAATCCACTCTATCAAAGGCCTTCTCCGCATCCAAGAAAACCAGCACTGCAGGGATCTGTTTATTCTTCTCAAGATATTCCAATAAATCTATAACTTGCCTTACATTGTCCTTCATGTATCTACCCTCTATAAATCCCGCTTGGTCATCGTGAATCACCTCTTGGATTACTGGCATCAATCTGTTGGCTAATACTTTTGCATAAATTTTATAGTCATTATTTAAAAGAGATATTGGTCTATAATTTTCCGGTTTTTTAGGACCTACTTGTTCTTTTGGTATCAAAGTAATATATGCTGATTTCCATGATGGGGGTATTTTACCCCCTTGTTGTATATTGCAAAATAAGTCTCTAAGTTGTTCCACCATTTCTGCTTGTAAAGTTTTATAATACACTGCAGTCAATCCATCTGTTCCAGGAGCTTTAGCTGTTTTCAATTGTTTAATTGCTGCGATTATTTCCTCGACTGTTATAGGATAGTTCATTCTTTCTTTTTGTTGGCTAGTAATTTTTGAGACTCTTTTCTCTTCTAGATATTTTTCTATAAGTCCATTCTGTATATCATCTTTAGCATATAATTTAGTGTAGTAGTCTACAAAGACTTCTTTAATCAGTTTTTGTTGAGAAATTTCTTTCCCTCCAATATCAATACTCTCAATAGTCCGTATACTCTGCTTCTTCCTTAAGGTGTAAGCCAACCATCTTCCCGGTTTATTAGCATTACAAAACGTATTATGCTTCGCATATTGTAAGTTTGTTGCAGCTTGCTCCGCCAAGAGCATTTGAAATTGATCTTTCAAAAGTTTTATAGCACCAGATATTCTTTCATCTGTTGGGTTTTTAATGAGTAACTGTTCCTTATTCTTTATTTCTACTTCCAATTCGAGTCTTTTCTTTTGTCGATTCTGTTTGTGTTTAGAGTTCATATAAATGAGTACCCCTCTCATATACGCTTTACTCGCATCCCATACAATTTCAATTGGGGTGCCCTTATTCAAGTTCCTCTCAAAAAATTCTTTCATCTGTTTTTTAAGTTCTGTTATATTTTTTTCATATCTAAACAAATTTTCATTTAATCTCCATGACCTTCTCTCAGTTTTTCCCATCTCAATTTCTATCCATACAGAACTATGATCAGTTAAAGTTCTTGGAAATATCTTTGTTCTTTTTGTTTTAACAAGTAAATCATCTGATAACAAGATAAAGTCAATCCTGGAAAAAGATCTATGTCTATCAGAGAAAAAAGTATAGTCCAATTCTTTTGGGTTATAAATTCTCCAAATATCTTTTAATTCCAAATCTTCTTTCATATCAAAAAAAGTCTGTGGTAGTCTGATCCTTACTTTCGCCAAACTCTTTTTATCTAGTTTAGAATCAATTACTCCATTCCAATCTCCCATTATTAAAATAGATCTGTAATCCCATTGCAATATTTTATTATGTAAAGTCTTATAAAAATGATCCTGTTGTTGGTTCGGAGCATAAATTCCAATCAAAAGAATTTGGCCATTTGCTGTATACAATTCAATTGCAATAAACCTACCACCTTCATCTGCTTCTATAATTTTAGCAGACAATCTTTTATTTACATAAATAACCACACCATTCTTTTTTTCCGAAGTTGAAGCTATAAAATGTGTTCCTAATTTAGAGTTTATCAGGTATTTGTGATCTTGAGTTCGAATATGAGTTTCTTGTAGACAAATTATGTCATTATTAAATTGTCTCAGATATGTAAATAACTTCTTCCTTTTTTGTGGTGAATTTAATCCGTTAACATTCCAAGATAAGAGCCTAATTGTCATCTTGACCTTTCTGAAGCGATGAGCTGCCTTGCCTCGCTTCTTCTGAGGTCTTCGGCCTTGCTCCCCCCATGGCTTCACTTTGTGTGGTGCTTTTAGCTCCCCTTTTATGTTGACTTTCTTGTTGTTGTTTTTCTTTTATTTGCTTGGAGACTGCACGAGTTATACGCTGGTCCTTAACTTCAAGCATCCGAGCTAGATCCAAAGCAGCATCTCTTGTTGACAAAATTGGTGAAGATTCTAGCAGGGATTCCTCCATAAGGCCTCCTCCTCCTACAGCTCCCTGCATTTCCACTAATTCCATCTGCTTGGACTGTTGTTCCCTCTCATGCTGAAATTGCTTTTCCTTATCACTTTTTATCTCCAACATTGTAGATGTACGTGGGGATGATGATCTTTCTTTAAGAATATTATAGTAAAAATATTCCGCCTTCTGAAAAGTATTCAATCGGTGTCTCTCTCCATTATATTTCAGAATTATACCAGTTGGGGCATCCCACCGGAATGGTATTTCTTGCTTTTGCAATTCATTCACTAGAAACCTATATTCTTTTCAATCTTTTAACATCTTAGGTGGTAATTCCTTGTAGACTCCAATTTGAGCTCCCTCCACTTGCACAGAGGAAAGAAAGGATCTTTGCAAAATATCATTTCTTATTCTTCTGTCAGTAAAATATATCACCACATCTCTGGGCAATTTTCTTTGTCTAGCCACCCATGAATTTACTCTATAAATTTTGTCTATTTTATAGACCACATCTGCTGGATCAATTTTTAACAATACAGCCAGGGCATCAGAACAAATCTGTCTCAAATCTTGCCTATCATTCTCTTTTATTCCTCGAAGCCTAATAGCGAATTCCATGGATCGAAACTGTATCATTGTAATTTCATTTTCAACTCTCTGCACTTTATTATCCACATCAACAATTTTAAAATCAGTATCCTTCATTTTAACATTAACTTCTGATTTAAATTCTTCCAGTTTGGAATCCACTTTGGTAATGGTTTCTGCCAAATCAGAAACCACATTTGACAATTTGTCAGACACCTTGTCATAATTCTCTTTCATTGCCTCTTTAAATTCATTAATTTCTTTCTTCATTTCCTGTTGTGATTTTTGAAATTTATCATCCAGAGCCTGGGTAATAAAGTCCTTCAAACTTTGAACATCAAAGTCCTTTCCCTCACTCTGCTGGCTGGGAGGGGGCTGCTGTTCCGGTTTGTGAGTGGGAGATCCCTCCCCTGCAGCCTTTCCTTCCTGTTTCTTTGAAGCCATTCTGCCACGTAAATTAACTTTTCTGAAAAAAGGAAGTCTTTTTTTTTTCCTTTGCACCTCCACAAAGTCCTTTAAAAAAGTCCCCCAGATTTAATCAAATTAGAAATTGAATAAGCTGAAGCAAGCTCAGGTTTATTTTAAAAGGAATTTTTTCTTCCACTCTTCTCTGTTCGCTTGCTACAAGCAGTGCTACAATGTAGCTTATTGAAATAGCTTTGCAAGATCACTCTCCCTTTCAGCTCGTTAACGCTGGAACGGCGCCATTTTTTTTCAAGCCGTTTCCGCTCACTCTAGCCTTTTCCCAAATCAGAAGTTCAAAAACAAAGAAATACTTGCAGTTTCTTGGTTTAGGGGTTGAGGTTGTTTTATAGCAAAGTTATTTTTCCATCAATTTAAATGTTTGCTGCAGCCGGCTTGCTCTGACAGGCAGAGTCGTCCCACGCCGTCCGGAGTCTCCGCAAATTGAAAGGGAGCCGCGCCCGTTTCCTCCCCAGTAGCAGACTTCTGGGGGTTCACAGGGGCTCGACCTGCCTCTTGCTTCACTCTTCTCCTCAAATCCTCAGGATTTAGGAGTTTTCAAGCCGCTCCCCTCACTCGGAGCGGCTCTACAGGCGGCGGGGCTGGCGGTCCTTCAAAAACGACCGTCTTCGCCGGTGGCAGACAAACCCGGAAGATCTTGACTTCAGGTTTGATGCATCTTGCAAAGTATTACTAGGGCAGGACGTAAAGTGAAATTTGGTTATAAGAGTGAAATAATACGGGGTCAGCCTAGAGGATCTCTGAAGGACCCCTGTGACTTGAGAAAGTTGCAGAGTTCAAAAAGTTAAACCGCAGAATTAACACACTTTCTACAGTTGGAGAGTTCAAGAAGTCAAACCGCAGAGGTACTATGTTAAAATGCAGAACTAACCCACATGGAGCTTCCTGCCTAAAGCAAGAGGGGAGGGGAGCTAGCTAAAGAGGCAGATCTAAGATACTTCCTGTTTTTTGTTCTATAAAGATACGTGTCTTAAAGAAGGACTTTTGTTCAGGATGTAAATAGAATGCATGTCTGAACCTTTTGGCCAAAATAAAAGCGCTATTTCTGATCTCGAAATTCATCTCCGTTGTTTTTCTGCAACATTTATGGCGACTCCGCCGGGACTGAAG
Source organism: Pituophis catenifer annectens (assembly GCF_029215685.1). Taxonomy (NCBI): domain Eukaryota; kingdom Metazoa; phylum Chordata; class Lepidosauria; order Squamata; family Colubridae; genus Pituophis; species Pituophis catenifer. The sequence goes on from NW_027256885.1 coordinate 17,271,906, forward strand.
CGAGATTTCGCTGCGGGTGGAAAAGACCAGCCAGTGCCCGGGCGAGGCCATCCTGCCCAACCTTCAAGGCGCCTCTGAGAGTTTTTCTCTGGAAGGAAGCAGATGGCCCCTCTGGGTACTCGATGGCTCTGACCGACCCAAGAACTAAAATGAGATCAAAAATAAGCTAATAGATAAACGCCGGCTGAGAAAGAAAAAAGAAGACGCCTGCAGGCAATATTGTGGGAATTGTAGGCCCACTCCTTGAGAGTGGAAGAGGGAGCCTGATCACCTCCCTGGGTCCGGGAACGTCCCTTCCTAATGGAACCGGCGTGTCCTAATGAGACTCTAGAATTGTGTGAGTGGTTAAGCCATTGCAGTTCCCATTGATGACCGTGGAACGTCCGGCGTCTTGGGTCAATGGCAGTGTCTTGGAAAATGGGTGGCAAATAGTAGTGAAACAGAACCCCGAGTGACTTCACAAATGCCAAATAGAAGTCATTGTTAATGCTGGATGGATCTAAGCCAATAACTCACAGGAGACAGTGGTATCTCTTCATTGATTCTTTATTCTAGGCCTGGAGTCCTCCTAGGCCCAATTCAGGGTAAAGGTCACTGACCTCTGTCTTGTCTTTGCAGGCACACATCTGGAACTGCTGGATGCCCACATGTAGGACCCTTTTATACACCAGGGGAGGTGTCTGAGGTAAGGGGGTATGATGGGATATGGGGAGGTGCCAGCCCCTGCCTGGGAGAATTAGACATTTACCCTGACAAATCCCCCTCTAAATGTCTAATTAACAGCGGACATATGATATCTGTGAACATACATGTTAGGTACATAAAACACATGATCTACATATATACACATATTTTTGATGTGAGATATGCGTGTTGCTTTTGAGGTAGTGGCTTTGTAAGTATGTCTGCTGTTTGTTGTTCAGTGTCACAGTATATGGCTTTAATGAACCCCATTTCTGAGAATTGCCTAACGTGTTTATATTTTATGTCTATGTGCCTTGATCTCTGTCCCACGGCATCTGCTTTTGATATTTCTATAGCTGCCTTGTTGTCTTCATGTAGGACTATGGGGTATGTTGGTTCAGCCCAGATGTCAGTAAGTAAATCATCAAACCACACTAGGTTATTTGCGGCTTTTGATAAACAGACAAATTCGGCTTCGGTGGTAGAAGTGGCCACCAGCTTCTGTTTTCCCATATACCAATGTATAGGGCAATTGTTTAAGAAGACTACGTACCCGGAAGTGCTTTTTCTGCTTTTGGCATCCCCGGCCCAGTCAGCATCTGCATAGCAGGTTAACTTGGGTTTCTCAGACAGGTCTGGTTCGAGGCACAGCTGGGCATTGGCACTGTGTTTCAGGTACCTGAGCAGTCTTTTTATGGCATCCCAGTGCAGGACAGTGGGCTTGCTCACGTGTCTGGACAGGAGATTGACGGCCAGAGCGATGTCAGGCCTCGTCCAGTTGGCGATGTAGAGTAGCGAGCCTATTGTTGACCTGTACAGCTTGTTGTCAACAAAGAGTTCAGCTTCATTGTACATGCTCCTTATGAAGTCCGGTTGCATGGGTGTCTCGCAGGGTTTTGCCCCTGACATGTTGCATTTGGATAACAGTTCCATGATTTTCTCTCTTTGTGAGATCCGGAAGCCCTTGTCAGTTTTAATCACTTGCACCCCTAGGTACTTGTCTATCTTCCCTAGTGACTTCAGAGAGAAATGATTTCCTAACTCGTTGGCAAATTTATCGCATTTGGCCCTTTGCTTCCCTATGTACAATATATCATCCACATACCATGTCAGATCCCTAAAAGTGATACTGCCATTCAAGTGAAGGAAGGGGGGACGTGGATTCGATTTACTAGCATGGCCTGTGTCATCAGATATTTTACAACCTATATCCTGGCGCCAAGCAAGCCTGAGATTCCCTTTACCTGCAGGAATTTATATGATAGCCATGTGGGTTGTCTCACTTTAAAGGGAAGTGGTGGGAATGCATGTTTGTTCGGGTTCTCAAAGGAAATAGTAAAGAAAACATCTTCACACTTGTGTATTGGCTGAAATCTGCATTCTGACCTAAAGGGAGGGGTCTCTACCACTTTAATCCTACTGCTTTGCCTAAGGGCATTCAGATTGTGCTTTAGCTGGATGGTTTTCACTTCTGCTTAATAAAAGAATCCTTTTGAACAACTACGTTTCAAGAGTTCGTACTTTCTTAAGTTGGAAGGAGAGGCGATCCTTACAGAAAGCACAATCTGCAAAACGGTCAACCCAGAGAAGCAATCTTTGCTCTACTGAGGGGACCTTGCAAACCATGTCTGAACAAAGCAGAGAGCTGGGAGAAACCGATTGCTGGGGAGAGACAGTAACCGCCACCCAGTCGGATGCCTGTCTCGTGCAACCCATCGGAGAGGATGAGGTAACCCTGGAGAATCCTGAAAAGCCCCGCTGGTCGATTGGCATCGGGAAGAAAGATGGCTGGGATGAGAGAACCAGAGGAGTCACCCTCAACCGTGGCAACCGAAAACCGGGGTGGAAACTGGAACTAGAAGCCCTTACTGACCAGGGGGGGCTGACCGAAGCACCCCTGAGGGAGGACTATCTGAAGAGGCATATAACCCAATTGGTGATGGAGACTTTGGAAAATCTTAACATCCGAAGGGAGCCAGGACAACAACCAAAGAGCACTGAAAGGGCAGCAGTCATGGATGATGCCAGGGGAGGCACCCCCCTCCTGGAGGCTGCCTATCGAGCAGATGGTGCAGCAGCTACGGGAGGAGACCCAGCAAACCCTCGCCCCCAGGCAGCACGCACACCGGCGCCCATTCCCAATCAACCCCGGGCTCCTCAGCTGGAAAGAGAAACTCCCCCTCTTGGGGTGAAGTTTGATGGGAATCCGCAACAATTAGGATTCTTTGTGGCACATGTGCTCACCTACATGCAAGAGTATGGGCGTGATTTCCAAACCCAAGGCTCCCGAGTGCGAGTTGTGACCCTAGCCCTAGAGGGTGCCGCAGCCAGATGGATGGTGAACCTGCATAATGCCAACGCACCAGAACTGCGGAATTTCGACCATTTCATGATGGCCCTGCGACGTCGGTTCGAGGACCCACTGGCAGATCGCAAAGCACGTGACCGCATTAAGGTGGTGAGGCAGGGGCGACGGCCAGTAGCAGAGTATACTGAAGAATTCCAGGACCTCGCGTGTCGTGTGCACTGGCCGGAAGATATTTTGGTGAGCTGTTTTAAGGATGGACTGAGTGATGATCTATACAATGCCTGCGTGGCACGAGGGGCACCGAATGACCTACACGAATGGTATGTCACCGCCGAAGAAGCTGAGATCGATATGGCCAGAAACCAGTATCGAGCGGGGCGAGCATGGAAGAAATCCTCACCCCAATGGAAGCAAGAGCCCCACAAACCACAAACCGCATTCTCCCCGAGATCTTCAGCCTGTTTCAAGTGTGGAAAAGAAGGGCACCGAGCTGCAGAGTGTCGTTCGCAAACACCCGCCCGGAACCACCCACCGGGGGAGGGTCCTGGAAAACTGGGTCGGCGTGGGAAGGAGACTGCCCTGAGGAGCAGGGAGGCCGTAGAAGTCCCATCCCCTCCCCTCTTTGGGGAAGAAACCCTGGCATCTGAACAGGAGGAATCACACTCGTTTGGAAGCGATCCAGATGATGAGCCACTGGTAAGCAAACCAATTAAACCGCTTACCCTCCCCTTAAGACTATTTATCCCAAACCAGAACAGGGAGATAAGTATCCCCACCCTAGTGGATTCGGGGTGCACCCGTTGTTTGATCAGCCCAACCTTAGTAGGGAAGTTAGGGATTAACGTAAAAAAGCTGAAAACCCCCATTGCTTTCTGCCAACTAGATGGGTCAATAGCAGGAGGGGAGCCAGCTTCTCTGGCCACCGAGCCTCTACATATAGGCATTGGAAGCCACAAGGAAAGGCTTACCTTTATAGTGGCACCTGGCATGGAATGGCCGTTGATTCTGGGCCTTGCGTGGCTAAAAAGATGGAACCCACAAATCAATTGGAAACAAGGCATCATAAAATTTCAGCGGAAGGTGACTTTCGCTGAGTATCCACATAAAGGACTTGAGGGGGCAGAGAATCGAGAAACAGCCATGCCTGGTCACGCCACACCAACTGAGGGCATACCCATAGAATACAAGGATTTAGCTGAGGTTTTTAGCGAAAAAGCCTCAGATGAGCTCCCCCCCCACCGCGCCACTGACTGTGCAATAGAAATCTTACCCGGCGCGGGTAAGATTTACTCCCTAAACCCAAGATGTACAGCATGTCACCGAGGGAGTTGGAAGAGCTGAGAACATTCATTGAGAAAAACCTAGCAAGGGGTTTCATCGAGCCAGCCCGACCAAAAATTGCAGCCCCAGTGTTGTTTAGAGAGAAAAAAGATGGTTCAAAACGCTTATGCGTTGACTACCGGAACATTAATACTATCAGTGTGCAGAACGTGTATCCTCTCCCCCTTATGAAAGATATGTTAGCACACCTCGCTAAAGGGAAATTTTTTTCAAAGCTGGACTTAAGGGAGGCTTACTACCGTGTCAGAATTAAGGAAGGGGATGAGTGGAAAACGGCATTTAACACCCCCCTCGGCTGCTACCAATTCAAGGTGCTCCCCTTTGGGTTACAAGGAGCCCCTGCAGTGTTTATGCAGTTAATAAATGAAGTGCTGCATCAGCATTTATATAAGCGGGTTCTGGTCTATTTGGACGACATTTTAATCTATACCGAGACCAAAGCAGAACATGTAAAACTAGTCAGGGCAGTTTTAAACAAACTCCGCGCTGCCAAACTTTATGCCAAACTTTCCAAATGTGAATTCCATCAAGAGAAGATTGACTATTTGGGATACCGCATTTCACACCAGGGGGTTGAGATGGATCCTCTAAAAGTGCAGGCTGTACTTGATTGGGACCCTCCACGCACACGTAAACAGTTACAGAGCTTCCTGGGGTTTGCCAACTTTTACCACCAGTTTATCCCTGCGTTCGCTCAGATTGCCCTCCCCATCACCAAGCTCTTAAAAACAAAGGGGGAGGACAACCCTAAACCAAAGCAACCATTGAACTGGACTATGGAATGCCAGGCAGCATTTGAAAAACTTAAATGGCTGTTCTCAGCAGAACCGATTCTACAACACCCGGACACGGAGAAACCATTTGTCATACAAGCAGATGCCAGCGATGTGGCAATAGGAGCGGTCCTGCTTCAGAAGAATGAGCAAGACCAACTACAACCCTGCGCTTACACATCCAAAAAGTTGAATGAGACTGAGCAAAGGTGGGCTATTTGGGAGAAAGAGGCGTATGCAGTTCGTTGGGCATTGTTAACCTGGCGGCACTTCCTAGAAGGCAGTAAGACCCCTTTTGAAGTCTGGACTGATCATAAAAATCTAGAAGCCCTAAAGACCCCAAGGAAACTCTCCCCAAAACAAGTACGATGGGCTCAGTACTTTAAACGGTTTGATTTTACTCTAAAATACCTCCTGGGGGGAAAAAACTTCCTGGCGGATGCGCTATCCAGAAAACCGCAATACATTCGTGCAAGGTCAGACGTAATCAAACCTATAGTACAAAACAGTCAACTAGCCGCTAAAGTAGTCACCAGATCCCAGGAAAAACAAGAAACAGTGACAGACAATGACATCACCCAAAATTTTAAACAAGCATTGGCCACTGATGAATGGTTTTTGAACAACAAATCCAGTTGTCTGATGAAAGAAGACTTGGCTTGGGTGGGGGGGAAGTTGTATGTCCCTGCAAGCCAAAGACTATGCTTAATGGTACGGTGCCATGACTCCAAATTAGCTGGACATTTTGGGTTTGTGAAAACTTTACACCTGATTAAAAGACAATTTTGGTGGCCATCACTAAAAAAGGACATAGAAAGCTATGTAGCTAGCTGCCCCATTTGTGCAGCAGCAAAAAGACGCCAGGGGAAATCCCCAGGTCTATTGCAGAAGGTAGCTGAACCTTCAGCGCCTTGGAGAGAGATTGCTATGGATTTCATTGTGGAATTGCCAAACAGTGAGGGAAATACTGTTATTTGGGTTGTGACAGACCTATTTTCAAAACAGGCACATTTTATACCCTGCCAAAAGATCCCAACTGCTAAAAGTTTAGCCAAATTATTCCTAATACACATTTATCGACTTCATGGTGCGCCACAAAGGATCATCTCCGACAGAGGGGCTCAATTCACCTCCAACTTTTGGAGGGCGTTTTTGGGCTTACTTGGTACTGGCCAGGGGTTGAGCACATCTTTTCATCCGTGTACTAATGGCAATTCTGAAATTTTGAACTCGGTACTAGAACAATATTTAAGATGTTTCATTAATTTTCAACAGGATAACTGGACCGAACTTTTGCCTTTTGCTGAAGTTGCGTTTAATAATGCTGTCCATTCAAGCACTGGTTTTACCCCTTTTAGAGTAGCAACAGGCCAGGATTTCAGCCCCATGCCTGAACTACCCACAGAAGAACCCACCATCCCCTCACTTAAGGAGTGGATGGATAATTTGCAAAACACGTGGCCAGTGGTTAGATTAGCCTTACAGGAAGCTAGAGAAGCTTTTAAGATTCAAGCTGACAAGAAAAGGATGGAACCCAAACCTTTTCATATTGGAGACAGAGTATACTTATCTACAAAATTCTTGAAATCATTACAACCATCAAAGAAACTAGGGCCAAAGTTCATTGGACCTTTCCCCATCACTAGAATCATCAATCCAGTAGCAGTTGAACTACTTCTTCCAAAGACACTCAGGCAGATCCACCCAGTATTCCATATCAGTTTACTCAAACGAGAAGTAATCTCATCCCTCAGACCACCTGCATCTACACCACCCGTTCCCATCATGATTGAAGGTGAACAACACTTTGAAATCAAGGAAATCCTTGATTCTAGGATCCACAGAGGGAAAGTCCAATACTTAGTTGCTTGGAAACATTTACCATCAGCACACAATGAATGGGTTGCCAAACACCACGTTAGGGCTCCAATCTTACTGAGAAAAATTCACTCCCAATACCCTAACAAACCTTGTTGATATACTATCATGAAATCTTGAAATCTTGTGTGTATTTGTTTTTTTTTACAGGTGGACCCTTTTGTTTTCTAAGGAGGGTAGCATGTCAGATCCCTAAAAGTGATACTGCCATTCAAGTGAAGGAAGGGGGGACGTGGATTCGATTTACTAGCATGGCCTGTGTCATCAGATATTTTACAACCTATATCCTGGTGCCAAGCAAGCCTGAGATTCCCTTTACCTGCAGGAATTTATATGATAGCCATGTGGGTTGTCTCACTTTAAAGGGAAGTGGTGGGAATGCATGTTTGTTCGGGTTCTTAAAGGAAATAGTAAAGAAAACATCTTCACACTTGTGTATTGGCTGAAATCTGCATTCTGACCTAAAGGGAGGGGTCTCTACCACTTTAATCCTACTGCTTTGCCTAAGGGCATTCAGATTGTGCTTTAGCTGGATGGTTTTCACTTCTGCTTAATAAAAGAATCCTTTTGAACAACTACGTTTCAAGAGTTCGTACTTTCTTAAGTTGGAAGGAGAGGCGATCCTTACAGTACATGCTCCTTATGAAGTTCGGTTGCATGGGTGTCTCGCAGGGTTTTGCCCCTGACATGTTGCATTTGGATAACAGTTCCATGATTTTCTCTCTTTGTGAGATCCGGAAGCCCTTGTCAGTTTTAATCACTTGCACCCCTAGGTACTTGTCTATCTTCCCTAGTGACTTCAGAGAGAAATGATTTCCTAACTCGTTGGCAAATTTATCGCATTTGGCCCTTTGCTTCCCTATGTACAATATATCATCCACATACACAAGAACACCTTCGAATGCTCCTCCCTCTCTCTTTGTGAAAAAACATTTGTCTGCAGAGGTGGCTTTGAAGCCCATGGTGTTGAGAGCTTTGGCTAGACAGTCATACCACCTCTTGCCAGACTGTTTGAGTCCATATAAACTTTTGTTCAGGAGCCATGTGTTGTCCTTTTCATCGTTGTATCCTGGTGGGGCCTTAACATAGATCTCCTTATCCAATTCTGCGTGTAGATATGCGGTTTGCACATCGAATTGGAATACTTCCAGCCCTAGGATGGTGGCAATTACTAGGGCGCTCTTGACACTCTCAGCCCTGATTGTGGGGGAGTAGGTGTCCGTGTAGTCTTCCGGGTACCTTTGGGCGAAGCCTTGTGCGACCAACCTCGCTTTGTAGAGCGTTTTGTTGTCTTTGAGTGTTTTGACTTTGAACACCCACTTGGTCCCAATTGGCTTTTTGTTCTCAGGTGCTTGAGCTGGCGAGTATACCTGTAGGTCTCGGAGGCTCTCCATCTCCTTTTCCATGGCTTGTTTCCACCTTTCCCTCTCTTCCTGGGGGAGGCCGAGTATCTCTTCATAGGAACTGGGTGTGAAATGCTCTGTGTGTATGGACATGACGTAGTCCTCTAGTCTCTTTGGTAACTTGTTCCTACTGGATCTAGTTGGTCTGTCTGGAGGCGTATCTGCTTCATGCAGGTATTCGGCTTCTTTTTCGGTGAGACTATCTAGGTTCAGTGTGGGGTGTCCTTCTTTCCATTCCTCGGCTTTCAGTTCTTGGTGTTTGGGTCTGTCTGTTTCAGTTTCCTCTGGCCCCCTGGTGGTCAGTTCTTTGTCGCTTTGGTTATGTGGTTGCATGTCTCTGCCAAGGAAAATGTCATTGCAGTGGAGCTTTGACCAATTTGAGTGCTCATGGAATTCCGCAGACCTGGACACAATGAATTTGTTATTGCAGTCCACAAATCTGAATCCCTTTGTTCCAGGCTCATAGCCCACGAACCTTAGTCTTTTTGACACCTTTTCTCCCTTCTTCCTTAGCTGTCGGGGAATGTGGACGTCAGCTGGGGCACCAAATACGTGTAGGTGGGCTAGGTTGGGTTTTCTATTGTACATTAGTTCGTATGGGGTTTTATTGATTGAGCTTGACCACAACCTGTTTAGTGTGTAATTTGAATAGTGTAGTGCCTCTGACCAGAATGATTGGTTCATTCCAGCGTCCTCCAAAACACACCTCATCATTGTTTGGAGTAATCTGTTTTTTCGTTCTAAGACCCCATTCTGGAATGGGGAAAAAGGGGTGGAGCTAAAATGCAATATGCCCCTCTCCCTTAACCATTTTGCAAAGTCCTTGGCCATGAATTCTGTCAAGTATTTGCAAGCCATTGGCACATATATCATACAGACACTAGTGGAGGCAGAAAGTGCCCCCACCCCTATGTGGAGAGGAGGGGCTTACACTGAGTATAAAACCCCCTCTAACCTTTCCACCATGCTCTCTTTTACGTTTGTTCTCCAGGAGACATGATCTTTGATAGGGGTAGTCACACACGCTGTGTGCCCCCTACCCTAATGGATATTAAGACAGCCTTTGTATATAGTTAATATGTTTTGTTATATGAATAAATACATTTATCACATTTATTCATGCATCTGCCTTTGGACTCTTCTATGCTCCTGGGTGTTTTCTACGATCCCAATTTCCACAGAATGGTAGCAGAGGGAATGGTAGCAGAACTCCATTCCAGGAGCTGTTGAAAAGGCGAGATGCCCTCCAAAATAACCTGTGAGAGAAGCTCCCCTGTTGTGACCAGAGGCCTTCAACGGAGGAGAACTTCACAGCAGCCCCAGACTGAATCAACGATGGAAAACATTGAAGGGGGTTTCCATCCTGCTACACCCTGGCAGCCAGAGGCCACCCAGATGCAGCAAGAGATCCCAGGGGCTGAGCCAAGCGATGCTGGAGAAGGCTTCTTCAGCACTGACGAAGAGGGGGCAGAAGGACCAGATGAAAGCCTGGACAGGCAAGTGGCTGAGATGTCAGAAGAGGAGTGCAGAGCAGCGCTCGCCTGCCTCCTGAAGACAAGGGCAGCAGCCAGAGAGAGGCCTGAGGAGGCAGCACCAGAGATGCCTGCCATCCCGGTAAGGACTCCCCTGCCTGATCTCTCCAAGATGGCGCCTGCCGCCAGAGAGACTGCCCCCCCACCCAGTTTCCCGCCAAACAAAATGGCCGCCAGGCCACTTCCGGAGGCAACTTCCTCCAAGATGGCTGCTCCCCTGGGCACTTTGCCAGAACCACGAGCCAGGCCCTCCCCAGCTCCACAGCCCAGGCCTACAACGCCAGCCAGTCAGTTCAGCCTTCCAGCGGCCCAGAGGACCACTCCGAGCCCACAAGGCCCTTGCCAGGCCCCGCCTGCCATGGCAAACATCAAAGAGGCCATAGAGGCCCTGGTCGCTGCCCTGCAACTAATGGAGCAACCACCCACTGGCCCCCCCGAGGCCCCAGACCCAGCTGCCCACTCAAGGAGGGCCCCAAATCCAACCTCCCACCCCCGGAGGAACCCAGATGGACCTGCAGCCTCCCATCCCCCACTGCAGAGGCGCTCACCATTCACTGAATGCTCCAGGGAGGCCCAGGCTGAGGCCTCCGCACCTTTCCGGCCCTGCTGGGATGATCCGGAGCTGCAATCCTGCTCCTCTGATGGAGAAGAGGAGATCCAGAGACATTTCCAGGCCTACCCAGCCCATGGACCTCATCTGATGGGCCTCCAGTCTCCAGAAAGACCTCCAGGCCTTCTTCCCACTCCTCCAAGGCTTCCCCGCCACATCGATGATGTCCGGCCCTATTCTGAGGCTCCAGCCAGACCTGACTTCAGAGCTCAGAGAGGGAGATCGGAGCTCCAACAAGAAAAGGCTTTGGAGCATGCTCCATTTCCTGCACGTGCCCAGTTGCTTCAAACTACAGAAGGACTACAAAAAGGAGCCAGACCTAAGCAATCGATCCCAGGTTTAGGGATCCCAATGCCATTCACAACAGGATCTTTTCAGACATTTGAACAACTCCCCATGCAGTTTAATGGCAATAATTTTGTAACTTTGCCAAATAATTTTGAAAAATTACATTTAAGTGGTCAGAATTTTAAAAAATGGTGTAAAGAGATTCAGATAATTCTCTTAAGAGAAAATACTCTGGACATGATCAAAAGACCACCCCCTTTACCTTGGAGCCCTGAAATTGAGTTCCTGCATAAAAGAGCTTACACAACTCTGTTAAGTTCTATAGACACAGCTCTGTATGCCAGTCTTTCAGATGGCCTCACAGCTCAGGATGTTTGGACTGCCCTATATAATTTGTTCCATAGTGACAATATGGCTGCCACCAGCAGATTGTCAAGAATGTTCCACAACTATAAACTCAGACCTGGTGTCAAAATGGGGGAACATTTGGCAACGCTTAAAGCCATGAGGGATGAGCTTATACAGAGGGGGGAGCCTGTTTCTGAATCCACTTTAATTAGTGTGATGTTGAACTCCCTAGACAAATCCTGGAGTCCCTTTATTATTTCTCTAGAAGGGGTTTCTAGGGAACAAAGAAATATAGAATACTTTTCTGGCCGCTTTATTGAGGAAGATTTAAGGCGCAGAGATGAGGAACAACAAGAAATGAAGGAGGCATATCACAGGCCTAGGCCTCAGAGGAGGCGCCAGGACACAAGTGAAAGGATTAATACCCTTCCCACCTGCTTTGACTGTGGCATACAAGGTCACTTTAAAAGGGAGTGCCCTCGCTCTAGGGCCAACACGGCTGGACTTAAGCACAATAAAAATAAAAGAGGCCGTGGAAGAGGGGGAGGTGGTCATAAAGGATACCAATACTGTAGTGTCACTAGTGACAATCACACCTCCCAAGTAAAGGATGCTGAGGGGCTGTGGCTTCTTGATTCAGGTGCATCAACGCATATAGCCAACACGAAGCAACGATTTAAGGTTTTACACCCACTCAAGTCCTCAGTAAAAGTTGCCACTGGGGACAAGGCAGAGGTAACTGGGGAAGGCGTGATCAATGTGCCTGGTATAGGAGATGTCACTGGGGCACTGTATGTTCCCTCAATCAAGAACAACCTTTTAAGCATCTTAAAATTGACTGAGGATAAAAATGTAAAACTGGTTTTTGAGAAGGGTGGAGGTTATGTTTCCGAAAATGGGAGTGTTGTTGGCGATATTGTAAAAATCAACAATTTGCCTTATTTTTCCCCAAAAGCACAGGTCAAAAGGCACAAGAAACCTAACAAGAGGGCTCAGGGAGCTAACGCCCAGATAGAGCAGAAAGCTTCTGTGCCAGCCCCCAGGTTGTCCAAACTCAAGGACCCTGGACCTAAAACCAATGAAGCTTTTAAACCAGCTCCTAGGACATCCAAAGCCATTAAGGCTGAGCCCATTAAGGTCACAACTCCTCAGCCAATCCTGAGGAACTCTAAGGTGACCATTAATCCAGTGCCTACTCTCATTACTGAACAGACCAAAGCTTGTAATGGTAAGATACATAAGGTTGACAAAGTATGCACGGGTAAACCTTTACATTTGGATTGTGCTCATATATTACACCGCAGGCTCGGCCATGCCAGCTTCCCGGTTATTAAGAAAATGCAAGATTTTTCTGATGGGCTTAAGATAAAGAATTGTAATACCTATTTGGAATGTGCCATCTGTAAGGCAGCAAAATCCAAAACTGCTGCTATACCTAAGGTCTCTTCCCGTCGTGCAAGGTACCCTTATCAGCTGGTACACACGGATTTGGTTGGTCCTTTTAGACCCTCCCTTGGTAGGGGGCGTTATTTTTTAACGGTAGTAGATGATTACTCTCGTTATGGCCATGTATTTATTTTAAAGGACAAAACTGAAGTCTTTACCAACTTCAAATATCTTTACAACCAGATCCAAACGCAACACAAGGTGTGCATCGCTCAGGTGCAGAGTGATAGGGGGACTGAGTTTACATCCAAGATTTTTGAAAAGTGGATGAAGGAGAGAGGTATCCTCCATTTTAAATCATCCCCTCAAACTCCGTCCGAGAATTGCATTGCAGAAAGGAGAAATGGAGTGCTGCAGAATGTCATGAACTGCCTACTTGCAGATGCTGACATGAGCCAAGTTTTTTGGGCAGAAGCGGTCAAAATGGCTAATTATCTAGTCAACAGGACGTGGAGTAGTGCCATTAACCAAACCCCATACTTCCTGGTCCATGGAAGGAAACCTAGTCTCTCACACTTGAGAATTTTTGGTTCCTATGCCTGGGTCCATATTCCCAAGCACCTCAGAAAAAAGGGGGGCAAGGCATCAAGGAGGCTCAGATTTATAGGTTATGCAACCGGCAGCAAGGCCTCTAGGTTTGTAGACAAAAATAACCTTGTCATTGTCTCTAGATCAGCTTCCTTTGAGGAGGGGTCAAATTGGTCAAAAATTCATTCCAATGAACCCGGTTATTCCCCTATTAGAAGCGACACTGAACAAGCAGCACCACCTGAAGAGGATGAACCAACAAACTCCAAGCAACTGACCAGCGAAGATCCAGATGGTGATGAATCCCTACCTGACTCTGACGATTCAGACAAGGAATCCCTGGGTGACTTCACACCTCCTGCCTCACCTAAACGACCATATCTTCGCAGCGCCTGGGACAGAGGCCCGCCCCATTTTGATTGGAAAGATACTTCCGGCAGCTCCAATTCTGACACTGATGCTCCGGATGACAATGATGATGGTGAGTGGCAATTTCCCAGACGGTCAAAACGCTCCAATAAAGGGGTGCCACCCAAAAGGTTGGACATTGGCTGTGTTGCCTCGGTCAACAGCGTTACCATGGCCCCTAAAACGTACTCAGATGTCCTCCAACTTCCCGAGGAAGAACAGCGCAGGTGGAGGGTGGCAATGGAGCGGGAAATGGACAGTCTCAAAAAATTGAAAGTCTTCATCCCCATGGAAGTCCCCAAAAAGAGGAAAGCAATTGGCACCCGTTGGGTCTACAAGGTCAAGCCAATGCCCAACAACAAACTCCTCTATAAGGCCCGGCTGGTAGCACAAGGCTACGCACAGCGCTACTTGCAGGACTTTGATGAAACATACTCCCCCACCGTGAGAGCGGAAAGTGTGAGGGCTGCTTTGGTCACCGCAGCAGCACATGGGGAACACATTTTTCAATTTGATGTGCAAACTGCTTATTTACACGCACATCTAAAACAAGAAATTTACGTCAGAGGTGCCCCCGGATTTCAACGGCAGGAAGGCCACACCTGGCTTCTGAAGAAAAGTTTGTACGGCCTCAAACAATCAGGCAGACTGTGGTACAAATGCCTGACTAAAACTCTCAAATCACTGGGTTTCCATCCATCTCCAGCTGATAAATGTACCTTCACAAGGGATACCAAAGGGGGGCTGGAGAAAGTCCTAGTGTATGTCGATGATCTTTTATATATAGGGCCTGACAAGGGGGGAAGTATTATATTTGCCAGGACCCTACAAAAAAAGTTCACTCTAAAGTCTTTAGGATATGTGGACAAGTACCTAGGCGTACAAATCATCACTACACCAAAAGGTTTTGCTCTCTCACAAAAGGAAAAGATAGAGGAACTCTTGGTGAAATGTAAAATGGAAGATAGCAAGCCAACGGCTATCCCAATGCAGACTGACTATTATGGATTGGCACACAAGGATAGCCCAGAGTTCCAAAATAATACTCTATTTAGGTCAGTGATTGGCTCATTACTATATATAAGTAACTGGAGCCGTCCAGATATTGCCCTGGCCGTAAACCTGCTATCTAGACAAGTGGAACATCCTACCCAGTTCCACTGGTTAGCCATTAAAAAGCTATTAAGGTATCTCAAGACCACAGCAGATTACGTGCTTCGCTTGGAACCTGAGAATAGAGACAAGGCCCAATTAAAATGCTTCGCAGATGCGGACTGGGCCGGAGATACCAAGACACGTAGGAGTACTTCGGGCTTCTTGGTACTATTAAATGAGGCACCCATCCATTGGCATGTGGGGCAACAGAAATTTGTTTCGTGCTCCACCGCTGAGGCCGAATATGCATGCTTATCAGAGGCAGGGAACGATCTGATATGGTTTGATGCCTTAATTTCTAGCATCTGGACACCACCGACTTTGCCCATCCAAATTATAGAAGACAACACCGGGGCCATAGGCATTGCCAAAGCCTATGCGGTGGGAAAAAGGTCCAGACATATTGATATCCGCTATCAAAATGTTAGGCAACTAGTAGAGATGGGGTTTATATCTTTATCACATTGTCAGACCAAATATCAAACAGCTGATATTTTCACAAAACCTCTACCAGCAGATAGGCACAAAGATCTGTGTAAAAAGTTATGTCTCACAGGGTAAAATTTGTTGTGCATTGCATTTGTATGTTTGCATGCCATTGGCTCGCAAGGAGGGGAACTGTCAAGTATTTGCAAGCCATTGGCACATATATCATACAGACACTAGTGGAGGCAGAAAGTGCCCCCACCCCTATGTGGAGAGGAGGGGCTTACACTGAGTATAAAACCCCCTCTAACCTTTCCACCATGCTCTCTTTTACGTTTGTTCTCCAGGAGACATGATCTTTGATAGGGGTAGTCACACACGCTGTGTGCCCCCTACCCTAATGGATATTAAGACAGCCTTTGTATATAGTTAATATGTTTTGTTATATGAATAAATACATTTATCACATTTATTCATGCATCTGCCTTTGGACTCTTCTATGCTCCTGGGTGTTTTCTACGATCCCAATTTCCACAAATTCTGTGCCCTGGTCAGTCATTATCTGTTTGATTTTCGCCCCATGTTGTAGTTCCACCCTTTTATAAAAGTCTTTGAACCTTTGGAATGTCTCATTTTTATGCTTGAGAGAGTACACATAGCCATACCTGCTGTAGTCGTCTACTATGGTTAAGAAAAACCTTTTCCTGTGTCCAATGGAAGGTCTCAGTGGTCCCACTAAATCCATGTGTACTAGCTGAAATGGGTGGTCAGTTGTGCGCTCTGACCTTTTGGGCCTCGCTTTGACCTTAATTTTTGAAGATTTACACACTGAACACTCTAAATAATTTTTGCAGTCCTTTACTTTCAAACCCTCTGTACATCCTAGCATTTTTTCTACAACCGGGAAACTGATATGTCCTAGCCTTCTGTGAAGGAGGTGGGCACAATTGTCATGGATGGGTTTTCCCATGGATACCTTGTTTTTGCCTGGTGACACAGTGTTTGTTTCCTCCTGGGGTCCCCCTCTAGTTTCAGTGTCTTCCCCCTGGTCATGGGTGATGCTTGTGTTTATACTTCCCTCGCTGTTCTCACTGGGTGTAAAGTACAGTAATCCATCATGTGTGGTTACCTTGCCAACCCTTTTTCCTTGGTTGAGTATCTGTACCCTGCCTTCCTTGAATGTTACCTCTGTGTCTGTGTCTGTGTCTGTTGTGAGCTTTGCGATGGCTAAGACATTGTGGGGTATTTCTGGCACGTACAGTACCCCCTCTATTTTCCCAACACCTGGTATATGTACATTCCCTCTCCCTATGACCTTGGCTGTGCTCTGGTTAGCCATTCTGATCTTGAAGTCTGTCTCTACGAGGGAGGTGAATAGATTGGGGTTGTGTGTTGTATGATCAGTGGCTCCTGAATCCAGAAGCCACATGTTCTCATCTGTCCCCTGCTTGGGGTCTGCTATACCATGCCTGAAGCCGTACATGGTCCCTGGGTTGCTATCTCTGGAAGCATCCCTGCGTTCACTGCTTTTTCTAGGGTTGGGTGACCACCCACGTCCCCGTTCCCTGAAATGTCTGCGGTCTGGTGACCGTCTCTCTCTATATCCCCTGTCCCTATCACCTCTGGGGCAATCCCTCCTTAAATGATTCCTGGACCCACAGGAAAAACACTCTGGGGCAACCTTTCCCTTGTCCTGGAACTCAACCCTTTTGGTGGGTCTGGGTTCCCTTCTTGACATGTGGCGGTCCCTCCTTAAATTATCCTCTGCAATAAGGCGGTAAGTGAGTGTGTCTAATGTTAAGTGTTCTAGACTGAGGCTGTCCAATTGCATCACAAAGTTGTCCCAGCTACTGTCTAAAGAGTTTATGACTATACTCATCATACTCTCCTCAGTGATTGCTTCACCCCTATGCATTAATTCAGTCCTGGTTGCATTAAGTTTTAACAGGTGTTCACTCATGGGGACCCCTGGTCTAAGTCTGGCAGAATGGAATTCTCTGGAAATCCTAGTTGTGGTTGCTCTACTTCTGCTGTAAAAAAGGTTATAAAGTTTTTGTATCACTTCATGCACTGTCATGTGATTCCCTATGCTTGGGTACAAAGTTGGAGAAATACTGGTTAACAAAATACAAAAAGCCCTGTGGTGGTTACAGTCAATTTCAAAAGTCCAGGGTTTCTGGGGTGGATCTGAGATTAGGAAAAGTAAGTTTTCTTTCATAAAAACTATCTGCAGCTGTTGACTCCACTCTAGAAGATTTTTTCCATCTATTTGCAGTTTGGGAAAGTTGACAGGTAAAGCCCCAGAATTGTTAGAATGGTTACTTACAGAAGGTAGCTGTCCATGGTTTTGTGAGTGAGGGAACTCACAATATGGCATGGGAATGGCTATTCTGTATTGACTTGTCTCTATATTCTGACTTATCTCTATGTTCCTCCCTTCTCTTCCTGCAGGTGGCGTCTGGGCGTGTGCGAGGCCCATTTCATGCTGGAGGCCGTCCGGAGGGAAGCTCATGGCTGCAGTTCTCAGGCCTAGGCCTAGGCCTGCTGGTGGAGCGCTTGACTCACCCCTGGTGGGTCTGGATGCGTCGTGGGACCCTGGAAGTCGCTGCTGGGCTGTGTAGTCCCCGGCAAAGAATGGCTGAAGGCTCGGGATCAAAGCGGTCGTAAGTCGAGGACTTTCGAGGATCGGTGGTGCGGCGGCAGCGGCGGCGGCGGCGGCGATGGCTGGTCCTGATCCAGATGTGCTGGCCCCTGGTCAGTTGGAGAAGCCTGGCAGAGGTCGCAGAGCAGGTAGGTAGCTGGCGCGTCTTTCTTCTCTTGGATCCCTCGTAGTTAGTGAGGCGGGTGGTGAGTTCGAGTCCTGCCTTTGTTGTGCTCCATAGGCGGTCGGGGTTTCTTGTTCGTCGTGGAAGCACGTTGCCCCCTTTTGTAGTGATAGGGTTGGTGTCTCGTAGCCGGTGGTCACTCTGGTGCCTTCTTGGCCCTCGAGGTTTTCCTTGCGGCTTGCGGTTGGTGCGGGAGGCTTGAATGTAGAGCCAAAGGCTGCTGCTAGAGTCTCTATTGCTTTCTCTATCTCGAGCACGCTAGGCAAGTTCTGATTTACTTGGATTTGTCTATTGCAGTTGTTTTCTGGATGCCCCCCATTTGTTTTGGGACCTTGGCTGTTTCCCGCCATTGGATTCAAATCCCGGCTTCCCATTGGTTGCTGGCCATTCCAAGATGGCCGCCGGGAAATTGGCGTGAAACTGAGCCCCTCTATGTCCGGGGCCTCTGCGAGGGAATCCCTTTCCCTTTCCCTTACCGGGCTGGCATCTTCTTGGGCCTGCTCTTGGGTGCTCATCGCTGCTCCATGGGTTTCTAGGAGGCCTTGGAGTTTCGTGATGAGCTCTCCATTGCTGATGGGTGCTTCCATCATTCTCAGCAGGGCCATTCTCAGTTTGTCTTCCTCTCGTGGTTCTTCTCTTTTGTGGTCATCTGCTTCCTCCCGTGGTCTCTCTTTACAGAGGAGTGGGCCCGGCTCGATGTCCTGTCCACTTCCAGCTGGGGTGGCTCTTGGCATGGTACCTTTGGGTGTCAGTTGAGCAGCCATCCTCTTGGTGATGCCCTGGTGTTTACTCTGCTCTTCTTATCAGAGTGAACGGCTTGTTCGGTCATTCTTTAGAGTTATGGGCAACCATCCTCTGCTGCCAATTTGTTAATGCTGGATGGAGCTAACCCAATAACTCACAGGAGACAATGGTATCTCTTCATTGATTCTTTATTCTAGGCCTGGAGTCCTCCTAGGCCCAATTCAGGGTAAAGGTCACTGACCTCTGTCTTGTCTTTGCAGGCACACATCTGGAACTGCTGGATGCCCACGTGTAGGACCCTTTTATACACCAGGGGAGGAGTCTGAGGTAAGGGGGTATGATGGGATATGGGGAGGTGCCAGCCCCTGCCTGGGAGAATTAGACATTTACCCTGACAGTCATGCAAGTCTGTGTGGCTCGAGTGAGAGGAAATCCCAAATGTCAGGTCAGAAAGAGTCACCCTGAAAAGAAACCTATCTTAAAGACTGCAATCTATGAAGAAGAGAGACCACCCTGAAATGCCAGCTTGTGCAGCATTGCAAATGCCAAGGGGACTGAGCCCCAGATACTCTAAAGCAGAAGCACTTCAGTGCATAGTTTACATCAATAGCCTCCACTCACTATGTGCCCATGCAAGTGAGAAAAGAAAAAGAAAATTTGTTGTTCCTTTTTTCCTGTGAAAATCCCAAAAGCAAACCCCAGGAGTTTAGGAAATTGTGAAGCTGTGAAATGTAGAAGGTGTCCATAGTCTGTGTTGAGGGCAGCAGGTCCTCCCAGATTTCCGTTTATAAGAGGGGTCTGAGAATCAGTGGCAGAACTGATGTTGTGTAGCCCGGCTGAACCAAAGTGTAAAAACCCCACATAGAAAGGGGAAACATAGGAAGTTGCAGCTCATGGGTGGTAGATACCCCTTCAGGAAACTTGTTTGAGACATAGGCCGAGAGGCAGATGCCTATCCTGGCCAGCCTAAAGAAGAGGTAGGAAAGGGGCCTTGCTGAGGGATGACACAGGAAAATTAATTTGGCAAAATAAAGGTCCTTAAAAGAAAAGTGGGGTTCAAACTTGCTCATGAGAGCCCTGGCTAAGTGCAATGATGTGTGAACAAAGGTCTCTATACATTTTGGAACTTTAAAATTAAGCCAACGCCTGCTGGGAAGATCCAAGCTAGAAAGAGCTAGACAGAACATCCCAGGGCAGAGAAAAAGTGAGAAGTTCACTAAAACAATTAGAAAGAATCCCAAACTGCAAATAGTCCTGACTAGTCCTTAAAGGAAAAATAATTAGAAGTTGAGAAGTCCCACCATACAGTAAGATGATTCAGACGTTGGGGCTGACCAAAGAAGATTTATGCTGTTATGTGTGGTAGGAGAAAAGAACTACTGCAGTGTTATAAAGATTCTGATAAATTACCATTCTTAAAAAGAGCCAGAGAACTCTGAAAGAACTAAGAATAGAGAAGAAATTTGTTATTGTTCTTCCCACCCGGGGTTTAGCAGGTAATAAAAAGAAAAGCCTGTCTAAATGGGAAGGCTCAGATAATTGAATTGATTAATTTGAAATGATTTCTGTTAAAAAAAAAATTATTTTGTTAAGATCTGTGCATTCCCTAATTCAACTAAAATTTAAGGCAGGAATGACTAGTGTGTATGTCTAAAGTTTTGTGTACCTTCAAGGTAATGTAGATAAAAGAAATAATGTGAATAAAATAGGAAGCATACAGAGTCAGATATATGAGCTCTAAAGGGCCCTCTCTATTTACATTATTATAAGGGGAAGACGTGCTTAGATACATGAACTCTGAGAGAACCTCAGAATTCACATTATTATAAGAGAGGAAAGTGCTTGTTGGAGATTACATTAACAAACAGTTAAACCTCATTAAGTGGTAATATATCTTCTGACAAGACCTAGATGTCACGAAAGGACCGCCATATGGAAAACATCTGAGTGACCTCACTGTGAATGACACAAAGACCTATATGTTACAAAGAGTTACTTAATCCAATAAATTTACCCAAGGACAGCAGTAACTCTCCCATTAACAACTACAAGCACTTAAGAAAAGTTGTGCGGCTAAGATAATTTTATAAACTAAAATTAATGGTTTAAGTAATTAGATGAACATATTATCCAATGTATGTAACCATATAGGGAAAATCGGATGTATGATCTCATGTTAACCATATATGGAAAATGTATGATCTCACTGAATCCTTTGTCTTAGAAATGTATAAAACCAGTTGTATCAGAGTTCTCTCCTTGTTCAAAGCTTCAGGTACAAAACTGGCTCTGAACCTTGCGCAATAAAACTGTCTCTGGCTGACCCAGGAATGTTGTTTGGTCTCATCATTCCACAACAAAGGTAACTGCAACTGCCTGATCTCTAGAGATATGAATTTTAAATTGTTAGAAAAGAATTGGAGGTATTGAGAGGAAAGAAAATATCTCATCCAGTTTGGTCTGGCCGCCCAGATAGGGTGAAGAATAGAAATTAACTTTACTTCCTTCTCTATGCTTCAAGATAAACTCGAGTTTATAAGTAAAACTTTATAAGTAAAAGTTTTAAGTTCACTAACTACAATACTGATGTGTAGTTGCTGTCCTTCAAACTCCCTTTCTTCTACTTCTGCAATGCCTTTCCTCACCCACAAAAGGGGGAGGGGACCTCGTTCTCATGTCTTTTAGCCCTGCAAGGTTGATTTAGATCTGTAAAAGCAGAACTAGAGAGATTGAGGAGTCAACTTTTATTCAGGCATGAAGAATTATCAAAAGTGAAAGATGGTTTACAAATAGGACACAAAATAAATATTGAAAATCTTAAAGATAATACGATTATGGAAGCTAAACAGCAATTAGATGATTTGCAAAATGAAATGAACAAGAAAAATTAGAAGCTATGCAATTTGAAAATGATAGCTTAATTAAAAGTAATAATAATAATAAAATCAGAATCAACCTACATTAGAAATAGCAAGACTAAAAGATTTACCTACAGTAATTACTATCTCTGAAGAAATGATGCTTCTGGTAAATAACCTCAAGGAAGAGATAGAAGTTCTTAGACAAATTAATAGCTGAAAATGAAAAACTTGTACAAAAAGACATCAAAAAAAAAAAAAAAGAAGAAGAAGAAGAAGAAGAGAAAACAAAAACGCCCTTTCACTTGCTGAAATAAATTTAAACCATAATTACCAAGAACTCCAAGAAAAATTATACTTCTCTTTTAAAAGTAAAAATTGGATTAGAAGAAAGCAAGGGTAAGAATAAAACTAAACTCCAGGCTTTGATGGAAAAGATTCAACAAAGTACAGTTGTTCACAGTAGTCCCGGAACGCTGTGCTTCCTATAAAAAAATAAACTAATTTTGCTCTCAAGCAAGAAAAAAGGGAAGTTCTGCCTTCCAACAAACCTTAAAGGGAAAGGCTTCTTTTTCCTTCCAACAAGTCATTATAAAGACCCACAATCCTACCTGGCAGAACTTGGAACAGTTGATGACCACTCTCCTTAATGATGAAGAGAGAGAGAGAGATTAAGTAGTGCCATTGGTAAGATTTTAAAAACCCACAGATGAGGGAAACCTCCAGGCTATAATAGACCAACAGTTTTCAAGAAGGAACCCTCTCTTTCGTTCTCTTGGAGCATTGCTGGACATTCTGTTGAGTGAAAATGCATCTCTTCTCTGCGCACAACTTATAAAAAAGACTTTGTTTGCATCTAATTGAGACCTTTGCTTAGCCACAAAAGTGACAAGGCTTGCTTTCCTTCTCTTTGCATCCCAAATTCCATTGGATTTAATTGAGTGAAAGTATTCTGCTCAGCAGTAGAGGGACAGAAAGAGGAAAGACAGTTCTTGTGTTGGCTAAGAAGATTGCCCTGTAATAAAAGGTCCCAGGGCAGCATGTTTGAATCATCTTTGCAAGGTTTGTGCGTATGTTGTTTTAGACAAGTTGCTTCTCAGCCTAGTGAGCTCAATCTGCATTTGAAGAAAAGCTGCAAAGGCATTCTGTAAAGAAAGGAAGCCATAGGCCTGGCTGCAATAGATGAGAGGCCTGAAGACTGAAGGGGACCAGGGTTCAGTCAAGCCCCCCTGAATCCTTGGTCCGAATGAAAATATGATCTGTCCCCGTACCCACACACACACACACAGCCAGTCGAGGGTTAAGGAAACACTTTGGAACGCACCCAGTTCTTATCTCCCACTTGGCAGCGATAGACACACCGTCTGCCAAGTGACTTTATTTTCAAAGTAAAACAGAAAGACAAATACTCCAGAGTCCAAATGTCCGACACTTTAAATCTTTCTCTCAGCAGCTCCGGACGAGGCTTTAGTGACTATCCAAGGTTTTGCTTTGTTCGTCACAAGGATCCTTTGACCACTACCCTCTATTATATAGTCTCTGGGGTGTGGTCCAGTGACTCAGTTCTAATCCCTAGCACGCCTCCTAAGCTGCTGCAAACGTTTATCATGCCTTCGGAGGCGTGCGTCCAGGAATGATGTTTCCTCATCACTCTGATTTGAATCAGCTGTCTCTTCTCCCTCGGCCGGCACTTGAGACAATGCCAGAGGGGAGGGGCCTGGAGAGGGAGGCCTGGCTGACTCCTCTTCCTCATGCTTGGAGCTTTCTTCCTCCGATGGGACAGGCTCAGAGGGCGGGGCCACAACACTATCCCCCACCGCAGGGCCCTTACCCCGGGTCTGACGGTCGGGATGGGGTCGGGATGGGAACTGTTCGTGGAAAGCCCGCACCAGGTCAGGGGCCTGAACGGCAGATGCGTCCACCCAGGTGAAATCCTCGGGCCCGTACCCCTTCCAGGCGATGAGGTATTGGAAGCGCCCCTTCAGCCAATGGGAGTCCCGGATACTGTCCACCTCGTATGTCGAGGCGTCATCCTCGTCGGCTGCGGCTGGGGGGGCAGGTGTCGGCGGGCGGCGGAGATGGCTCGTGGGGGCCTCAGGGACCAGGAGGGACCGATGAAAAACAGGGTGGAGCCGCATGGAGCGGGGTAGAGTCAATCGGTAGGCCACCGGATTGATGACCGCCTCGATAGGGAAGGGACCGATAAAGCGGTGGGCCAGTTTCCTCACCGGCCGGTCCGTGGGGAGGTGTTTCGTGGACAACCACACCCGATCTCCTACTTCCAGCGGTGGCGTCGCCCGGCGGGCGCGATTGGCGAACCATTTATAATCCTCTTTCGCCCGGATCAGCTGCCGCCGCACCAGTTGCTGCACCGCCTGCAGCTCTGAGAGGAAGTCCCGGGTCTCGGGAACAGGGGAGTCCATGATGGTCAATGGGAAAAGCCGTGGATGGTATCCGACGTTGGCATGGAACGGGGTCATCTGGGTGGAGGTGTGTTGGGAGTTATTAAAAGCGACCTCCGCCAGGGGAAGGTACTCGGCCCAGTTGTCCTGCTGCTGGTTGACAAAACAGCGGAGGTACTGCTCCAGTATGCCGATGACCTTCTCCGTGCCCCCGTCAGTCTCCGGATGGTGCGACGACGACAGGCACACCTGCACCTCCAGCGGGGCCATCAGGCTTTTCCAGAAGCGGGCCGTGAACTGGGCCCCGCGGTCCGAAACCACCCGGTCCGGCAGGCCGTGGAGGCGGAAGATATGTTGCAGGAACAAGCGAGCCGTGGTGCGGGCTGAGGGCAGGCCGCGGCACGGGATGAAATGTGCCATCTTCGTGAGCGCATCCACCACCACGAGGACGGTCGTGTACGTAGCGGACAGGGGCAGGTCTGTCAGGAAGTCCATGGAGATGGCTCCCCACGGTCTCTCCGGTGTCGGCAGCGGCTGGAGGAGTCCAGGAGGGGGGCCGGACGCGGCTTTGGCCTGTCGGCATGTCACACAGGACGTCACGTAGGCGTGCACGTCGTGCCGTACCCGAGGCCACCAAAAAGTCCGCGTCACCAAGTTCAAAGTCTTAAAGAGGCCGAAGTGCCCCGCCGCGGGGTTGTCATGGCACTGGTTCATGACGAGGGCTCGGAGCGGACTCGTGGGCACGTACAGCTGACCCCGGTGTCTGAGCAAGCCCTCCTCCACGGTCCATGGGGACGCGGGGCCGACGTCTGCTCTCCGCTGCTGCGACCAGTCATCCTCTCGCTGCGCTTCCAGCACCTGAGCCCGCAGGTCCACCGGTTCCTGGACCACGGCCAAGGAGTCCGCTGGCAGCACCGTCCGGGGGGAAGGGAGTCCTTGGGGCAAAAGTATTCCGGCTTACGGGATAGCGCGTCCGCCCTCTGGTTGAGGTTGCTCGTAATGTAGGTGACGTGGAAGTTGAACCGGGCGAAAAACAACGACCACCGGATCTGCCGCTGGTTCAACTTTCTGGCCGTGGTGAGGTGCTCCAGGTTCCGATGGTCCGTCCGCACCTCCACCTGGTGTCGGGCCCCCTCGAGGTGATGTCGCCAAGCCTCGAACGCGGCCTTGATGGCCAGCAACTCCTTTTCCCAGATGGTGTAGTTGCGCTCGGAAGGGTTGAGTTTCCGGGAGTAGTATGCGCAGGGAAAAAGAGTGCCGCCATCCACCGGAGCCTGTAGCAGCACCGCCCCAATCGCCACGTTGGACGCGTCCGTCTCCACCACGAACGGACGGTGTGGATTGGGGTGCCTCAGGTGTCAGGTTTCGGTTCTGTCTTAAATGAGTTCCATTATCAAGCGCAGAGTCTCTAATAAATCACTTTTTATTAAGAACAGAAATAGCCGACATTCCTAACTCTAATTGCTGCCAAACTGGCTCCTCCTCCCAACCCCCTCCTCTTCCGCTCTCCAGCCCGATGTCCCATTGGCCATCATGCAAATCCATCTCTACGTCCCGACACGTACTTCTCACAGGAATGTGGCCCCCACCCTCGTTCCCCAGGAAACCCTATCTGTTGCATGCAGAAAACTAGGTAAAAGTTCATCTCAGCAATAAATCAGCGCTTCTGGTCTTTGCTTCATGTCTTCATGTCAGAACTGGAAGAGAGCCTAATTTGAAATGCTGACATCCGGCCCCTCTCCCTTCACTTCTGCGACATCACCTATCCCATAGGGAAAACACAAAAAGATTAGTCCCATCAGCCCGTCCCTGGCTGTGCACCCCCCCCTCCCGGCTTTCCCGGGTGGTCTGCATGGAATTTTGCTATAAGGCGATCAGCTTGGATGTTTGCACTCTTCACCCAGGAAGCCTCTGACAATGGGTAACCCTTCCATTTAATTAAGTACTGAAGGTGCCCCCTGTGCCATCTTGAATCAAGAATCCGCTGCACTTCATAGTGCGTTTGGCCCCCAACAACCAGGGGTCCAGGGGGTTCACGTGGCGTTGGCCTTAAAGTAGACCCCACTACAGGCTTTAGAAGGCTACTGTGAAAAACGGGGTGAATTTTCCCCAAAAGCCGTGGCAACTGCAATTGCACTGTAACGGGGTTAATTATTTTTATTATAGGAAATGGTCCTATAAATTTTGGGCCCAATTTCCTGCTCAGGAGTCTAAGTCTCAAGTACTTGGTGGAGAGGTAAACTTTCTCTCCCAGCTGAAATGGTCTTTGGGGAGTTCGGTGCTTGTCTGCTTGGTCCTTATAGGATTGAGCCGCTTTTGCCAGCGCCCTCTTAACATTTTCCCAAGTTTGTCTCAACATTGCCATCCAGTCGGTCAAACTGACTGAGGAAGGGGGCTCCCTCGGGTATTCTGGCATGGGAACAAAATCCATGCCACTCACTATTTTAAACGGGGTTAGCCCCGTGCTGCTGTGGACAGCATTATTATATGCAACCTCCGCAAAAGATAGGAGGTCTGCCCAATTGGACTGCTGGTAGTCGACGTAGCATCTTAAATACTGTTCTATCATAGCGTTCAGTCTTTCTGCCCCCCCATTGGTGCTCGGGTGAAAAGCTGAGCTGAGCCCTTGGGATGAACCTATGGATCGTAGAAACTCCCTCCAGAACTTTGCTGTGAACTGGACCCCTCTGTCGGAAATGATTCTCCTGGGGACTCCATGTAGGCGGTAAATGTGCTTCAGGAACAGTTTGGATAACTGACAGGCTGAAGGCAGTCCACTACAAGGAATGAAATGTGCCTGTTTGGAGAATAAGTCTATTACAGTCCAGATCACTGTATTTCCACTGCTCCTCGGTAGGTCTACTATAAAGTCCATTGCAATCTCCTCCCATGGTCTTGTTGGCTCAGCTACTGGTTGCAACAATCCAGGCGGGCACCCTGGCCTTGTCTTCATTGTGGCACAAATGGTGCAGCTTTTTACATAACTGTCTATGTCCTTTCTCATATGTGGCCACCAGAACTGCCTTCGTACTAGGTGCAAAGTCTTTAGGAACCCGAAGTGTCCTGCTGGTTTAACATCATGGCTCCTCTTGAGAATCAGGATGCGTAAACTTTGTGGGACATAGAGCTTTGTCCCCCTCCAAGCTAGTTCATCTCTTTTTGTTAAGAGATGTTGATTGTCCCGATACCAGGGGTCTGTCAGCATTTCATTTTTTAATTTTGCAGTTAAGTCGCTAGCAAGTTGGCCTTGCTGGTCACGTCGTTGCCGTCTGGTGATCACTTGGGCTGCAGCTTGGGTGGAGGGGATGATGGCATTCACTACCTGCTCCCGCTCACTGTTGTATTGGGGCATCCGGGAGAGGGCGTCAGCCAGGAAATTTCTCCCTCCTGGGATGTGCTTAAGCTCGAAATTGAAACGATTGAAGTATTGTGCCCACCGCACTTGCCTGGGAGACAGTTTTCGTGGGGTTTTTAGGGCCTCTAGGTTTTTATGATCAGTCCAGACTTCAAATGGTTTCTGGCCTCCCTCTAGTAGGTGCCACCAGGTCAACAAGGCCCATCTTACTGCAAACGCTTCCTTCTCCCACGCAGCCCATCGCCTCTCCGTATCGGTGAGTTTGCGGGAGGTGTAGGCGCAGGGTTGTAGATCACCTTGGTTGTTCTTTTGGAGTAACACGGCTCCTACTGCCACATCACTTGCGTCTGCTTGGATGACAAAAGGCTGTTCTGGATCCGGGTGTTTTAAGACAGGTTCTTTCGCGAACAGTCCTTTTAGTGTCTCGAACGCCTGTTGGCAGGTCAGGTCCCACTGTAAGGGTTGTCCTGGGCGAGGTTTCATCGCTGAACTTCCTGTCTTTAGGAGGTCCGTCAAAGGTTTGGCAATCTTCGCGAATGAGGGGATGAATTGTCTGTAGAAATTTGCAAAGCCTAGAAAACTTTGCAGTTGTCTGCGGGTGCGAGGGGGTTGCCATTGTAGAACTGATTGGACCTTGGCTGGGTCCATCTCTATCCCCTCGTTTGATACTCGGTAGCCCAGGTAGTCTAGCCGTGATTGGTGGAAATCGCATTTTGACAGTTTGACATATAGGTTTGCCTGTAGCAGTTTTTTCAGTACTTGGCGGACGAGGGGTATATGTTCGTCTATGGTCTCCGTGTAGATAAGAATATCGTCCAGGTAGACGAGGACCCCTTTGTAAAGGTGTTCACGTAAAACTTCATTTATTAACTGCATGAATACTGCTGGGGCTCCTTGCAAACCAAAGGGCATTACTTTAAACTGGAAACTACCCAGGGGGCAGTTGAACGCTGTTTTCCATTCATCCCCTGCCTTTATGCATACCCGGTAATAAGCTTCTCGAAGGTCTAGTTTGGTGAAAATCTTCCCTTTGGCTAGGTGGGCTAGCATGTCTTTCATGAGGGGGAGGGGGTACAAGTTTTGTACGCATACAGCGTTGATACTTCGAAAGTCGACCACCAATCTCATGGAGCCGTCCTTTTTCTCTTTAAACATGACCGGCGTCGCTA
The DNA here is from genome assembly GCF_029215685.1 of Pituophis catenifer annectens. Lineage (NCBI taxonomy): Eukaryota > Metazoa > Chordata > Lepidosauria > Squamata > Colubridae > Pituophis > Pituophis catenifer. The sequence continues at coordinate 17,300,387 of NW_027256885.1, forward strand.
CTCTTGGTTTTACTGGCTCAATAAATCCCCTTTGTAAGTTTTTGTCTATGTAGTGCCGCATTTCCTGCATTTCTCGGGGCGTCATGGCATACATTTTTGGTTTGGGTAGTTTCGCTCCCGGGATAATCTCGATGGCACAATCGGTCTCGCGGTGGGGGGGCAGAATGTCACAGTCGGCCTCGCTGAATACTTCGGCAAGGTCTTGGTACTCCCCTGGGATCTGATCTGCATTACAAGCGGTGGTGGGTGCGGCTGCTAATTGCTTTACTGTACCTTCTGGGAGGGACCCTTGTGTTGGTGGTGTTTTGTTTTGTGGTGGGGGACTGCTTTGGGGTCTCAGCGTGGGAGGGAATTCTTCTGGTCGGGGCGGCAGGGGTTGGGGCCCCTTTGCTATTCTCAATCTGCGGGTCCCCTCTTGCCACCAAATGATTGGACCCCATTTGTCTAACCACGAGAGTCCCAATATGACTGGTTCTGTCATCTTGGGGGCTATTATGAAGCGGATCGTCTCCCAGTGATCTGCTAGTTCTAGTCTCACGGGTTCGGTCAAGTGTGTGGCGTACGCTCCCCCCACTAGGGACCCATCAACTTGCTCAAAACGAATTGGTTGTTTGAGCTGTTTAGCTCGGATTCCCAATTTCAGAACTGTGGGTAGGTTGATTAGGCACCGTGTGCTACCAGAGTCTATTAGGGCTTGGAAAGTCTCTTGGGCCCCTGTTTTGGGGGCTGTTAGGCGTATGGGGAAAAGAAAAGGATGGACAGGTCCACTCACCATCGGGTCGTCTTCGCCTTCGTCCTCTGTGTCGTAGAGTTCGGGGAACTGATCTCCCTCATCTGGGGTTCCTCTGGTTTCGGTCAGGTGAGCGAAAAACTCCGGGCTTTGGGGGTTTTCCCGCGATACGTGGGTGGCGCGCTTGGGCCCTCGTTCCGGTCGTGCTTTGGGTGGTGGAGCTGGTCCCGGTCTAGGCGTTCCACATCTTGCTGCTATGTGGCCGCTCCCCCCACATCGGTAGCATTTCAGTGAGCTCCGTGGGGCAGTTGGTCTGTGGGAGGGCTGTGATGTTGGGGGTTCCCGTCTGTTGAGTGGCCCTTGGTCTGATCGACCTCTCTCCTTTCCCTCGGGTGGTTTCGGTGTGTCGCTCGCCCGCAACCCTCTGTCGACTTTTATCGCTACCCGGAACCATTCAGAGAGTCGGTTTGGGATGTCACGATAAGCAGTCACTTGGGAAATTCTCTTATCTAGGCTTGTCCTAAAAAAGTACACCAGCAATCGCTCGGGTAGGGGAGGTAGTGTCCCAACGACTCTCCTGAATTCACGGATATGCTCTTTGATGGGCTTCCCCTTCTGCATTAGGTTTCTGAGCTCATCTTCCACATAGGGGTCGTCCTCCTCCTCCTCATAACGGTTTCTCAATAGTTGCAAGAACCCATCCGCATCTTGCAGCTGGGGGGCCCTGTTTTTATAGAGGGATGCTGACCACCTCTTTGCTTCTCCCTCCAGCCCTTCCAAAATGGCATTCACTAGGGTTCTAGGGAAAGGGAAAAGGTGTCCATAACGCTCTATGTATATCTCAGCTGAATCGAGAAATTGGGCGAGGTTGTCTGGGTCACCGTCGAACTTCCCTCTGAACTGGGGTGGCTCCTCCCTGTCTACCCTCTCCTCTCTGTGCTGAGCTGTGTAGGGCCCCCCTCGGTGTTGAAAGACTTCTGCCTCGCCTCTCATCCTGGGGTAGGGAGGTGCTGCCTCATCTAGGCTTTGCTGCTTTCTGGGAGGGGGGGGACCCATGGATGCATCGTTGGGCTCCTTCTCCTCCTGCTGTGAAGGGGGGAAGGGCTGCGCCTTGGCCTACGTCCTCTCGGGTCCACAGCCCAGACTGGTTCTCTCTTTTCTTTGGGTCTGCAGGATGGTTCCTCCCCCTGAAGGGTGGCACGGTCAAATTTTTCTTTCAACTCATCTATGGGGCTTTCGAGTGGCTTCCTTAGAATTTCTTGGCGCTTACTTTGTTTTCTGGCTTGTTCCCACTCCCATAGCCAGGAAGCTCTGCCCAATTCACTTAGAGGTTTTCCCTTATCTCTCACGTTGGGAAAGGGGAATTCCACCTCTGAAGCTTTTGGCACAGTCCCCGGGTACTTATCTGATTCAGGCTTCTTTGTTTGAGGTTTTTCCGAGGAGGAAGGCGGGGAGAGTTGAGCCTTCGTAGTTTCCAAACTGGCTGGAGTCACGACCGCTTCTCCTCCACTCGTTGCTTGAAGCAGGCTTTCCTCCGAGAGCTTCGCTTCAGCCATAGTGTTGGGGGATAACCTCCAATCCGACCATACGTCTGGGAGGGAACGGGATGATTTAAACACAGCCAGCCTGGCTTTGAGAGAGTTTGGCAGTCTGTCAGGTTTCGGTTCTGTCTTAAATGAGTTCCATTATCAAGCGCAGAGTCTCTAATAAATCACTTTTTATTAAGAACAGAAATAGCCGACATTCCTAACTCTAATTGCTGCCAAACTGGCTCCTCCTCCCAACCCCCTCCTCTTCCGCTCTCCAGCCCGATGTCCCATTGGCCATCATGCAAATCCATCTCTACGTCCCGGCACGTACTTCTCACAGGAATGTGGCCCCCACCCTCGTTCCCCAGGAAACCCTATCTGTTGCATGCAGAAAACTAGGTAAAAGTTCATCTCAGCAATAAATCAGCGCTTCTGGTCTTTGCTTCATGTCTTCATGTCAGAACTGGAAGAGAGCCTAATTTGGAATGCTGACATCAGGACTGGCTCCGTGAGGAAGGCCTGCTTGAGGACCTCGAAGGCCTGCTGCTGCGGGGGCCCCCACTGGAACGGGACCTTCTTCCGAAGGAGCTGGGTCAACGGCAAGGTCAGGGTGGCGAAGCCCGGGATGAAGGTCCGATAGTAGTTGGCGAATCCCAACAGACGCTGGACGTCCTTCACCCGACGCGGGGGTTCCCAACTGCGCAAGGCCTCCACCTTGCGCGGGTCCATCGCGATGCCCTCGGGGGTGATGATGTGCCCGAGGAACTCTATGGAAGTCTGGAAGAAGTAGCATTTCTCCTACTTCGCATAGAGCTGGTGCTCCCGCAGGCGCTGCAGGACCTGGCGGACATGCTGGAGGTGACTTTCCGGGGTCCGGGAATAGATCAAAATGTCATCCAAGTAGATCACCACGAACCGATCCAGCATGTCCCGGAACACATCGTTCATCAAGTGCTGGAAGACCGCGGGGGCGTTGGTCAATCCGAATGGCATGACGGTATACTCGAAGTGTCCGTACCGAGTGCCGAACGCCGTCTTCCACTCGTCCCCCTCTCTCACGCGCACCAGGTTGTAGGCCCCTCGGAGATCGAGCTTAGTGAAGATCGAGGCCTCCCGCAACCTCTCCATCAGCTCCGGGATCAGCGGCAGGGGGTAGCGATTTCGCACTGTGATGGCATTCAAGCGCCGGTAGTCGCAACACAGGCGCAAGTCCCCCGTCTTCTTTTTAACGAAGAGGACCGGGGCCGAGAGCGGGGAGGTCGAAGGCCGGATGAACCCACGGGCCAGGTTCTTTTCCAGAAAGTCCCGTAAGGCGGCCAGCTCGGGCTCCGACATGGAGTACAGGCGTCCCGAGGGCAGGGGCGCGTTGGGCATTAGGTCCACCGCACAGTCGTAGGGTCGGTGCGGGGGCAAGCGGTCCGCCTCCTTCTCGCTGAACACGTCGGCGAAGGGCGTCAGCTCCGGAGGCAAGGAGACGTTTGGGGCAGAGACGTCCTGGCCGACGCAGGTGTGGCGAAGGTGGTCGACACACTGCAGGCTCGGGAACGAGATGGCGTTTCTCGACCACGCCACCTGAGGGTCGTGCGCCCGAAGCCAGGCCATCCCCAGGACCAAGGGAAAGTGCAGATCCGCCATTACGTAAAACTGGATCGCCTCCTCGTGGTTTCCAATGGCGAGGCACAAGGGCTGGGTAGCGGTTTTGATGGGCCCCGCCACGAGTTCCCGCCCATCTATAGTTTCAACCCTCAACGGAGGGTCCACTGGAACCAAGGGGACTTTGTAATGGGCCACAAAGGCCTGGTCCATAAAGTTCGTGGTGGCCCCCGAGTCCACCAGCGCGTGCGCTTGGAGCCCCTCCGACCGGTTAGCCAACAACACCCGGGTGTTCAAAATCAGGTGCCGAGGGGGCTCACAGTCCACAGCCGCCGACTCCGGCGGGGCATGGTCACGTGCCTGACCCAGAGTTTCCCCTAGGCCAGGCCTGGCCCGTTTCCCGGCTGGTCACGCCGAGACTCCGGAACAGGCTTGAGCGGTCCACTCCGCTTCCGGGGACACGAGGCGGCAAAATGTCCCGCCTCGCCGCAATAGAGGCACAACCCCCCTTGACGTCTCCGCATCCGCTCCTGGGCCGTCAGTTGAGGTCTGGCTGCTCCGAGCTCCATGGGCTCCTCAGCCGTCGCCACAAAACGCTGTGCGGTCCGGAGCGCTGTCGGTGCGAAACGCGGGGGTGCCGACGCTGTCGATGGTTCCGGAAGAGCCCGACGGGGCCGTTGCTGTTGCAGGCGGGCGTCGATGTGCAGGCATTGGATCACCAGCGCGTCGAGGGTCGGTGGCGCCTCCACACGAACCAGCTCGTCCTGCATCTCATCGGAAAGGCCGTCCTGGAAGGCGTCCATCAGCGCCACCTCATTCCAAGCCGAATCCTGGCCTAGCAGTCGGAACTCTGCAATATAGTCCTGCAGGGGGCGCTTGCCTTGGCGGAGGTCCTTGATGCGCCTCGCTGCCGTCTGCACCCGGAGGGGATCCTCAAACATGGTGCGCAGGTGTTGTAAAAAGCCCTGAAAGTCCAGGAGCAAGGGGCTATCTTGCAACAACAGGGGCGTGGCCCATCGGGCGGCAGTGCCAGAGAGGGAGCTGATAACAAATGCCACCCGAGCCCGGTCATCCGGAAAATCCTCCGGCCTCATCGCCATAAACAGTTGGCATTGTCCCAAGAAGGCCGGAAACATCTCCTGCTGCCCAGAAAACCTATCTGGCACGTTCACTGGGCATCTCGGATGGGGAGGGGGAGGAGGTGGAGCTGCAGGAGCATTTCCCAAAGCAAGTTGGGCAGTTAGCTGTGCTACTTGCTGTTGCAGAAGCTGATTGGCCTCCAGCATCTGCTGTAACTGCTGCTGCAGCTGTTGGTCCATCGTGGGTTAACGATGGAGTATGGGGTGACGAACAAGATGATCTGTCCCCGTACCCACACACACACACACAGCCAGTCGAGGGTTAAGGAAACACTTTGGAACGCACCCAGTTCTTATCTCCCACTTGGCAGCGATAGACACACCGTCTGCCAAGTGACTTTATTTTCAAAGTAAAACAGAAAGACAAATACTCCAGAGTCCAAATGTCCGACACTTTAAATCTTTCTCTCAGCAGCTCCGGACGAGGCTTTAGTGACTATCCAAGGTTTTGCTTTGTTCGTCACAAGGATCCTTTGACCACTACCCTCTATTATATAGTCTCTGGGGTGTGGTCCAGTGACTCAGTTCTAATCCCTAGCACGCCTCCTAAGCTGCTGCAAACGTTTATCATGCCTTCGGAGGCGTGCGTCCAGGAATGATGTTTCCTCATCACTCTGATTTGAATCAGCTGTCTCTTCTCCCTCGGCCGGCACTTGAGACAATGCCAGAGGGGAGGGGCCTGGAGAGGGAGGCCTGGCTGACTCCTCTTCCTCATGCTCGGAGCTTTCTTCCTCCGATGGGACAGGCTCAGAGGGCGGGGCCACAACAAAATAGAGGGAATAATGTAACCTTCTTAGTAGACACAGGGGCATCTAAACAAAGCTGCTAGCTCCCTTTTCTAAAATATCCAAGGGGTTAATGGCTTCATAAATCGTCGCTCCATGCTGAAAACCCTGAAATGTTCCTTAGATGGAAGAAATATAGATATGCCTGCGTATCCAGTTTCCTCCTGGGTCGTGACAACCTATATAAGATGGGAGCTATTCTGTCCCTTGATGAAGACAAGATGTCATTAACAATGAGGCAACCCCCAGATGAGATATGGCAAGAAATATGGCTCAAGAGGGTCAAATCCTCAATACCTGGCAGGAGTTTGAAGTACAGGTAGAAAAGCTGTCCCCACTGCATTACAATAAGCAGAGAGAGATGGAAGGAAGCTGTCTGTTGAATTGCGGAACTAACTAGTGGGAAATTAACTCTTAGGCAGCCAACTACCATTTACGCCAGCCATGCGATTCAAGGAGTTTTAGAGACAAAGGGCCATTTGTGGCTGACAAACCCCAGAAATTACAAGCATCAAGCTCTCCTCACCCAGAAACCACGAGTGATCCTGAAACAAACAAATGCTTTAACCCAGCTACTCTTTGCAAGCATCGGGTCCTGAAATTGAAACAACGTATGCAGGTCAACACAACAACCAGAGTGGAGCAGACCTTCCCAAGCCTGACTGACCAGCCTTACCAGGACTATAAGAGAAAAGGTGACAAAGGTATGCCTTGAAAATCACCTTAAGTGAGTAAATGCATTACCACTAGTACTTTGATCTGTGCGATGTTCTCCACGTAAAGGAATTAGATTATCTCCTTTTGAAATACTTGAAAATCATATAGGAGACCTAAGCCAGATAGGAACCAAGTGGGTGAATCAGATGGTGGGAGAATTAAATAAGCAAGTACAAGAAATCCAACAATATTATGTGTCCCTTAGCCCACCATTTTTTACCACCTCTAGTTATAATATTCAAATAGTAGTAAGAAATAAATGGGAAAATATGATTGTAAAAATGAAATGAATAATAATTGGAGTATTTGTCTTTGTGTTTTGAAATCTAGACAATGATAAGTTTTCCTTTTTAATCTTTTTCTAGAAATATGAATAAGTATAAACTGTAACAATTGAAATACTTTAATGGTATATGGTGGTGAAGGTAAAAAAGGATTAAGTTGTAGCTTGGATAACAGCTAAAACATTTCTAAATTTAATTAGGGAAATTGTAACAATAGAAATATTTTTAAAGTTTATATTGTGATGAAAGTAAAAAGATGATTAAATTGTGATTTGGAGGATTGTATGGGTAAAACACTGGAAAGAAAAAAGTTTAATGCCTAGGTGGAAGGGCCCGTATACTATGGTCATGTGTTCCCACTTGCAGTAAAAAGTGTGTTGAAATCCAAGTCTTGGATTCACTGGACTCGAGTTAAGTCCGCAGTTTAGGAATATTGGGAGGCAGACCAGGCCCAGGCCCGACCCCTAGTAGTACGCTTGAAGAAGCGCCCCCTATAACTGTCCTACTGGCAATGGGCAGGCAACATACGGGGCAGAAGAGGCCTTACTGGTGTCACACTGGAAGCTGACCCTCCATGTACGGCTGAAGATTTGGAATGGGAAGTCAAACATATATAGCCATAGGTACACTATCTCTTATTTTAATAAGCGTACTTGCTGTTATTGTGATTAGTTGTGATTTGCTGTATATAGTATGCTGGAATCACCTCTTCCCCAAAAAGACAGGTGCTGAATCTAAAATCATTGACTGTGACAAAGAGCAGTACGAAACTCCTGTAGATATTTAAGCCAGGGAGTGAGCTCTCTGTGGAGCTGCTCTAGCTCTAGGAATGTGGATATTGTATTTAACAAATAAGAGGTGGTTCTGTGGGATACCTAAAACTAATATTGCCTTTTCCCAAGTCACATATAACCCTAACCTTCTTGCTGATGTGGTGATTTTGTAGATTAAGGGAATTGTGATTGGATAGGTTCTGTGTAGAGGACAATTATGAGTTTTCTGTGGCTTTGGCTATTATTGGCAAAGGGCCTAATGAGTAATAACACACTGAACAGTAGTTCCCAATGTTGTGAGAATGCCCGAGTGACACCCCCCCCCCCCCTTGCTCTTAAGGAAGGATCTGGGGAAGTTGAAAACCCCAAAGTACAAGGCAGGAACAGTCACAAGGTGTGAACTCTTTGGACCAGGTCCACTCCCGCCAACGATGTATCATCAATAGGTGGGGTCGGTACCCTGGACCTAAGCCAACCCCAAGACCTAAAGACAAGCGTCTGACAATCCCCGAACAGAGTGGGGTAGAACGAAGGGACAATGGACCCCTGTAACAATTGAGAAAAGGGAACTACATTTTAAGAATACTGGAATTGAGTTAAAGCCTAGTTAATCAGTCTGACCCTACCCTAAACCAAAAATGCTGGTTGTGTTTGTCTGCTGGTCCTTCATCTTATAATGCTGTTCCAGATGAGCCAGATCTTTGGGTCAGGACCAGGGCCACAATAGTCCTTGAAAAAGATATTAGATGGAGAACCAAAGTAGCAGTGGCCAAATTGCAAGGAGACTTTTGTAATGCATTCAAAAGGCTGGGGATGAACTGTTCCCCATTGTTGGTCTTATAGCTGTTAGTGTGGAAATCCTAGGGTCACCCTCCTTGTGTGTAAAGTGATATCAGGAACCAGATATTCCTGTAGGATCCCTGATAGGAGATCAATGTCTATCAGAAATACACTTGACCCTAGAATGACACTTATGGATGTAAACCTAACTAGTGGCATTTCTCCTTATGCCCACTATTTATTTCAACAGAAGGTCACTTCTCAATACCACATGTCTCCATTAGATCCAACACAGGCTTATGTGTCCTACTTCCCTTTGGAAATGCAAGCTCCCGTTATCCTTTTGAAGGCACAATTCTCAGAGATAAGCAAAAGGACCCTACACTAGAAGTCCCATTGCAGCCTCTGACAGGCATGCTAGTGGCAGGGACTTTAGGGGTCTGGACTAATGAGAAAAACCAATGAGCCCATGCCTTTTCCATGAACATAGGTGTGTGTGTAAGGAAAAATAAGTGCTTCTTATGTGGGAAAAATGTGTAATTGTGTTTACCTACAAACTGGACTGGAACATGTACATTTCCCCCAAAATAGGTGTTGTCAGTGAAAAGCACACTATCCCTGTTCCCATGTTCAAAAAACAGATGCCACTCTTTGTCCCACTATTAGCAATCCTGGGGACTGCTGTTGGAACAGGTGTAGGTGGAATGGCACACTCCATAACACAGTTCAAGCAATTGTCAGAGGAGTTCCAAGAAAGCATGAACCAAATTGCAGGGACCTTGGTTAAGGTCCAAGAAGGTGGTTTGTGTGTATTCTTGGGAGAAGACTGTTGTTTTTACATGAATAAGTCAGGAGTGGTCAGAGAGATTGCCAAGGACCGGGCATTCAAAATGGGTCAGAAATTACAAACAACAGAAATGTGTTTCTCTTAGTTGTCTGGGCCTGGCTGGATTAGACAGATGTTATTCCTGTTGTGACAGGCCTGGCCTTTATTCCTTGTTCAGACAACTAGCTATGAGAGCAGTGAAAGAAATAAGAGTTGAAAAAACGAGTTGATTTGATGGAAAGCCTTATAGACTGTAAAATAGACCCTGATCTCTTTAATGAAAATGAAGGTTCTGATGCAGGAACATATGTACAACTCTCAACTGGGTAATTAGAGAAAGTGCTTCAGAGAATAAGATTTGAAAATCATATGTATTACTTGTCGTTTCCTTTGCATTATTATGTATCTTATCCTGAATTGATTATGTTATGTCAAATGTTATATGCTTACATTGTTGAATTAAGCTCTGTTGTTGTGGAATGATGAGACCAAACAACATTCCTGGGTCAGCCAGAGACAGTTTTTTTTTTTTTTTAATAAAAAGTTTTTATTTTCTGATCAAACAAGTATACAATATAAACAATCATTCAAACTATCATCAAGAAAAAGAAAAAAAAACCACAATTACAACTATATGGAATATAATTATAATGTCACTCGGGTGGTTGTTTTTACTTTTATATATACATGAGGATATTCATTATTGATGGGGGCAGAAGATGACTGAAGATTTTGAATAAACTGTTGCACCAGGATGCTATGTTACCCTATTATGGATGATGGATTTAACAATCTAGTGGAAAGACATCAAAGAAGATACTAAATGAATTATAAATTTAAAGTTATTGTCTTTTCTCTTTTTATAAAATGGAATGTATATATAGACATATGTATATTTTAGCAGAGTGGGCAGTGGATTATATTTAGAATTGTAGTGTATGGTAATCTTGCAGGAAACTGGGTTGAAATAGGCTAGTTTAGTGATTGATTAGTTTAAGAAAAAGGATTTTTAAGTCATATATTTTGGGGAGTGGAAGAATTGGATAGAACTGAATAAATGTTAAATTTGGAGAAGGCTGCTTTGAAATGTTATATTAATATATATAAAAGTAAAGGTTATGTTGTTGTAATAATAATAATATTTTATAAGTTTGGGGGAGGAGAAAAAGGGTAGATTGTGAAAAGCGGAGAAAAGCGGAGTTATAAGAATATTATGCTAAGGGTCAGTACTTTGAGGAGTGAGTAAGGGCATGGTAAAATATTATGTAATTAATTATGAATTAGCTTATTGTTGTGAAGAAGAAGTCACAGGGGGGGATGGGTGGTGAGGGGGGGTTAGGGAAGAAGGGGGGAAAGGGGGGAAAACTTGTATTTGAAAACTTTTTCAATAAAAAAAAAAAAGAAAAAGAAAAAAAAAATCAATCCTTGGTAAACTCAATCTTCAACCCCTCCTCACCACCCCCCACTCCCGACTTCCCAGAACAAAAACAGGGCATAGATTTCACCAAACATTCGCTAAAATAAACTAGCTAACTGCAAGATTTAATAACTCCCAAGACCCCTTAACTCCCCTTTTACAATTTCATCAACCTCCCTTTTTATAGACTCAAAGTAGCATGTAATCCAATAACTCTAAGAGTTTTAAAACCATTAACAAATATTAAACATTCAAACCTAAAAACATTTTTCCCCCTCCTACTTTTCTCAAAGTTCAGATATTTTGAAATCTCATAACAAAAAATAAACCTTAGATATTCACTAATTAAATTTCTACATTTTTTAAATTTCTAAATTTCCCCCCTTCATTATTCCTCCCTCCAACTTTTAAAATTTTTAAAAGATAATCATCAACATAATTAACCATTAGTACATAAACTAGAAAACCAAAAAGGATTAATCAACCATTAATGCATCATATTTAAAAATCAATATTTAACTTTATACTTTTTCCCCCTCAGTAGTTATAACACCTAAAACATAATCATTTTTAACCATGAGTAGAACAACTACAAAGCCAAAAGAAAAGGTTAATCTTCCATTCTTGCTTTCTTATTTTGAAATCTCATAACAAAAAATAAACCTTAGGTATTCACTAATTAAATTTCTACATTTTTTAAGTTTCTAAATTTCCCCCCTTCATTATTCCTCCCTCCAACTTTTAAAATTTTGAAAGATAATCATCAACATAATTAACCATTAATACATAAACTAGAAAACCAAAAAGGATTAATCAACCATTAATACATCATATTTAAAAATCAATATTTAACTTTATACTTTTTCCCCCTCAGTAGTTATAACACCTAAAACATAATCATTTTTAACCATGAGTAGAACAACTACAAAGCCAAAAGAAAAGGTTAATCTTCCATTCTTGCTTTCTTTTTATATTTTTTCCAGTCTTTCTATTTTGAGGAGGTTTTTCATTTTAATTTGAGGTTGATGTAACTGCAAAGATTGTCCCCTTTTTGAGAAAATTTCCTCTGATTTAGAGCCCCCAAATCGCCTCTTCATGCTTATATAAATCAGTTCATTCCTTCGTCTGTAAAACCAAAGTTTGTCAAGAGTTTGTGAAAAAAAGTTCAGTTGTTTCTTTTCTATTAAATGTATAAATGCCACTGGCATATCTCCTTCATCTTCTGAAACTTCGAAAGTCTGGTCATTTACTACTTTTTTCCAAACCAAGTCATAATTTTGAACGATTCTATCAATTTTTCCGAAAAGAGCAGAGAATAAGCTCGAAAATTCTTGAGAAGATTCTTCCACCCTCTCTGCTGCAATCCGAATATCTCCTGAATTGTCATCATGCTCCGTAGTTGTTTTTGTCTCCTCAGTCATTTCTGTTGTTATCCCTTTAAGAATTGCTATTTGATTACTTATAGCTGCAGTATGATTATTCATGGCTTCTTTTATAAATTCTGTAAATTCTGCATCAAAATCCTTATAACTCTGTAAATCAGACAACTGTTTCGTTTCTGACACCTCCAAATAGCTTCCAGCACTTTCAAAATCTCCTTTCTTAGAAGCCATTTTATTTTAAAAAGATTTTCTTTCTTCCCACAACCATAAAATCATAAAGTCAGAGCCATCCTTTTGAGCAGCTTTCAGCAATTTCTTTATAAATCACCAAACGAAATAATCTTTTCCCAAACAGCTCTTCAAAATCTATTCCAGCAACTTAAAGCCAGTCTCTGAGCATGAGTCTATTAGCAAAGACTTTCCTTTCTAACTTTCACTTTTAAAATCGCAACAAAGAAACGCCATCTTAACTTCCAGCTCAGAAAATCCAATTAGAAACATTGTATCCCCGGAGTTAAGTATTATACTTGCAAAAAGCTTGTCCTCCTGCTTCTGTTCCGCCTGCTTTTTTGAAATCATTTAATCTTCTGTTTGACAGCAGAAATTGGACGCAACGCCTAGCTCTGTAAAAAAAAAACAGAGTCCCCCCGGATCCGGAGCTTCAGTGGGCTGAACGGGGAGCTCTCGCCCTCCTAACCCCTGGAATTAATCCAGGGGTTTTCAGGGAGCTCTACCCTCACCCACCTGCTCTCCTCCCCTTCTTTTCCCGAAGGGGAGATTTTCAAGCCGTTTGACAGCTGATTAACGCTGTCAGAACGGCTCAACGGAATCACGGGGGCGGCGGTCTAAAAAGACCATCAATGGCGCTGCGGAGCCAACCCGGAAGTCCTGCCAGAGACAGTTTTATTGCACAAGGTTCAGAGCCAGTTTTGTACCTGAAGCTTTGAACAAGGAGAGAACTCTGATACAACTGGTTTTATACATTTCTAAGACAAAGGATTCAGTGAGATCATACATTTTCCATATATGGTTAACATGAGATCATACATCCGATTTTCCCTATATGGTTACATACATTGGATAATATGTTCATCTAATTACTTAAACCATTAATTTTAGTTTATAAAATTATCTTAGCCGCACAACTTTTCTTAAGTGCTTGTAGTTGTTAATGGGAGAGTTACTGCTGTCCTTGGGTAAATTTATTGGATTAAGTAACTCTTTGTAACATATAGGTCTTTGTGTCATTCACAGTGAGGTCACTCAGATGTTTTCCATATGGCGGTCCTTTCGTGACATCTAGGTCTTGTCAGAAGATATATTACCACTTAATGAGGTTTAACTGTTTTTTTTTTTATTGCAAAAGTTTTACAATTACATTTTCACCCCTTTTTCCCCCCCACCTCCCCCCCCAATCTTCCCAACCTCCCTAACCCTCCCTAACCCTCCCCTCCCCCCAAACTTCCCAACCTCCCTAACCCTCCCTAACCCTCCCCTCCCCCCTGACTTCCCTATAATATACTCATAATCATGAAGAACCCTAATATAATAACATAATATAATATAACACTTATATATAAACTTGAGCCCCTCCCTCCCCTGTATAGATTTTCTCTTTATCTCATTACTTTAAAAAATTTCTAGTACATTATTTTCAAGTAAAAGCTATTTGATACTTTCTAGTTTGATATTTGTTCTGAACATATTCTATCCACCTTTTCCATTCCCACTCATAAGTCTCTTGTGAACAATCTTTTAAATATGCTGAAATCTTCGCCATCTCTGCAAAACTGGCCATCTTCAAAGTCCATTCCTCAATAGTGGGCAAAGCTTCATTCTTCCAGTATTTACCTATCAACAATCTTGCTGCTGTTATCATATACAATATCAATTTTGTTTCACCCAATGTAAAACCCCTAACTATACCCAGTAAAAACAATTGTGGAGAAAATTGAATTTTTTTCTTCAAAACATTCTGCATGACCCACCAAATTTTTATCCAAAAAGCCTTAACTTTCCTACAGGTCCACCAAACATGATAATACGTAGCATCCAAACATTCACATCTCCAACATTTTGGCTGAACATTAGGGTACATACATGACAACTTTTTGGGATCTAAATGCCATCTATAAAACATTTTGTAGAAATTTTCCCTCAGGCTCTGCGACTGTGTAAATTTAACATTCTGAACCCAAATTTTTTCCCATGTTTCCAGCATCACTGGTTCTTCAAAATTCTGTGCCCACTTAATCATACAGTCTTTAACTAGTTCAGTTTCTGAATCTCTTTCTAGCAAAACATTATAAAGCCTTTTGATATGCATTGGACCTTTCTCTCTTATATGTCTAACCAATTCTTCCTCATGCAACATAATACCAGTTTTTTGGTCCTCTTTCCATCTCAGTTGTAATTGATTATATTGTAACCAAGTTAAATTAATCCCTTCATCCAACAGTGTCTGCAATGTCTTCAGCTGCCATCTGCCCGCATCTGTAAAAAGAACCTCTTTATATAAAAACCCCCCGAGTGACATTATATTTGTATTCCACATAATATGACCAAGATCCAGCCATAGCGGTATTTTATAATCCCATTTGAGTCGGTGCTTCTTCCAAACTCTCATCAAAGAATCTCTAAGTATATGACTTTTAAATACTTTATCTACTTTGTCGTCGTAAAATAAGTAAGCATGCCATCCAAATTCAAGATCAAAACTTTCTGCATTCAATATTCCAGTCTTTTTCCTTCCAAACCAATCACTTGTTAAAGTTAAAGCTGCCGCATCATAATATAGCTGTAGGTTTGGAAGTTTAAGACCTCCTCTTTCTGGAACATCTTGCATAATTTTCAATTTCACTCTCGGCTTCTTCTCGTTCCAGACAAACTTATTCACTCCAGATTGCCAAACTTTCAATTGTTTATCACTTTTAAGCACCGGAATCATTTGAAACAAAAAAAGAAATCTTGGCAAAATGTTCATCTTAACTGCTGCTATTCTTCCAAGTAAAGACAGCTGCAGTTTTTTCCAAGTCTCCATGTCTTTCTGCACCTCTCGCCACAACACCTCATAGTTATTTTGAAACAATTTCATGTTTGATTCTGCAACCTGAACTCCTAGATATTTTACCTTAGGTACAGTCTCAAAACCTGCCCTCCTTTCAAGTTCATGTTTACGATCTTGTGTCATGTTTTTAACTATCATTTTAGTCTTTTTTGGATTCAGTCTAAAACCTGAGACTTTACCATAGTCTTGTATAATGTCCTTCATCAGGATTATTGATTCCATTGGTTGTGATAGGGTAACAACCAGATCATCTGCAAATGCCTTTATTCTGTAATCCTCTTGCCTAATCCTTATTCCTTTCAAGGTATTAGAGTCCCGTATTGTATTTAACAAGACTTCTAGTGTTAGAATAAATAAAAGTGGGGACAACGGACATCCCTGTCTTGTTCCTTTTTCAATTTTAAACTCTGTTGTCAAACTTCCATTAATGATGATCTGTGCCTTTTGCTCTTGATAAATTGCTGAAATCGCCTGTATAAATTGATCCCCAAAATCCATCTTTTTTAAAGTCTTTAGTAGAAAATTCCAATCAACTCTATCAAAGGCCTTCTCTGCGTCCAAAAAGACCAGCACTGCAGGAATCTGTTTATTCTTCTCAAGATATTCCAATAAATCTATTACTTGCCTTACATTGTCCTTCATGTGTCTGCCCTCGATAAATCCCGCTTGGTCCTCATGAATCACCTTTTGGATTACTGGCATCAACCTGTTGGCTAATACTTTCGCATAGATTTTATAATCTGTATTCAAAAGAGATATTGGTCTGTAATTCTCTGGTTTTTTAGGACCGACTTGTTCTTTTGGTATCAAAGATATGTAAGCTGTTGTCCATGATGGGGGTATTTTACCCCCTTGTTGAATATTGCAAAATAAATCTCTAAGTTGTTCCACCATTTCAGCTTGCAAGGTTTTGTAATACACTGCAGTCAAACCATCCGTACCAGGAGCTTTGGCTGTTTTTAACTGTTTAATTGCTACTATTATCTCCTCCTCTGTTATAGGATAATTCATTCTTTCCTTTTGTTGATCAGTAATTTTTGTAACTCTTTTATCGTTTAAATATTTTTCTATAAGTCTATTCTGCACCTCCTCCTTGGCATATAATTTGGTATAATAGTCCACAAAAGCTTCTTTAATTAATTTTTGTTGAAAAATTTCTTTCCCTCCAATATCAATACTATCTATAGTCCGTATACTTTGTTTTTTCCTCAATGTGTAAGCCAACCATCTGCCCGGTTTATTAGCGTTGCAAAATGTATTATGCTTCGCATATTGTAGGTTTGTTGCAACTTGTTCCGCCATAAGCATTTGAAATTGGTCTCTCAAAAGTTTTATAGCACTGCTTATTCTTTCATCTGTTGGATTTTTAATAAGTAACTGTTCTTTATTCTTTATTTCTATTTCCAATTCAGATCTTTTCTTTTGTCGAAACAGTCTATGTTTAGAGTTCATGTAGATAAGTACCCCTCTCATATAAGCTTTACTTGCATCCCAGACAATTTCA
The DNA here is from genome assembly GCF_029215685.1 of Pituophis catenifer annectens. Classification (NCBI taxonomy): domain Eukaryota; kingdom Metazoa; phylum Chordata; class Lepidosauria; order Squamata; family Colubridae; genus Pituophis; species Pituophis catenifer. Next base: position 17,316,913 of record NW_027256885.1, read on the forward strand.
ATTGGGGTACCTTTATTCAGATTTATTTCAAAAAATTCTTTCAGATGCTTTTTAAGTTCTGTTGTATTTTTTTCATATCTAAACAAGTTCTCATTTAATCTCCAGGAACGTCTCTCAACCTTATCCATCTCAATTTCTATCCATACTGGGCTGTGGTCAGTCAAAGTTCTTGGAAAAATCTTTGTTCTTTTTGTCTTGACAAGTAAATCATCTGACAACAAGATAAAGTCAATCCTAGAGAAGGATCTGTGTCTATCAGAAAAGAAAGTGTAGTCCAGTTCTTTTGGATTATGTATTCTCCAAACATCTTTTAGTTCCATATCTTCTTTCATGTCAAAAAAAGTCTGTGGTAGTCTGATTCTAGACTTTGCCAAACTCTTTTTATCTAATTTAGAATCAATTACTCCATTCCAATCTCCCATAATTAAAATAGATCTGTAATCCCATTGCAGTATTTTAGTATGTAGCATCTTGTAGAAATAGTCCTGTTGTTGATTGGGAGCATAAATTCCAATCAAAAGAATTTGGCCCTTTGCCGTAAGCAATTCAATTGCTACAAACCTACCATCTTCATCTATTTCTATAACTTTAGCTGTTAATTTTTTATTTACATAGATAACCACACCATTCTTTTTTTGCGACGTTGAAGATATAAAATGTGTTCCTAGTTTGGAGTTTATCAGATATTTTTGATCTTGAGTTGTAATATGCGTTTCTTGTAAACAAATTATATCATTATTAAATTGTTTCAAATATGTAAATAATTTCTTCCTTTTCTGTGCTGAATTCAACCCATTAACATTCCAAGATAAACACTTAAAGGTCATGAGCCTCTTTTCGGAGCACAGAGCAAAATACTTGAAGATCATCCGAAAGCTTCGATTTCGCTCCTCCCATAGCTCCAATCTCTTGTGCAGCACTCTTAACTGCCTCCTTATCTTGTCTTTCCTGTTGTTGTTGTTGCTTTTGTTTAAGTAACTTAGATTGAGCTCTAGTTATACGTTGATCCTTAGATTCAATCATCCGAACCGAGTCCAAAATTGGAGAAGATTCCAGCAAGGGCTCATCCAAAAAACCTCCTTCTGCACCTTGCACTCCTTCTAATTCCTGCTTGGACTGTTCTTGCAATTCTCGTTGAGGTTGCTTCTCTTCACTCTCTTTAATCTCCAAAACTGTAGATGTACGTGGAGATGGTGTTCTTTCCTTAAGAATAGTAGTATAAAAGTGTTGTGCCTTCTCCACGGTATTCAAACGGCATCTTTCTCCTTTGTATCTGAAAATTATCCCAGCTGGTGCGTCCCACCGGAAGGGTATCTGTAAATTTTGCAATTCCTTAACAAGAAAGCCAAATTCTTTTCTAGCTTTCAACATTTTAGGAGGCAATTCTTTATAAATTCCAATTCGTGAGCCCCCAACTTGTACAGAAGTGTAAAAGGATTTTTGCAGGATATCATTTCTTATTTCTCTTTCTGTAAAATATATGACCACATCTCTAGGTAATTGTCTTTGTCTGGCCACCCAAGAGTTCACTCTGTAAATTTTGTCTATTTTATGAAAAACCACATCAGGATTAACTTGTAGAATCTTAGCCAAGGCCTCAGAACAGACTTGTCTCAAATCCTGTCTTTCCTCCTCTCGAATTCCCCGAAGCCGTATAGCGAACTCCATTGCCCTGAATTGTATCATAACAATCTCGTCTTCAACTCTCTGCATTTTATTGTCAACATCAGCAATTTTATAATCATTGTCTTTCATCTTTACATTAACTTCTGATTTAAGTTCTTCAACTTTAAAATCAACTTTCCCAATAAATTCTGCCAGGCCAGATGCCACTTCTGATATTTTTTTGGTCACCTTGTTTTGATTCTGTTTCACCATATCTTTAACTTCATTAATTTCCTGCATAAATTCCTGGTGTGATTTTTGAAGTTTATCATCTATCCCCTGATGTGATTTTTGAAGTTTGTCATCTATCTCCTGTTGAGATTTTTGAAATTTATCATCCAGAGTTTTAGAAATAAATTCTTTTAAATCTCCCACATCAAATTCTCTTTTTTGAGTCTGTAACTGTTGAGCAGGGGGAAGCTGCGTTTCATGTTTGTGTGTGGGGGATCCCCCCCCCTGTTGCCTTCCCTTCCTGCTTCTTTGAAGCCATCGTGCCACGTAAGCTAGTTTTTCTGAAGAGGGAAATTCCTTTTCCTTTCCCTCTTCCACAGAAACTTCTAAAAAAGTCCCCCAGATTTAATCAAGTGAAACTGAAGTAAAACAAAGTCAAATTTTAGAAAAAGAATTTTTTTCTTTAGATAGAGCAACTTTGTAGCAGCTTTATAACTTTGTAACAAAGCAGGAAGGCTTCACAAATCCACTTTCATTAGCTCGTTAACTCAAATGCTGGGCGCCATTTTTTTTCAAATCACTTTCACTCACTCACTTTCTCTTTTAAATTAGAAAGTCAACAAAGCACTGATACTTGCAGTTTTCAAGTTTCTGGATTCAAGTTGATATTTCCGCTGTTTGTTAAAATTAGTTCCTTTCGCTTTAAGAGTTTGCTGCTGCCGGCTTGTTCTGCTAATTAGCAGAAACGTCCCACGCCGCCCGGAGTTTCAGCAGGTTGGAAGGGAGCCACGCCTGTTTCCTCCCCAGAAACAGTTCCCTGGGGGGTTACAGGGGCTCAACCTGTGCCCTGCTGTCTCTTCTCCTTCAATCTTCAAGATTTTGGAGTTTTCAAGCCGCTCCTCGATCGCGGGGCGGCTCTACAGGCGGCGGGGCTGGCGGTCTTTAAAGAAACACCGCCGTCGCCGAGGCTCGCAAACCGGAAGTGAACTGTTTGTTAATGTAATCTCCAACAAGCACTTTCCTCTCTTATAATAATGTGAATAGAGAGGTTCTCTCAGAGTTCATGTACCTAAGCACGTCTTCCCCTTATAATAATGTGAATAGAGAGGGTCCTCCAGAGCCCATATATCTGACTCTGTATGATTCCTTTCTTTTATCTACATTACTGTAATAGGTAAGACTCAATTGTAAACAAGTAAAATAGAGTCTTAAAGGGGGATAAGGCAGGACATAAAGTGAAATTTGGTTATAAGAGTGAAATAATACGGGGTCAGCCTAGAGGATCTCTGAAGGACCCCTGTGACTTGAGAAAGTTGCAGAGTTCAAAAAGTTAAACCACAGAATTAACACACTTTCTACAGTTGGAGAGTTCAAGAAGTCAAACCGCAGAGGTACTATGTTAAAATGCAGAACTAACCCACATGGAGCTTCCTGCCTAAAGCAAGAGGGGAGGGGAGCTAGCTAAAGAGGCAGATCTAAGATACTTCCTGTTTTTTGTTCTATAAAGATATGTGTCTTAAAGAAGGACTTTTGTTCAGGATGTAAATAGAATGCATGTCTGAACCTTTTGGCCAAAATAAAAGTGCTATTTCTGATCTCGAAATTCATCTCTGTTGTTTTTCTGCAACATTACTGCTCATTCTAGTCTCCTTTCCTACTAACAGGTCCAGCTCAGATTATAATTTGCTACAACCTCTCTTGTCCTTTGCATCATTCTATGGGAGATTATTCTGAAATGTTATCTGTGATGTTTGCAGCTTTACAAGTTTGTTTCCTCCAACCCTGTTTTTGCATGCAATTCTTACAAGTTATTTTAACATTCCTTCCTCCTTTTAAAACAAAGTAGTGGTTAATGTTAGAAACTGGATCTAGCCCAATAACTCAAAGACAGACTCCAATTCTTTTCTGTAGTTTTATTGTTGATCTGTTGGTACTGGAGGTCACTGACCTTGTACCTTTCTCTTTCAGGTATACATCTGGAATCAACTGTGGAACATGTGGTTGGACCTTTTGTACCCAGGAGGAGGGGCTAAGAGGTAAGGAGTGGTTACAGGGATTATGGGATATGTGGTTAGTTAACCCTTGAAGGTCCGGGTGGTCAGGGAGATGTAGTAGTTAGGCATTTATTATGACAAAACCCCCTCTAAATGCCTAACTGGGTACCTGGGGCAATGTTTGCATACATACAGGAAATACACAAGTACAGGCATGAATTACAAGCAAACACGCATTTTTGACATTAGGTAAGCATGTTGTTTATGTGGTAGGGGTTTAGTGAGAATGTCTGCTGTTTGCTCCTCCGTGTCACAGTGTACTGCTCTAATGAAGCCTATCTCTGAAAACTGCCTGACGTGTTTGTATTTAATGTCAATGTGCCTAGAACGCTGACCTATGGCATCGGCCCTAGAGATCTCTATTGCTGCTTTGTTGTCTTCGTGGATAACTATTGGATATGAGGGTTCAGCCCAGATGTCGCAGAGCAGGTCATCGAACCATACTAAATTGTTTGCGGCCTTTGATAGGCAGACAAATTCTGCTTCCGTAGTTGATGTGGCCACCAGTTTTTGCTTTCCAGTGTACCAATGGATGGGGCAATTGTTGAGTAGTAGCACGTAGCCAGAGGTGCTTTTTCTGCACCCTATGTCCCCAGCCCAGTCAGCGTCAGCATAGCAGGTTAGCTTTGGTTTCTCGGATGTTTCTGGTTCTAGGCAGAGTAGGGCATCCGCACTGAATTTTAGGTATCTGAGTAGTCTTTTGATGGCGTTCCAGTGTGTTAACGTGGGCTTGCTTACATGCCTGGACAGTAGATTGACGGCTAAGGCGATGTCGGGCCTGGTCCAGTTGGATATGTACAGCAGTGACCCTATCGTTGATCTATACAATTTGTTGTCTGTGAAAGGTTCAGATTCCTCATACATGGTCTTCAGGAACTCAGGCTGCATGGGGGTCTCGCTGGGTTTTGCTTCGGACATGTTGCATTTGGACAGCAGCTCGATGATCTTTTCTCTCTGGGAGAGGCGGAAGCCCTTGTTGGTTTTCATCACTTGGACCCCTAGGTATCTGTCAATCTTTCCAAGTGACTTTAGGGAGAAGTGGCTACCCAGGTCAGTGGCGAACTTGTCACATCTGTCCTTGTGTTTGCTGATGTACAAGATGTCGTCCACGTAAACGAGTACACCCTCGAATGTGTTGTTTTCTCTCCTCGTAAAGAAGCATTTGTCGGCTGAGGTGGCCTCGAAGCCCATGGATCTGAGTGCCTTGGCCAGGCAGTCATACCACCTTTTGCCTGACTGCTTGAGCCCGTACAGGCTTTTGTTCAGCAGCCAGGTTTGGTCCTCGCCTTTGTTGTACCCAGGCGGCGCTTTGACGTATATTTCTTTATCCAGCTCGGCGTGTAAGTACGCTGTTTGTACGTCGAACTGGAAGACCTCCAAGCCCAGGATGGTGGCCACCACCAGGGCGCTTTTGACGCTTTCCGCCCTGACGGTTGGCGAGTAGGTGTCTGTATAGTCTTCGGGGTATCTTTGGGCGAAACCCTGCGCGACTAGTCTTGCCTTGTATAGGACCTTGTTGTCCTCTAATGTCTTAACCCTGAACACCCATTTGGTTCCTATTGGTTTTTTGTCCTTTGGAACTTGGGCAGGTGAGTATACCTGGAGATTCCTTAGGCTTTCCATCTCCTTCTCCATGGCAGACATCCATTTTTCTTTTTCTTCCTGGGGGAGCCCGAGGATGTCTTCATATGAGCTGGGCGTGAAATGGGTGTCGTGGATGGTCATGACGTAGTCCTCTAACTTCTTTGGTAGCTTGTTTCTGGTTCCTCTGACTGGCCTGCTGGGGGTTGGCTCGGTTTCCTGCATGTTGTCTGCCTCATTGTCCGTCAGGTCATCTATCTTCAGTGAGGGGTGCCCTTCTTTCCAACCTTTGACGCTTGCCTTGCGATGGTTGGCTTTGTGCCCTGTGACCTCTCTGACCTCCCTTTCCCCTTGGTCATGCTCGAACGTGACCCTATTGGTTGGGATGTCATTGGAGTGTACCCTCGACCAGTTTGCGTTTTCGTGGAAACTGGCTGATCTGGAAACCACAAAACGGTTATTGTTGTCGACAAATCTGTAGCCCTTTGTGCCCGGTTCGTAACCCACGAACCTTAACCTTTTTGATAATTTCTCCCCCTTTCTTCTTAGCTGCCTGGGAATGTGGACATCAGCTGGGGCGCCAAATATGTGTAAGTGAGCAATGTTGGGCTTTCTGTTGTATAGCATCTCGTATGGCGTCTTATTGATAGAGCTTGACCACAGTCTATTCAGGGTGTAATTGGCGTAGTGTAATGCCTCTGACCAGAAATGCTGCCCCATCCCAGCATCCTCCAGGGCGCACCTCATCATGGTTTGCAACACTCCGTTTTTTCTCTCTGAGACTCCATTTTGGAATGGGGAGAAAGGTGAAGAGGTGTAATGCGCTATGCCCTGCTCCCTCAGCCACCTTGTGAATTCTTTGGCCATGAACTCTGAGCCCCTATCAGTCATTATCTGCCTTATTCTCATGTTGTGTTGCATATCTACTCTCCTGTGGAATTCTTTAAACCTTTGGAATACTTCATTTTTGTATCTGAGGGAGTAGACGTACCCGTATCTGGTGTAGTCATCTACAATCGTGAGGAAGAATCGCTTCCTATGTCCTACAGAGGGTTTCATTGGCCCTACCAAGTCCATATGCACCAATTGGAAGGGGTATTCCGTGGTTCGTTTGGATCCCCTGGGGATGGCCTTAACCTTGATCTTAGAACGCTTACAAACTGAACACTCCAAGTAGTTTTCGCAGTTCTTTACTTTGAGACCCTCGGTACATTCCGTCATTTTCTTTACAATGGGGAAGCTTATGTGTCCCAGTCTCCTGTGGAGGAGGTGGGCGCAGTTATCATGTAATGGCTTGCCGATAGATACAGACTTGTTTGTCTTCTCATGGCTACATCCTGCCTCCTGCTGCACCCCCTCTGTTTCTGGATACTTATCTACCCTGTGGTTTGTGCTGGTATCAATGCCTTCTTCCTCCCTTGCGTTGGGTGTGAAGTAGGGAAGTCCCTCGTGTATGGTTACCTTTCCTATCTCTTTCCCTTGCTTGATCAGGTGTGCCTTTCCATCTTTAAATTTTATTTCTATATTTGTGTCTCGTGTTAGCCTTGTGATGGCTAGCACATTGTGGGGAATCTCTGGTATGTACAGTACTTCTTTTAAGTCCCCTACCTGTGTGATGTGTACGTTTCCTTTCCCCACTACTCTGACCTTGCTTTGGTTTGCCACCTTTATTTCTGAGTCTATTTCTGTGAGTGAGTCTAGCAGCTCTGGGTTACAGGTAGTGTGACTTGTGGCCCCTGAATCTAGAAGCCATGAGTTTCTCTCTATCTTATGTTTGTCATTTGGGTCATCGTGCCTGATCCCGTACATGGAGCCAGAGCTACTCTCCCTGGAGTGGTCTCTGCGCTCGTGGTGTTTCCTGGGGTTGGGTGACCACCCTCGCCCCCTTTCCTTTGGGTACCTGCGTTCAGGTGACCTTCCCCCTCTACTGTCGTGCTGTCCCCTATCCCTATGGTTCCTGGGGCAATCCTTCTTTAAGTGGTTCCTCGATCCACAAGAATAACATTCTGAGGTATCCCTGGCCCTATCCTGGAAATCCACCCTCTTTGTTGGTCTAGGGTCCCCTTTGGCTAGTTGGCGTTCCCTCCTCAGAGTGTCCTCTGCAACGAGCTGACTGGTCAGTGAGCCTAGTGTGAGGTATTGCAAGCTGAGGCTATTTAGTTGGGTCATAAAGATGTCCCAGCTGCTATCAAGAGAGTTTATGATTATGCTTATCATGCTCTCTTCAGTGATGATTTCCCCCCTCTGCATGAGTTCTGTCCTTGCAGCATTCATCTTTAAGATGTGCTCACTCATGGGGACCCCTGCCTTATGCTTGGTGGAGTGGAACTCCCTAGATAGTCTAGTGGTGGTGGCTCTGCTTTGGCTATAAAACAGGTTACATAGTTTTTGCATAATATCATAAACAGTTAGATTGTCCTCAATAGATGGATACATAGCAGATGGAATGGAGGTTAACATGATGCAAAATGCCCTGTGATGAATGCAGTCAATTTCCAGTGACCAGGGCTTTTGGGGAGGTTTGTTAGCTAGGAACAGTGCATTCTCTCTCATGAGAGCAACCCTTAATTGTTGGCTCCATTCTATAATATTACCCCCATCTAACTGCAGTTTTGGCAAATTGGCATAATTTGCCCCAGAAATGTTAGTAAGGTTACTTACTGGGGGGAGCTGTCCATGGTCCAAGTTGTGATTAAACTCACAATAAGGCTTTGGGATGTCTGTGGCCATTCTGTACTTGCTTGGATCTATGTAACTTGCTTCTCTTATTACAGGCAGGTACTGGGCATGCGCGAAGCTCATTCCGCGCTGGAGTCCATCGGGTGAGGTTCCTGTTGCTGGAGCTCCCAGGCCTAGGCCTAGGCCTGTCGGTGGGAGGCTGGACCCGCCCCCGGTGGGTCCGAAGATTCCTCCTGAAGGTGGACACCACTGCTGGATGGCCGGATCCCCGGCGAAGAAGGGCAGAAGGTGAGGGGGCGACGCGGTCGCAAGTCGAGGACTTTCGCGGGTCGGCGGCGCGGAAGCAGCGGAGGTCGTAGGTCGAGGATTCCCTGCACCCAGCGGCTCGGCGGTAATGGCGGCGGCGGCGGCTGATCCTCCCTCGTGGTCGCTGGTCCCTGGTCGCGTGGACTGGCCCGATGGGTGTCGTGGCGTTGGTGAGTAGCCGGTTCTTCTCTTCTGCCTCGGGCCTCGCATTGCCGGTGTAGCGGGTGGTGAGTTCGAGTTCTGCGGTTGATTTTTCCTGCAGGTGGGCGGTCTTTTGTGCCGGTTGTTGGTGCGCGCGGTGTTTTTTGTAGGCTGTGACTCGGTTGCCTGGTCTCTGTTGGTTGTCCTGGCCTTCTTGTGCCCTCCAGGATTTTTCTTTGGTTTATTGAGTGCCGCAGGGGGCTCGAAAGCGGAGCCTAGGGCAGCGGTGATGGTCTCGATTGCCTTTTGCAATTCGAGATCGGTAGGCGTTTTTCTTTTTGTTATTGCGATCTCTTCGTGGTCGCTTTCAGAGCTGGGCTCTTCGTAGTCACTTTCTGAGCCCCCCTCGTCTGTTTCGGGGTTCGGGCATTTTCGCGCCAAGGGATTCAAATCCTGGCTTCCCATTGGCTGGTGCTCGTCCCAAGATGGCCGCCGGGAAGGGGGCGCGGAAATGGATTCTGCCGGCTCAGGATCATCGGGTTGGGGTGGCTTACCCTTTTTTGCTGGCTTTTCTTTCTCGGTGGTCTTTGGGGCCTCAATCGCTGCTTCTTGTTGCTCGAAGAGGCTTTGAAGGTCCGCGATGAGGTTTTCTTTGTCACTGTTTCCCTCCATCAGTTTCAGGATGGAGAGTTTGAATTTTTTCATTTTCTGTGCTGTTTCTTCTTCCGGGGCGGTGATTTCCTTGGATGGCCCCTCTTCATCTGATTGTGAGTCCAGGCTGGAGTCCTGTTCGCTTCCAGCTTCTGTCTCCTCCATGGCTGTGGCTTTGGTTGCAAGCTTCTCAGCCATCTTCTTGGTAAGAGCTCTGGTCTGTGCTCTGTTTGCTTCTTCAGGGTAGGTGTTGGGTTCAGTCATTGTCTGGAGTTATGGGCAACCATCCTCTGCTACCATTTTGTTAGAAACTGGATCTAGCCCAATAACTCAAAGACAGACTCCAATTCTTTTCTGTAGTTTTATTGTTGATCTGTTGGTACTGGAGGTCACTGACCTTGTACCTTTCTCTTTCAGGTATACATCTGGAATCAACTGTGGAACATGTGGTTGGACCTTTTGTACCCAGGAGGAGGGGCTAAGAGGTAAGGAGTGGTTACAGGGATTATGGGATATGTGGTTAGTTAACCCTTGAAGGTCCGGGTGGTCAGGGAGATGTAGTAGTTAGGCATTTATTATGACAGTTAAGGTGCTGGCCTAGAAACCAAGAGACTCTGAGTTCTAGTCCCATTTTAGGCTTGAAAAAATGGTTGAGTGACCAGTCACTCTCTCCCAGTCCAACCACTTCTTAGATTGTGGTTGTGGGGAAACTAAGAGGAAGAAGGAATATTAGATAAGTTCTCCACCTTGAGTTCCTTATAAAGTAATAAAGACAGGATAAACATCTAACAAAATAAATAAATAATTTGTGAGAATGATGTCCTTCTAAAGGAGAAGGGGTGCTGACTGCCTTGCCACATGCCTTACACTACTGCATTTATTTCATTTTTATCCACTTTATTTTTCTCTACTTTTTGGTTTATTCTTCAATGATGACATAGAATGTGAATTCTTTTTTTCCCATCAAGTTTTTATTTATTTTTTAATTTATACATATCATTATGTGGATGGTGTGGTGTTTGAGTAACATACATTTCAATACAGATAAACGTATTCATAATTATTACATTCTATTTTCCTTATTCCATATTATTTACCCCTATCTTTTACATAATTTTTTTATTTTCATATAAATATTAACAAGTATGCAATAATATCTAAACCAGGGGTGAAATCTACTTACCTTCCTTACCGGTTGGGAAACCTTACGTCACGTGCACGCGCACACCTTCTGCGCATGCGCAGAACGTAAAAAAACATTACTTCCTGGTTAAAATGCTACCGGATCGCCGAACCACAGGGAAAAATCACTACTGGATGAGGCGATCCGGTCCGATATGCTTTAATGTCCACCGTATTATCTTTTGTTATAATTTCAATAGTATAACCCTGAAGTAAAAAAAATACGAAATTGCCCATCTGTTTTCTTTTCTCCTGTACTACATATTTCACCCAATTTTACAACAATCCATCTCCTTTCCTCTTCTTTCTCCTCCCTCTCTTCCCTTCTCCCCTCTCTTTCTCTCTACTTCCCTCCTTCCTTCTCCTCTTTTTCCCTCTCTCCTTCTCTCCTTCTCCTCTCCCCTCTCTATTTCCCCTCTCTCTTCTTCTCCGCTTCTCTCTCCTTCCCTTTCTACTCTTCCACTCCACTCCATTTCCCTCTCTCTTTTCGTTGTTGTATATATTATGTTATGAGTAAATGCCTAACTATGTATATATCAATGCATGACTGACCCCTCCTCCCTCACCTAGCCCTTCCCATGACCCCTCCTTACCTTGACTCCGCCTTCGCCATACATAAGGCTGTGCACAGGGATCCACCAACTCAGTTCCAGATGTGCACCTGAAAGAAAAGGAAATGGTGTAAATAAATATGTTTGAAATAGAGACAAATCGTGTCTGTGGTTATTGGGCAAGATCCTTGGAAAATAATTCACAAGATGGTAGCAGAGGATGGTTATGCCCAATAACCAGGAATAATATCTAAAATGGAAGGAAGAATGAACACAAGGTCCATCACCAGACTAATGGCAGAGCTGCAGGAATCCGAAGGCGCCGCAGCCAGAATTCCAACTGCCATGGAAGTGGGAGACCTGGACCAGATGAGGATCCCGGATCTGCGCACCTTCCGCTGCACTGTGAAGACTCTTTTATTCCATCAAGCAGGCTTGGCCTAATCTCCTCCCTCTTTTAATATATAAATTTTAAATCTGTTCTTAAATTATTGGGGTGTTTTAATTTGTCTGGGCCAAAAAATGATTTAATTCGATTTTAACTGGTTTTTTAAATTTTTGTATTTATGTATCTTATTGCTTGGCTGTTCACCGCCCTGAGTCCTTCGGGAGTAGGGCGGTATACAAATCAAATAAATCAAATAAATAAAATAAAATGAACAGAAGCGTGAGGCCAAGAGAAAATGCAGCCAGGCACACCAGGAACGAATCACCCGAGAGAGATGAGCTGAAAGAGACCATACAGAAAATGATGGAGGCCTCCATCAGCAAGAGGGAGCTCCTCGCGAAACTCTGGGACCTGCTAGATGACCACGGAGCAGCGATGAGCCCCCAAGAACAAGACCACGAGACTGCCAGACCGGTAAGGGAAAGATACCCCCTGGCAGGGACCCAGGACCTAAACAATTCCAGTTTTGCGCCATGCTCCCGGCGGCCATCTTGGGATGGCCACCGACCAATGGGAGCCAGGATTCAAATTTAATGGTGCGAAATGAAAGAAACCCCAAAACAAATGGGGGGAACAACCAAAAACATCCCAGAAGGGAGATACCAAGGCATCTGGAGCTCGCCTGCCGAGCTCGAAGCCAGAAAGACACCCGAGACCCCAGCAGCCGCAATCGGCCCTGCATGCAACCCCCTCACGCCAGCCACAAACCGCAGGGAGACAACCGCGAGCCGAGGGGACTACGAGGGGGCCATCGATGATGATACACCCCCCCAGATCCTCCAACCGAGGGCCACACTCCGTGAGGACGACCGCAGGGCACCGATTGCACTCGAGACATGCCGATGGCAGGACTCGAACTCAGCACCCACCGCACCGACAACACAAGACCCAAGGGAAGGAGACCACGCCAGCTACTCACCCTCCATGCGACCTCCGCCAGGCTTCCTCACACGTCCAGGGATCAGCGACCAGGGATCGGGACCTCTCACTGCCGCCGCCGCCGCCGCGCCGCTGAATTCCAGAAGTCCTCAACTTACGACCTCCTCGCCTCCTTGCCTCTCTCCAGCTTCCAGCAGGGATCCAGCCGCCCATCGATGGATGCCTGCCTCCAGGGACGAAGCCGGGTACCCCAGGGGTGAGTCCGGACCCCAAACTGTAGGCCTAGGCCGAGGCCTAAGAGCAGCAACTGCAAGCTACTCACCCATCGACTACAGGCGCGAAATAGGCTTCGCGCATGCTCAATCGGCTCCTGTAAGAAGAGAAGGCGAGAACATAAATACAAGTGTATACAGAGTCGCAAACTGCATCCCCAAGCCATATTGTGAGTTCCCTCACCTGAGATACCATGGACAGCAACAGACTGTGAGTAATTTACCACACAACTCAGTAAATTTACCAACTGACTTTCCCATTCTTAAGTTAGATGGATCAAACCTTATGCAGTGGAATCATCAACTCCAGATTTTATTTTTAAGGGAGAATATGTTGTTTTTAATTGATGACCCCCCCACAAAACCTTGGACTTTAGAAACAGACTGCTTACATCACAGGGCTTACTATATAGTCATAGCAAGTATTTCACCAGGCATATACCCCAGCCTTAGCCATTACCTGACTGTGTCTGAAATACAGCAAAAAATATTTAACTTGTTCTACAGTAAAAGCGCTGCCACCACAGCCAAGATATCCAGGGAATTCCACTCTGCCAGACATAAAGCAGGGACCCCCATGGGTGAACATATACTAAACCTAAATGCCACAAGGGCTGAGTTGATACAAAAGGGGGAGGACATATCAGAGGAGAGTATGAAGAGCATTGTCATCAACTCCCTGGACTCCAGCTGGGATAACTTCATAATGCAGCTAGATAGCATAAGCCTAGGCCACCTCACACTTGAGTCACTGACAAACAGAATAATAGCAGAAGACAGCTTAAGGAGGGACCGCTCCATCAGCCGCAGGGACAGCAAACCAACAAAGAGGGTTGAGTTCCAAACCAGGAACCAAGACTACCCAGAGTGTTTCACCTGTGGTTCCAAGAACCACTATAAACGGGATTGTCCAAAAAACTCAAGGGGAAGGGATCACACCTACCACAGGGAAAGGGAAGGCAGGAAGCCAGGGCTCCCCGACAGATCCCCATCAGAAAACAGATATAGGCGTAGAGACTTCCCCAACCCAAGGGACAGAAGGGGAAATAGGGACAGCTCTAGGGAGAACCAATCAGGATCCATGTATGGGATCGGGGAAAACACACCCACACACCCACAAACAAGAGAGGGAGAAGCGTGGCTCATTGATTCAGGAGCCACCAACCACACAACTCATGACAGGAAGATACTGACTTCATTTACGGAGGAAAACTACCACATTAAGGTGGCCAACCAAAACAGAGTCCTAGTAACAGGGAAAGGAAACACGTTCATAAGCGGGATAGGCAAGATAGAGGGGGTATTGCTCATACCCGAAATACCCCAAAGTATCTTAGCAGCGCTTAAACTCAGCAAGGACATGGGTATAGAGACCACCTTCAAAGAGGGAAAAGTCTACATGACCAAGGACAGGGAAAGCATCGGCAAAATAGTCATTGATGGAGGGCTAACATACCTCCATCCTAAGAGGAATAGCCAGACCCAAGTAATCGCCCAACTAGAAAACACAGAGAATAAAGTCAATGCCCAAGTCGAGATAGAGGGGGACAGGGAAGATGACCCCACCGAAAACAGCACAACACACAGAGGGAAATTGTTAATCGGCAAACCCATTCACGATGACTGTGCTCACTTGCTACATAGAAAGTTGGGCCATGCCAGCTTCCCAGTCATCCAAAAAATGACAGAATGTACCAGTGACTTGAAAATAAAAAATTGTAAAAACTACTTACAGTGCTCCGTATGTAAATCATCAAAGCTAAAGACCAAACCCAGACCTAGGAAGGCCACCCGCACCACCAATTCTATCTTCCACCTGGTACACATGGATATTGTGGGCCCCATGAAGCCCTCTATAAAATACAAAAAGAAGTATTTTCTGACAATAGTAGATGACTACAGCCACTATGGCTTCGTGTATACCATTAACCATAAGAGCAAGGTATTTCAAATATTTAAGGAATTTTACAAGAGGGTGGAGACGCAACACAATACAAAAATAAGGCAAATAATGACGGATAGGGGGTCTGAGTTCCTGTCAAGGGACTTCTCGAATTGGTTAAAGATGCACGGGATAATACACTACACGACTTCTCCTTTTTCCGCGTTCCAGAACGGAGTCGTAGAAAAAAGGAATGGAGTCCTACAAACAATGATGAGATGTGCCCTAGAGGATGCAGGGTTGGGACAGCCATTCTGGGCAGAAGCACTCGCCTATTCAAATTATACGCTGAACAGGCTCTGGTCTAGCGTAATAGAGAAAACACCTTACGAGGTGATGTACAACCGAAAGCCAAAAATTACACACTTGCACATATTTGGAGTCACGGCGGATGTGCATATCCCCAGACAGTTGAGGTGAAAAGGGGACAAGGTCTCAAAGAGATTAAGATTCATAGGGTATGAACCAGGCACAAAAGGATACAGATTCATAGACAGGGACAACAGGTTCATCATATCCAGAACCGCGGTGTTCCACGAGAACACCAACTGGTCAAAGATACATCTCAACGAAACACTCACCAGACAGGAAGACATAGACAAATTAAGGGATGAAAGCAGACCCACCACATTAGAAACAGATACACAAGAAAGGCAAAAACCAAGACACCATGAGATAGCCACCAAAGGGTGGAAGGAAGACCATCCCATCATTAAGGTAGATGCAGTCACAGAGAAAGAAGCCAAATACATGCACGACACCGACACACGACCCAACAGGCCCATAAGGCACAACAGAAATAGAATGCCAAAGAGATTTGAAGATTATGTCATGTCCATACACCCAAATAGAACGACTCCCAACTCATACGAGGAAATGCCACAAGAAGAGAGAGATAGGTGGGAACAAGCTATGGAAAAGGAGATGACTAGCCTAAGGGAACTAAACGTGTACACCCCTTCTAAGGTCCCAGCCGATAAAACACTCATAGGTACAAAATGGGTTTTCAAAATTAAGGAGCTCGAAGACAACAAGACCCTCTACAAGGCTAGGCTCGTAGCTCAGGGGTTCGCTCAGAGGTATCCAGACGACTACACGGATACCTATTCACCTACAGTTAGGGCAGAAAGTGTCAAAAGCGCCCTAGTAATAGCATCCGTCTTAGGCCTAGAAGTCTATCAATTCGACATTCAAACTGCATACCTCCATGCGAAGTTAGACAAAGAAATATATGTCAGGGCACCCCCAGGGAAAGGCACGAAAGAGGGAGACACCTGGTTACTAAACAAAAGTCTGTACGGGTTAAGGCAGTCGGGAAAAAGATGGTATGAGTGTCTAGCCAAAACACTCAGGGACATGGGTTTCACCGCCACCTCAGTGGACCTCTGCCTCTTCGTCAAGAGGGAGAGCACATCAGTCGAGTACGCACTCATTTACGTAGACGACATCCTGTACTTAGGACAGCACAAGCGAAAATGCGATGAATTCGCCAGAGAACTGGGGAAACACTTCACACTCAAGACCCTAGGGAGAGTCAACAAATATCTAGGGGTGCAAATCGAGAAAACAGAGAATGGGTTCAGGGTATCACAAAAGGAAAAAATATTAGAACTTATACACAGATGTAACATGAAGGATGCTAAGCCATGTGAAACACCCATGCAAACAGACTTCCTGAAACACATGCACGAAGAGGGGGAGTCATTTAATATTATTATATCCCCCTTATACTATACATTTCAAAATAACAGTCTACTATAACATTATATAATAACTCCTAATTTAGCATAATAATATGATTATATCCCCCAATTTAACAATTTCTACTCATATTCTACTCTTTTTCTCCTCCCCCATACATATATCTCTTAAGTCAAATATTTTTTGTATATTAATATGACATTTCAAAGCAACCTTCCACTATAAAACTATATAATAAATCCTAGTTTAACATTTATTCAACTCATAGTCTACCCATTTCCTCCACCCCCATAAATATATCTCTTAACTCAAATCTTTTACATGTATTCATATCTAAACATAATATCCCTTTTCTTCAACTAAACAATCAATAAGCTAACCTATCTCCACCCACTTTCATACAGGACTACCATACATAATAGTTCTTAATATCTTTATTCTTCTGCCCACACCACTAAGAAGTATTCCCTTATATAAATAAAATCCTCAAATGACTTTAAGCTTGTAATCCATATAATATCTTCTATAGTGTCTTTCAGCTGGATTGTTAACTCCATCACCCATATTAGGGTAACATCATATCCTAATTCCAACAGTATGTTCGGTATCTTCAATTACCATCTGACCCCATCAACAATAGATGTCTTGATATATAATAAACAACCACCCGAGTGACTTTATGTTTGTAATCCAAATAGTGTCTATAGTAGTGTCTTTCATCTAAATTATTAATTCCAACCAATGTAATAGGGTAACAACCAGATCTTCTGCGTGCCCCAATCCCATAACTCTCTTGCCTTGTAGCTCAGCATAAATGTAATACATTTATCAAAGAATCCAAAATAGATAATTCCAATCCATTCAGTTTAAGGCCCTTTTCACATCCCAAAAGTACAGCACTGCAGAAGTCTGTCACTCTCCTCAGGATAATATAAATCAATACTTTGCCTCAGCTGTCTTTTCATATATTCAATCATCTCTTGAATAACTGGCATTGCACTGTTGTTTAGTTTAAAAGTTTTTGTTTTTGTAAGACCTGCTTCTTCTTTTCTTGACTTTTTGTGGGTTAGATCTCCATCCTGATTTTCTTTCTATAAATTGTGTATCAACTATTTGGTTTTCATGCTGATCTATAACTTGATCTTGTTGGTTTTGCTTTTGTGGCTTAAGTCTCCATTCTGGTTTCTTTTCTATGAGTTGTATGTCGACTGATTGATTTCTATGCTGGTCTGAAACTTGATAAATCATCACATTAGAATCCAAAGCCGGCTCTCTTGTATTTATAAATAGTCCAGCTGTAACCTCTGAAGGAGAATCCAGAAGCGACTCATCTACAAAGTCCTCTGTGACTTGTTGTTTTTCCATTACTTCCATCTCCTTCTGCTTATCCTGAATTTCTATCTCTTGTTGATTTTGCTTTTCTTTATTCCACTCATGTATTATACATGAAGATGTTGAACCCATTTTAAGAACCTTATAGTAAAATTCTTCCGCTTTTTCAACAGAATTTAGTTGATATCTTTCTCCTTGATATCTCAATATTATGCCAACTGGGACATCCCACCTAAATGAGATGTTTTGTTTGTTTAGCTCAGTCACCAAAAATCCGAATTTCTTTCTATCTTTTAATATCTTGGGCGGCAACTCTTTATATATCCAGATCTTTCTTCCATGCAGTTGTAGAGTGGAATTAAAAGATTTTTGCACAATATCATTTCTTATTTCTTTATCTGTAAAATAAATCACCACATCTCTAGGCAATTGCCTTTGCTTTGCAATCCAAGAATTTACTCTATAGGCCTTGTCGATCTTACAAGATACCTCCTCTGGATGAATCTTTAAAATCCTGGCCAGAACTTCAGCAGATATTTTTCTTAAATCATCTCTATTATTTTCCTGTAACCCTCTCATTCTAACCGCAAATTCTGTGAGCCTGTATTGCATCATTGTAACTTCTTTTTCAATCCCTTGTTTTATATTTTCTGCATTGTAAGTCTCGTGATCAGCTTCCTTTTTAGACTTTACTTCAGAGCTATTGTCTTGAATATTTATCAAATCATTTTCCATTCTTTGTATTTTATTGTTCAAATTATAAATCTTATCATCAACTTCCTCCATTTTAGACTCTAATAACTTGATATTTGTATCCATCTTTGTTAAGGATGTTCAAGGATTGCGCCCAATAACTCCAACAAGCAGGTATTCATCAAATCAAGTAGTATTTATTAACAAGGCATCTTATCATTACAGGTACAGATCTGGAACTGGAGCAGGACCGCATGGCTGACCCTTAAGTACCCCCTGGGCGTGGCTAAGGTAAGGAGGGGTTATTGGGTTAGGGTGGACCTTGGGGGTTGGCTTGTCCAGCCCCCCTGCCTCTAGCCCTGGGTCTGAGGCAAGGCATTTATTTCTGACAAAACCCCTTCTAAATGCCTGGCCAAGGTGCTCTTGGATGGTGTGTACCTGGGATGTCGTTTTTGAGAGGACACCCAATTTTGATGTCAGATATGTATACTGTTTGTTTGGCAATGGTTTTGTTAGAATGTCCGCTGTCTGTTCTTCTGTGTCACAATGTATAACCCTTATGAATCCCATGCTTGCGAACTGTCTAACGTGTTTATACTTTATGTCGATATGCCTCGACCTCTGACCAACTGCTTCAGCCTTTGATATTTCCACAGCAGCTTTATTGTCCTCGTGTATGGTGATTGGGTAGTTGGGTTCGGCCCATATGTCCGTGAGCAGGTCATCAAACCAGACCAGGTTGTTGGCAGCTTTGGACAAGCATATGTATTCGGCCTCTGTTGTGGATGTAGCTACCAGGTCCTGTTTGCCCGTGTACCAGTGTACTGGGCTGTTGTTGAGGAAGAATACGTAACCTGAAGTGCTCTTCCTGCTTTTCACGTCCCCAGCCCAGTCAGCATCAGCGTAACATGTGAGTGTGGGTCTTGTGGTGTTCTCGGGCTCTAGTGATAGGCAGGCATCGGCGCTATGCTTTAGGCATCTCAATACCCTCTTGATGGCTTCCCAGTGGTATACGGTGGGGTTACCTACATGTTGAGATAGCAAGTTAACTGGCAGGGCGATGTCGGGCCTTGTCCAGTTCGCAATGTATAATAGAGAGCCTATGGTGGATCTGTATAATGTGTTGTCTTTAAACGCCTCAGCCTCATTGTACATGTCCTTTATGAAGTCTGGTTGCATTGGTGTCTCACACGCTTTGGCGTTCGTCATATTGCATTTATGTAACAGTTCCAAAATTTTGTCTTTCTGTGATAGTTGGAAACCTTTGTCAGTTTTTGTAATTTGTACCCCCAAGTATTTATCCACCTTACCCAATATTTTTAGTGAAAAGTGTTTCCCCAGCTCATTGGCGAAGTCATTGCATTTGCTAGACTGATCGCCGATATACAGTATGTCGTCCACGTATATCAGGACATATTCGAGAGAGTTGCCTGACTTCTTAGTGAAGAAGCAGTTGTCGGCCGAGGTGGCTGAGAACCCCATGGATTTCAGAGTCTTGGATAGGCATTCGTACCAGCGTTTCCCTGATTGTTTGAGTCCATACAAGCTTCTGTTCAGGACCCAGGTTTCCCCCTTCCTGGTGCTTTGGCTAGGTGGCGCTCTCACGTATATCTCCTTGTCGAGCTCAGCGTGCAGGTAAGCGGTTTGTACATCGAATTGGTGTACTTCTAGCCCAAGTAGTGATGCAATTACCAACGCACATTTTACACTCTCAGCCCTGACTGTGGGGGAGTATGTTTCAGTGTAATCATCAGGGTATTTTTGAGCGAACCCTTGTGCCACCAGTCTAGCCTTGTAGAGGACCTTGTTTCCCTCTAATGTTTTAACTTTGTAGACCCACCTGGTGCCTATGGGCGTTTTGTCTGCTGGGACTTCAGAGGGGGTGTATACGTTTAGTTCCCTCAGGCTGTTCATTTCCCTTTCCATGGCTTGTTCCCATTTTGCTCTTTCCCCCTCTGGTAACTTCAGCACATCCCCATATGTGTTGGGAGTTAATTGGTTAGTGTGGAGGGATAACACGTAGTCCCCTAACCTTTTTGGCGCTTTGCCCCTGTTTGCCCTGACTGGCCTGGCAGGGGGTGTCTCAGTGTCATGCAGATACCTAGCCTCTTTCTCTGTGAGTGAGTCCACTTTGATGCGTGGGTGGTTCTCCTTCCACTCCTTCACTTGTATTTCCTGTCTCTTGGGTTTGCCCTTTTCCTGCTCTGTGTCCTTTCCTGCGTTATGCCTTATCTCCTTTTGGCCATCCCCTGGTCCGTCCTTGCTAAGGGACACCTCATTGAGGTGTATCTTGGACCAGTTGGTATTTTTGTGGAAGACAGCTGTTCGTGATACCACAAACCTGTTGTTGCTGTCTATGAATCTGTATCCCTTCGTCCCTGGTTCGTACCCCATGAACCTCAACCTTCTGGATACTTTGTCTCCCTTGTGTCTCAATTGCTTGGGGATGTGCACATCTGCTGTGACCCCGAATATATGTAAGTGTGACACCTGTGGTTTCCTTTGGTACATCAACTCATATGGAGTTTTATTCAGTACGCTGGACCATAGCCTGTTCAAAGTGTAGTTTGAATAAATGAGTGCTTCTGACCAGAAATGCTGCCCTAAACCGGCATCCTCTAGTGCGCACCTCATCATGGTCTGCAGTGTTCCGTTTTTTCGTTCTGCGACGCCATTTCGAAAGGCGGAGAATGGAGAAGTCGTGTAATGGACTATCCTGCGTGCCTTCAGCCATCGCGAGAAGTCGCTCGACAAAAACTCAGACCCCCAGTCTGTCATTATTTGTCTGATCCTGGTGTTATGTTGTGTTTCCACCCTTGCATAGAATTCCTTAAATTTTTGGAATACCTCGTTTTTGTGCTTTAGAGTGTACACGAAGCCATAGCGGCTGAAATCATCCACTATGGTCAGGAAGAACCTCTTCCTGTATTTGATGGAGGGCCTTAGTGGCCCCACTAGGTCCATATGTATGAGTTGGAAGATTGAATTGGTTGTGTGTACTGACTTTTTGGGCCTGGGTTTGGTTCTTAATTTGGAGCTTTTACAAATAGAACACTCGAGATAGTTCTCACAATTCTTTATTTTTACACCTTCGGAGCATTCCATCATTTTCTGCACCACAGGGAAGCTAATGTGCCCTAGTCTTCTGTGTAGCAGGTGTGCACGGTTGTCATGCATTAGCTTCCCTATCGCTGGCTTTTCCTTCCTGGGTGTCCCCTGCTCACTTGAGTCACTAGTGGTGTGTGTGTGGCTAACCCCCTCTACTTCCTCACTTGTGTCGTCTGGGTTGTCAGGTTTTACTTTCCGGTGGTTGTTTACCTTGGGTTGTGTGTCTCTGACTGGGTGGAAGAATGGCAGGTCCCCACTGATCACTGTTTTCCCTATGCTTTTGCCCCCTCTAGTTACAGGTGCCTTTCCTTCTTTGAATGTCACCTCGACATTGTTGTCCTTGCTCAGTTTTAGTGTGGCAAGGATATTATAGGGTATATTTGGCACTAATAGCACCCCTTGTATTATCCCTACCCCTGGTACGTATGCATTACCTTTCCCTGTCACTTGCACATTGTTCTGGTTAGCCACTTTTATTATAAATTTTTCTTCTGTGAATGAGGTTAGTAAGTTACGGTCATACGTGGTGTGGTTTGTGGCTCCTGAGTCCAGCAGCCATGTGCCTTCCTTCCTGTCCTGACCTTTGTGTTGTTCTTGATCTCCCAGTCCATACAGTGACCCAGTCTGGCTCTCCCTGGAGCTGTCCCTGTGATTTCTTCTGTCCCTGGGGCTAGGGGAGTCTCTGCGCCTGTGTCTGTCCTCTGGCGAGCGTCTGTCACTGTATCTTGCCCTTTGTTCTGGTCTGTCCCTTCGGTGTGACCTGTCCCTGTCCCCTGCGTTTCTAGGGCAGTCCCTTTTGGAATGGTTTTTTGACCCACATATGTAGGACTCTGTGTTACTGTGGCTCCTACCCTGTGGCTCAGTCCTTCTGCTGGGTCTCTGCTCCCTGCGGCTTAGTGAGCGGTCTTTCCTGATGCTGTCTTCAGCTATAAGTTTGCTTGTTAGTAATTCCAGTGTGAGTTTCCCTGACCCTAGGTTGTCTATCTGTGTGATGAAGGTGTCCCAGCTGGGGTCCAGGGAATTCACAATAATGCTTATCATGGTTCTCTCACTTATGACCTCCCCCCTTTGGGTCAGCTGGGCCCTGGTGGCATTTAGGGACAATAAATGCTTGCTCATTGGGGTCCCTGCTTTGAGTTTGGTGGCATAGAACTCTCTGGATAGTCTAGTGGTGCTTGCTACGCTTTGACAGTAAAATAGTTTGTGCATCCTCTGTATTACCTCTAGAGCAGTCAAGTGGTGGCTAATGCTAGGGTAAATGCTGGGGGTAATGCTAGCAATAACAATATAATATGCTTTATGGTGAGTGCAATCTAATTCAAAAGTCCAGGGTTTTTCTGGGGGATCAGTGACTAGGGATAATAGGTCTTCCTTCAGCAGGGTGACTTGGAGCTGCTGGTTCCAGTCCAGGAAATTCTCTCCATCTAGTCTTAGTTTGGGAAAGTCACTTGGCAAAGTCCCTGAATTGTAAGTTAAATTACTTACATTGTGTCGCTGTCCATGGTTCCTCACGTAAGGATACTCGCAATAAGGCAGGGGGATGACTGTGGCAAGTCTGAACTGACTTGCTTCTATGTGCTTGCGTCGGTATAGCTCTATGTCTCGCTCCGTTTCTCTTGCAGGGAGGCATTGCGCATGTGTGAAGTTCATTCCTGTCCAGCTGCCGTGGAGTGAGGAGCTCGTCTCGGCAGCTCCTGGGTGAAGGCCCCAATCTTCCAGATGGGCCTTCGGTTCTTCCTTGGTCGGCCTCGCTTGGTCGAAATCGTCGCGGATCGCCGTCTGGAGCCTCGGGAAGCGGTGAGGATCGCCGGGGAAGGTCGGAAGTCCCGCTGGGGCCGCGAATGGTCCCGGATGGCCCGGCCTCGCGTGGGTGTCGCCTCCGGGTGTCGGGCCGAGTCCCCTGCCCGCCGATGGACGTCTCCTGCCTGCGGATGGTCCCGCGGGTCCTGGATCTGGTCCCAGTCGTCAGTCCAGTGAGTGGTCCCATCGCCCTCGGTGCCCCGTTCCTATGGGTGGGCTCACTGAGAGTCCTGGGTAGTGCTGGGTCTGCGCGGTGGCGATCTGCCCCCCTGGGTGGGCACCGGTGCTGGCCCTCCTCGCGTTAGGATCCCCTTTGCGCTTTGGCCTGGCACCGGGGTGTGTGTCCGGTAACTTCATTTTGTCCCCTAGGGCCGCGGTGATTAGTTCGATTGCTTTGTTGACCTCGGGCTCGTTAGGCGGGCCCGTAGGTTTAGGCTTTGGGCTTTCCTGTTTGTTGTGGTAGTTTTGGGTGGCTACTTTGGAGTAGGCCCCGATTCCCGCCATGAGATTTAAATCTCGGGAATCTATTGGTGGTTGGCCGGCCATCTTTGGTGACGTCACCTCCCAAGATGGCCGCTGCAAAAAGGGCGCGAATTCTTCTTCGGCCTTTTCGGTGGGTTTCTGGTGGGGGCAGTCCTTTCTTACCACGTCTTCGTCGTTGTAGTCGGACTCGTCTTCATCTTCCTCACTCGCTGCTTCGCAGCCTTTGACCAGGCTTCGGAGTTCCGCGATGAGGTCGGTGTTGCTTTGTGACGAGTCTATCAGCTTCAGAAGTTTTCCTTTTAGGTCGTGCGTTTCTCCGGTCGGGTTCTTGTGTTCCTTCCACCCCTCGTCGCATCTGGTCGGGGTGCATGGGTGGTGGAGTAGGCTGCTCATTTCGGGTGCCTCTCCTTGCATGGCTTCGGGTTGGGCAGGCTGTTCTGCCATCTTCTTGCCATCTGCTTTCCAGTTTTGTGCAAATACAATTCTAGCTGCTGTTATTATATGAATAATCAAATATGTATCTTCTTTACTATAATTCTCTGGTAAAATTCCCAATAAGAATATCTCTGGTTTTAACTCTATATGTTGCTGCAACATTCCCTCTAACCATGTTTGTATTTTCACCCAATATTGTTTTGCTTCTTTACACAACCACCACATATGCTAGTATGATCCTGGCAACTGGTGACATTTCCAACACTTAGCTGATTTATCTTTAAACATCTTAGCTAATCTTTCTGGTGGCATATGCCATCTATAAAACATCTTATACAGGTTTTCTTTATAGGCTGTTGCCATTGTTAATGTCAGGTATGCTTCCTTCAGTATCCAGGAAAGAAAACCCCAAACTCAAGCATTTTGAAGAATTTGGTACTTTTACTGAATATGAAAAGATTAACATCCCAGTGAAAAGCTGGAAGTGACCAAAACGCGCGAAATGCATCTACTAAGCTTCTTCCCCCCCTCGTGTTTATATTTTCTCAGCCAATCTAAAGGTCTTCCAAAGGTCAGGTGGCAACACGTCTGGCAGCGTCATCCATCAGGAATGTCGAGACAGTTGGTCGCTCATCCCCTTCTGAAATCCAGTTTCGATTCCCACGAAGTCCCCTCCTACAAAGACAAACCCCCTCCTGCTCTCTTCCCCCCCTTTGCTCCATACCTAATCCCTCCCCGTTTCTTATGGCAGCTAAAGCAGGAAAGCTGATGCTGACATTCGGCCCCTCTTGCAGAAGAGACGTTAGTCCTAATTAAAAGGAAAAAGAGAAAGAGAAACAGAATATATACAATGATCAAGGTTTATCAGGGTATTTGGCATAGAACTGTTGTACTTTCTTGGGAGCTCGGACATCCCGTTTATCCACCCATTCAGCCTGAGATAGTGGAAAATGTTTCCAGGCAATCAGATATTGGACTTTACCATGGTGTTTTCTAGAGTCCAAGATTTCCTTAACCTCAAAATGTTGCTCCCCTTCTATGAGGATGGGAATTGGGGGGTTGCTATGATCAACCCTTAGGGGAGATGAGTGTTCAGGTTTCAATAAACTAACATGAAATACAGGATGTATCCGTCTCAAGGTTTTTGGTAATTCTAATTCAACTGTCACTGGATTTATCAGTCTAATCACCCGGAATGGTCCTACATACTTAGGCCCCAGCTTTTTTGACCTCTGGGTGGTTTGTAAGTATTTGGTAGACAAATAGACTTTATCCCCCACTTTGTAAATGTGAGCTGGGGACCTTTTCTTATCGGCTTGTGCCTTATGAGCTCGGTGTGCCTCATCTAATGCCTTCCGAGTCACTGTCCAGGTGCTCCTTAATTGTTCCATCCAATCTATCAAAGAGGGATTTTGGGGATCATCTTGAGGTAACTTGGGAATGGGTACAAAATCCTGGCCCGATGCAACCTTAAAAGGGGTGAATCCGGTGCTACTATGCACAGAATTGTTATACGCCACTTCTGCAAATGGCAACAAGTCTACCCAATTGTCCTGCTGGTAATTCACGTAACACCTAAGGTATTGTTCGAGCACCCCATTGGTTCTTTCACAAGCACCATTTGTCTGAGGGTGGTGACTGGAACTCAACCCCTGTGCGGAGCCTATCAATCTTAAAAATTCTCTCCAGAACCTGGAAGTAAATTGCACACCCCTATCAGAAATTATTCTTTTCGGAGACCCATGTAGTCGGTAAATCTGCCGAATAAATAATTTTGCGAGGGTTTTTGCTGAAGGGATCTTTGAGCAAGGTATGAAATGTACTTGTTTGGAAAACAAATCAGTTACTACCCAAATGACAGTGCAGCCCTCACTGTCGGGTAAGTCCACCACAAAATCCATAGATATTTCCTTCCATGGGGCGTTCGGTCTAGCCACACTTTGCAGTAATCCAGGGGATTTTCCTGGAGGTCTTTTAGCCGAGGCACATACTGGACAGCTAGCCACATATGCCTGTATGTCCTTTTTTAGTGCAGGCCACCAAAACTGCCTCTTAACAAGATGTAAAGTTTTGACAAACGCAAAGTGTCCTGCGGCTTTGGCATCATGCGCATATTGCAATACGGTTGGTCTTAATGTGGCCGGAACATACAATTTTGATCCAACCCAAGCTAGTCCATCGCGAAGTGTGCATTCATTCGAGTGGATTTTAAACCACTCGTCAGCTTTTAGTGCTTCTCGTAACTTTTCGAGTAAATCTCCTGAGAGTTCTGGATCGGTTTTACTCTGCGCTCTGGTAGTGACAGGTGTTGCCAATTGCGTTAAGGGGAGCATTGGTTGAACCAGTTCCTTCTTTATGCTGTTGTACTGTGGTAATCTGGAAAGTGCGTCTGCCATGAAATTTTTTCCCCCAGGAAGGTAACGTAAAGTGAAATTGAAACGCTTGAAATGTTGGGCCCAGCGTGCCTGTTTGGGTGACAATTTGCGTGGTGTTTTTAATGCTTCTAGATTCTTATGGTCAGTCCACACCTCGAAAGGATGTTTTGCCCCTTCTAAAAATTGTCTCCATGTTAACAGCGCCCATCTAACTGCAAACGCTTCCTTCTCCCATATGGCCCATCTCCTTTCTGTTTCAGATAGTTTACGGGATGTGTAAGCACAAGGTTGTAATATTCCATTCTCATTCTTTTGCAAGAGTATCGCTCCTACGGCAACGTCGCTAGCATCCGCTTGTATTACAAAAGGTTGTTCTATGTCGGGGTGTTTGAGCACAGGTTCAGCTGCAAACAACCGTTTCAGTTTTTCGAAAGCGGCCTGACAGTCCATAGTCCATTCTAGTGGTTTCGAGGGTTTGGGTTTTATTTCCCCTTTGGTTTTAAGCAAGTTTGTAATTGGCAGTGCGATTTTTGCGAAAGAGGGGATAAATTGTCTATAAAAGTTAGCAAACCCTAAGAAACTCTGTAACTGTTTACGGGTGCGTGGTGCGGCCCATTCCATTACTGCCCGGACCTTTTCCGGGTCCATCTCTATTCCCTCATGCGATATACGATATCCAAGATAGTCGATTTTGTCTTGATGGAATTCACATTTAGAAAGTTTGGCATAGAGTTCAGCTGCTCTGAGTTTATTCAAGACCGCTCGAACCAATCTTATATGGTCGGCCATGTTGTCAGAATAAATTAGAATATCGTCCAAATAGACCAACACCCCCTTATATAGATGCTCATGCAACACTTCGTTGATCAACTGCATGAATACGGCCGGGGCCCCCTGTAGTCCAAAAGGGAGTACTCTAAATTGGAAACACCCCAGTGGGCAATTAAATGCTGTCTTCCATTCATCTCCCTCTTTTATTCTCACTCGGTAGTATGCCTCTCTTAAATCAAGTTTGGTAAAAAATTTTCCCTTTCCTAAATGGGCCAACATGTCCTTCATAAGTGGGAGGGGATAGACATTTTCCACGCAAATGGCGTTCATGTTTCTATAATCAACAACTAATCTGAAGGATCCATCTTTCTTTTCGCGGAACATTACTGGCGCTGCTACCTTGGGTTTGGCTCGTTCGATAAATCCCCGTTCTAAGTTTTTGTCAATAAAATTCCGCAATTCCTCCAATTCTCGAGGTGTCATGGGGTATATTTTTGGTTTGGGAAGCTTCACCCCGGGGAGTATTTCAATGGTGCAGTCAGTGGCCCTGTGGGGAGGCAGATTATCAGACGCTTTTTCACTAAACACTTCCTTGAGGTCCCAATATTCCTTTGGAATTTTCTCTTCTCCCTCAATATAGTTAATGGCTACTGCTGCCCCTTCTGGTCTTACGTCGTCCCTTAGGGAGGGGCCTTCCTTTTCCGGAGGTGGTTCTGCCGTACGGATGCGCAGGACCCCCGTTTTCCAATTTACTCGTGGGTTCCATTTACGAAGCCAAGGCAGTCCTAGAATTAGGGGCCTTTCCATGCCAGGTGCTACGATAAAGCTGAGCTTTTCTATATGATTCCCCAACTGTAGTTCAAGGGGTTCGGTCATAAAACTAGCTGGGCCCCCCCCTGCGATCGACCCATCTAATTGACAAAATGCAATGGGTCTTTTTAAAGTTTTCAGTCTCAGTCCCATTTCCTCCACTACTTTGGGGCTAATTATGCACCTAGTGCATCCCGAGTCCAACAGGGCTAACAATTGCGCGTGAGTTCCTGTGGAGGGCACCCTTACTTCTACGGGGATGAGTAAGGGTTCTTCCGTGTGACTCACCCGTTCATCGGTGTCCGAGTCGGAGTCTGTCTCGCTGTCGTCATCGTTGGTCGGAGTTCCCAACTCACGCTGGTTCCGGGGAGTGAACTCAACGACTTCTCCTTTCAGGGCGGTGCCGCGGGTTTTGGCGGGTATTTTATCGCTTTTCTTTTGGCTGGCCCCGGTGGCTTTTGGCGGTGGTTTGGAGAAACATTCGGCCGCCCGGTGACCCTCCTTCCCACATTTGAAACAGGTGAAGGGCTTTGACTTGGGTTTGAATTCGGTCTTCCCGCCAGTCATCTTGGCCGCCCCCTTACGGTAGAGAGAGGATGACTGGTCCCCCATCCGCCTTCCTCGGAGTTCGCTCCGTTTCAGCTCGATCTCCACATCCTCAGCTACTATGTACCATCTATCCAAATCATCGGGGACCCCCATGCTCCTGCAATCTCGATATATCTCATCATTCAATCCATCCTTGAAGCTCTCCAAAAGCGCCATTTCTGACCAGCCTGTCATATAAGGTGCCAGTTCACGAAACTCTTGGATATACTCTGCCACCGGCCTCCGGCCCTGCTGAATGCTCTTCATTCTGAGTCTCGCCTTTCGTTCAGCTAAATGGTCTTCAAAACGTCTTCTAAGGGCCCTCATGAACTGGTTGTAATTTCTCAGCAGGAGGGAGTTGTTATTGTGGAGAACTACCATCCACTCAGCCGCCACTCCCTCTAGGGCATTCGCAACGCTTCTGACTTTAGCCGCATCTGTTTCGTAGTCCTCCCCCCAATCCTGCATGTGGTTCCACACTTGGGTCAGGAAAAATCCCAAGGTTTTAGGATTTCCATCAAACTTTCCAGGAAGGGGGGGGATTTTTGGCTTTTTACGTCTGCGGGGGGGGGGCCTGCAGGGCTGGGGTTCTCTGGCCGGCTGCATCTCTTCCTCGAGCTGCCGAAGCCTGGGATGTTCCCTCCTCAAACTCTTCCTCTCCCCCGCAGGCTGTCTCTTCGGCCTCCCCCCTGGGGTCTGCTTCCCCCTTCTCCACAGGAGTTTCAAAAGACTCACGGTTTTTTCTGCTTTCTTCCACATCACGGATAAGCTGCAAGGCTTGATCTATCATGAGACGTTCCTTCTGCTGTTGCATCCACACTGCCTCCCTTTTTCGGGGTCTGGAAGTCGTCACTCCCCGGGGATTCTCCCCCCAGTCCGGCAGTCTGCCCACACCTTTGGACCATCTAGCTTCCTCCGGTTCCAAACGGAGTTTTTCCAGCCATTCTGTAGTTTCTCTTTCCGACTGGAGGGCGGTTGAACTCGCTGCCCCCATCTTCCCTTCGTCATCACTCCCTCGATCTGACATACTTTGGATTTTCAGTCCCCTCGGGTTTTGTCCGGGATGACTGAGATGACTTCCAGCTTAATGTCAGGTATGCTTCCTTCAGTATCCAGGAAAGAAAACCCCAAACTCAAGCATTTTGAAGAATTTGGTACTTTTACTGAATATGAAAAGATTAACATCCCAGTGAAAAGCTGGAAGTGACCAAAACGCGCGAAATGCATCTACTAAGCTTCTTCCCCCCCTCGTGTTTATATTTTCTCAGCCAATCTAAAGGTCTTCCAAAGGTCAGGTGGCAACACGTCTGGCAGCGTCATCCATCAGGAATGTCGAGACAGTTGGTCGCTCATCCCCTTCTGAAATCCAGTTTCGATTCCCACGAAGTCCCCTCCTACAAAGACAAACCCCCTCCTGCTCTCTTCCCCCCCTTTGCTCCATACCTAATCCCTCCCCGTTTCTTATGGCAGCTAAAGCAGGAAAGCTGATGCTGACAGTTAATTTATAATTTCTTTCCCAAAGTTGTTGCCATTTATCCAATTCCATGGTGTATCCGAAATTCTTTGCCCATGCTATCATTGTTTCTTTTACTTCTTCATCTTCTAGTCTAATACGCAATAAATAATTATATATTGGCAAGAGTGAAAGGGAAGGAAGCGGATATCTGGCTACCTCCCCATTTTTGTTTTTTTTAAAAAAATAATTTTTATTGAACATTTTTTTAAAACAAACAAACATACAAACAAACAAACATACAAACAAGCAAACCCCCCAAAAAATCAAAAACAGATATTTACATCTTCTTTTCAACATCTTCGCATCAGTAATCTAGATTTATACATTTTCTCTTTCTTATCTTAATCTATCTTTTATACATATATTTCTAGTATATCATATATATATATATATTCTCTTGATCTAAATATTTTATTTACATTTAACATAAACAGGTACCTAATTTCCTTTCCACAATTTATATCTTCCCATTTGTTTCCATATTTCTCCACCTAATTAAACCATTGTTGAGTTTTCTTTTGTCCCCCCACTTTTCCCCCCCTTTCTCCTCCAACCATTTATACCATTTCTCCCAGACTAAGTAGTATTCTGTTTCATCTTTTTCTTGTATCTCCTTTGTGAGCTTATCCATTTCCGCACACTCCATAATTTTTCTAATCACCTTGTCTTCTGATGGTATGTCATTGTTTTCCCAGTTTTGGGTGAAAACTATTCGTGCTGCAGTCAATATCTCGGCTCTGTCTGTCATCCAGACCGTGTCCGCAAAAATCACCAGAAGCAATGCCAATCAATAATTGTTTATTCGGAGTTAGCAGCAACACAGCAAGAAGAACAGGACGAACCGGAACACAGGGTTAAAGTCAGCGCTGCACGCAACCATCGTGCAGTGCTATTTATACTTTTCCCGGCCCACAAACCACCATCTGGCAATGCAATTTCAAAAATCCCCCCCTCCCACATCAGCTGTTGAGCGCCTTGATGCTCCAATGCCGCAGCCGCGATGTCACAGGACAGCGCCGGTAGTTCTCGGCCGGCCGCATCGCCTCGGTTGCCCAGCTGCTGTGTGGAGCCGATCCCGCCGTCACGGGCGGTTAGGTAGGCGCTCCGTCCGGCCCCAGACTCCCCAGTGTCCCCGGAGATGGTGAGTCCCGGCCAGGGCTCGACAGGCGGCTCCCCTCTACCAGGGGTCCACCTGTGGGAGGAAGAGGAGAGATATTAATCATAGTAGATACGCTTCCTGCAGGCTGTGGTCTGTTGGGGTATTGGCGGTGGAACCTCCTTACCAAACGTGTAGCATGTACGTCTGACCCTGCTACCCAGGATGCTTGTGCTAGGGGATAACCTTTCCACCGTACTAAATATTGGATTCTGCCTTGGCGGAATCTAGAGTCTAATATCTTATCTATTTCATATTGGTCCATGTGTATTGGACCTGGTGGACTAGCGGCATCAGTGGTCCTGTCCACTGTTACGGGTTTCAACAAACTACTGTGAAACACAGGATGTATTTTACCCAAAAGTGAGGGCAATTTAAGAACTACAGTCACAGGATTAATTACTCGGGTGATCGGGAAAGGTCCCAGGTACTTTGGACCCAACTTCCTACTTGGCAACCTAAGCTTCAGGTATTTGGTTGATAGGTACACTTTGTCCCCCACTTGAAACGGCTTTGGGTCCGCCCGTCTTTTATCGACATAGGTCTTATATTCATCTGCCGCTTTTTGTAACGCCATCTTATCGTCTGGCCATATGCGGCGGATCTTCTCTGCCCAACCACCTGGGGTGTCTACACCCGTGGACGGAGGTTCTACCTCCGGTATAATTGGGAAGTCTCGACCATATACCACCTGGAAGGGGGAAAGGCCTGTACTACGATGAGTGACATTATTATAAGCCACTTCCGCAAATGGGATGAGTCTAGACCAATCGGATTGCTGGTAAGAGACATAGCAACGGAGGTATCGCTCAACCGCAGCATTGGCTCACTCCGCTGTCCCATTGGTACTGGGATGAAAGGCAGAGCTCAATCCCTGGGTGGAGCCTATCCGCCGTATGAAACATCTCCAAAATTTAGCAGTGAATTGAACTCCTCGGTCCAAAATAATTCGTTTAGGAACTCCATGAAGGCGGTAGATATGTTGAAGAAACATGTCGGTTAGACGTCGTGCAGATGGTAATCCCTTGCAGGGCACAAAATGGGCTTCGAAAACAAATCTACCACCGTCCAGATTGCATTGTATCCACTACTGGGGGGGAGATCGACTATAAAGTCCATAGCAATCTCTTCCCATGGCTTGCTGGGATCAGCTACAGTTTGTAACAGTCCAATTGGTTTTCCTGACCACGGTTTAGCTGCCGCACATATTGAACACCCTCTCACATATTTCTCGATATCGCCGCACATCTGCGGCCACCAAAACTGTCGTCTGACAAGATGAAGTGTTTTCAAATATCTGAAATGTCCCGCTGGTTTCGAATCATGACAACGTTGTAGAACAGACGTTCTTAGTGACTCCGGAATATACAACTTATCCCCTCTCCATGCCAGCCCCTCCCGAACGGTAAGCAAGGGCCGGTTCTGTGTCAACCATCGGTCATTGTCTATTGCTGCCTTAAATTCAGTTACAAAGGGCTTCTCCGAACGAAGCACCGTTGACATATCATGTGAACCCTGACTGGGTGGTATAAGAGCTTCTACAACCTCCTCCTGTTTGCTATGGTATTGTGGCATTTGGGACAAGGCATCTGCAAGGAAGTTTTTCCCAGCCGGAACATACTTCAACCGGAAGGAGAACCTGTGGAAGTATTGAGACCACTGCACTTGTTTAGGAGACAACCGTCTCGGTGTTTGTAATGCCTCCAAGTTCTTATGATCCGTCCAGACCTCAAACGGATGCGCTGCTCCTTCAAGAAGGTGACGCCATGTCATCAATGCCCATTTTACGGTGAAGGCCTCCTTCTCTCATATAGCCCACCCTCGTTCGGTGGGACTTAATTTGCGTGAGGTATATGCACACAGTTGCAGACGACCCTGTCCATCTTTTTGTAGGAGAACAGCCGCCACAGCTACGTCACTAGCATCTGCCTGAGCAACAAATGCTTGTGTTGGATCAGGGTGTTTAAGGACCGGTTCTTTAGTGAACAGGTATTTTAACTGCTCGAAAGCCGTTTGACATGCGGTTGTCCAATTCAATAGCTGACCAGGCTTTGGTTTCAAAGTTTGTGGTTTGGTACGCAACAAGTCTGTTAGAGGTAATGCTATTGTGGTGAATTCAGGAATAAATTGTCGATAAAAATTGGCAAAACCGAGGAAACTTTGGAGCTGTTTTCTAGTCCCCGGGGCTTGCCAGTCCACAATTGCCTGGACCTTTTGTGGATCCATCTCCACACCGTCTGCTGATATCCTGTAACCCAGATAGTCTATTCTTGTTTTGTGGAACTCACATTTCGATAATTTCACGAACAGTTTAGCCGCCAATAACTTTTGTAACACTTGACGTACTAACTTGGTATGTTCTTCCATGGTCTGGGTATATATTAGAATATCGTCCAGGTATACCAAGACACCCCTGTACAGATGTTCATGCAGCACCTTGTTGATGAGTTGCATAAAGACTGCAGGAGCGCCCTGGAGACCGAATGGCATGACTTGAAATTGATAACTTCCGAGGGGACAGTTGAATGTGGTTTTCCACTCATCCCCTGGTTTGATACGAACTTGATAGTACGCCTCTCGCAAGTCCAATTTCGTGAAAACTCGTCCAGTCGCCAACGTAGCCAAGAGGTCTTTCATCAAGGGAAGCGGGTACAAATGCTCTACACAAAATGCATTTAAATCCCGGAAATCGACACATAAGCGTAACCCCCCATCCTTCTTTTCTCTGAAAAGGACAGGAGCCGCCATACGTGACCTACTGGGTTTAATAAACCCTCGAGCTAGATTCTTATCGATGTATCGCCGTAGTTCTGCTATTTCTTTCTGTGTCATGGAATACATCCTCGGTTTTGGTAGTGTGGCCCCAGGTACCAATTCAATAGCACAGTCTGTGGGCCGATGATTGCAACACCTCACACTCCTCTTCGCTGAATACAAGAGCAAGATCCTTGTAAACACTAGGGAATTCCTTTTCTGAAGGGGGCACCGTTATAGCACAGCCCTCCCCTTTATGCCCTTCCGTAGATGATGCACGGGGGTCCCCAGCCATGTCAGGTGGCGCTGGACCAACTGTCAGCCATAGTTTCCGATATCCCCCTTCCCACCAGATGGTAGGCTGCCACTTATCAAGCCAAGCTAATCCCAGTATTATTGGTTCTATCATTTTTTCAATAACAATAAAGCGGATCATCTCTCGGTGGTCTCCTATCTCCAAGTATAATCTCTCCATCACATGGGTAGCCGGTGCCCCCCCCCAACAATGATCCATCCATTTGTTCAAACGTCACAGGAGCTTTTAGCTGCCTCACCCGCAATCCCAGGTCATCCACCACTGCTTGGCGGATAAGACACCGAGTACACCCCGAATCCACTAGAGCCCCATAGCGATTCCCGGAAGTGGCCCGAGAGTTCCTTAACACCACCGGTATCACAAAAGGACAAATGGGATTGCTCACCATTGGGTCTTCCAGGTCCTCGTCGTCACTGTCCCCGGACACTACAGGAAACTTTCCCGTCGCTGGGACTGATGCAGGACCCCTGCCCTGGGGTTCCGTAGCTGTCTTGGGGCCCTGTGCCGCCCGGGATCTCTCAGGTGGCTGTCGTGTTCGACCTCTTGATGCCACTCCAGTGGTCAGCCTCTGGGGCTGTACCTGTGGTGTTGGCGAAGGGCACTCAGCCGCTCGATGACCCACCAGGTTACACCGAAAACATCTGAATGCTGGTCGTTGGGACCTCTCCAGTGGGTCCGGGAGTACACACGGTCTAGGTTCTCTCATGGCCTGAGGCTTTTCTGTCGATCTATCCATCAGCCCTTTCCTTTGACCTGAACCACCCTCGGGCCGAACCCAGAATTCTCGGAGGCCGAGGTCTAGCTCTATAGCGGCCTTGAACCATACCACCAAACGTGGTGCCAGGCCCCTATAGACACAAGCTTGTCGCAGTTCTCGGTCCAGACCCATGCGAAACTGTTGGACCAACATCCATTCTGGCCAGCCCACCAAGCGACTTGCTATCTTCCTGAAATCCCTTACATAGTCTTTAGCGGGAGCACCCCTCTGTTTAAGCGCAACCAGGTCATGCTCTGCCACTTGCACACTAGACTCATTCTCGAAGGTGGACCGAAGAGCCTCCAGAAATCTCCCAACGTCGACCAGTTCCCTAGCGTGGTTACTGTGCAGGCTAGCCACCCAATCAGCAGCATCCCCAGTCAGGACCGCCATAATGGCCACAACCATGGCCCACTGGGAAGGGTACCAACACCCATACTGGTCCAGATGGCTTATTACTTGGTTTAGGAATAAAGCCACTCAGTCTGGACTCCCATCAAAGGTGGCTTGCCCCCCCTGCCCAGGTAGGTGGTACCCACATTCCGGGAGCTGGGCCCCACAGCTGCAGCAGGTCAGGTGGTCTTCTCGCCTCCACACCCCTTCGCTCAACACGGGCTTGGTCAGCTGGTGGTCTTTGGAGCCCTCTCGCAGGGCCCCTCTCCTGCCTCCGGGGTTGTTGTGATGCTCCGACGCCGCAGCTGCGACGTCACAGGACAGCGCCGGTAGTTCTCGGCCGGCCACATTGCCTCAGTTGCTCAGCTGCTGCGCGGAGCCGATCCCGCCGTCACGGGCGGTTAGGTAGGCGCTCCGTCCGGCCCCAGACTCCCCAACGTCCCTGGAGATGGCGAGTCCCGGCCAGGGCTCGACACAATATGTGAATAATTAAGTATTTTATTTCTTTTTCATATGGCCCGGTAATTATTCCCAGTAAGAAAGTTTCTGGCCTCATTTCTATTTGTTGATTTATAATTTCTTTTATTTGTATTTTGTTTGCCAAAATTGTTTTGCCTTCTGGCAAGACCACCACATGTGATAATAAGTTCATTTTTGATGTTTACATTTCCAACAAAGCGGGGAAGTATTTGGAAACATCTTTGCCAATCTGGCAGGTGGGAGATGCCACCTATAAAACATTTTATACATATTTTCTTTATAGGGTACAGACATTGTTAGTTTGTAGTTTATATTCCATAATTTCTCCCATTTATCTAATTCAATATTGTACCCAAAATTTTTCGCCCAAATTATCATATTTTCTTTAACTACCTCTTCTTCCAATTTGTATCTTAATAAATAATTATAGGGGTTTTCTTTTATCAATTTATCCTCTGTTCCCTGAAGAATTTTATCTAATTCGTATGTTCCCTTTTGAAATTCAAATTGTGCCAAAT
The DNA here is from genome assembly GCF_029215685.1 of Pituophis catenifer annectens. NCBI lineage: Eukaryota > Metazoa > Chordata > Lepidosauria > Squamata > Colubridae > Pituophis > Pituophis catenifer. The sequence goes on from NW_027256885.1 coordinate 17,353,421, forward strand.
CTGTCCTGTATCTAGATTTTATTTGCATATAGGGCCACCAATCAATGTCTGTACCCAATTCTTTCAATTCCTGTCTTGTTCTTAATTCCCCTTGATTATTCAGAAAATCTTTGTAAGTTTTCATTTTGCCAATATCTAGAGCATTTGGGTAGATTTGTGCCTCCATAGTAGATAGCCATTCTGGAATTTTGTCATAATGTTTCTTTTTTATCCCCTGCCATGTCTGTAGCAATGCTTCCCTGATCAAATGTCTTTGAAAATATCCATGCTGTTGCAGAAAAATAAAGGAGATGAATTTCAAAATCGAGAAAAGGTTTTATTTTGGCCAAAAGGTTCAGACATGCATTCTGTTTGCATTCCAAATTAGGCTCTCTTCCAGTTCTGACATGAAGACATGAAGCAAAGACCAGAAGCGCTGATTTATTGCTGAGATGAACTTTTACCTAGTTTTCTGCATGCAACAGATAGGGTTTCCTGGGGAACGAGGGTGGGGGCCACATTCCTGTGAGAAGTACGTGCCGGGACGTAGAGATGGATCTGCATGATGGCCAATGGGACATCGGGCTGGAGAGCGGAAGAGGAGGGGGTTGGGAGGAGGAGCCAGTTTGGCAGCAATTAGAGTTAGGAATGTCGGCTATTTCTGTTCTTAATAAAAAGTGATTTATTAGAGACTCTGCGCTTGATAATGGAACTCATTTAAGACAGAACCGAAACCTGACAGACTGCCAAACTCTCTCAAAGCCAGGCTGGCTGAGTTTAAATCATCCCGTTCCCTCCCAGACGTATGGTCGGATTGGAGGTTATCCCCCGACACTATGGCTGAAGCGAAGCTCTCGGAGGAAAGCCTGCTTCAAGCAACGAGTGGAGGAGAAGCGGTCGTGACTCCAGCCAGTTTGGAAACTACGAAGGCTCAACTCTCCCCGCCTTCCTTCTCGGAAAAACCTCAAACAAAGAAGCCTGAATCAGATAAGTACCCGGGGACTGTGCCAAAAGCTTCAGAGGTGGAATTCCCCTTTCCCAACGTGAGAGATAAGGGAAAACCTCTAAGTGAATTGGGCAGAGCTTCCTGGCTATGGGAGTGGGAACAAGCCAGAAAACAAAGTAAGCGCCAAGAAATTCTAAGGAAGCCACTCGAAAGCCCCATAGATGAGTTGAAAGAAAAATTTGACCGTGCCACCCTTCAGGGGGAGGAACCATCCTGCAGACCCAAAGAAAAGAGAGAACCAGTCTGGGCTGTGGACCCGAGAGGACGTAGGCCAAGGCGCAGCCCTTCCCCCCTTCACAGCAGGAGGAGAAGGAGCCCAACGATGCATCCATGGGTCCCCCCCCTCCCAGAAAGCAGCAAAGCCTAGATGAGGCAGCACCTCCCTACCCCAGGATGAGAGGCGAGGCAGAAGACTTTCAACACCGAGGGGGGCCCTACACAGCTCAGCACAGAGAGGAGAGGGTAGACAGGGAGGAGCCACCCCAGTTCAGAGGGAAGTTCGACGGTGACCCAGACAACCTCGCCCAATTTCTCGATTCAGCTGAGATATACATAGAGCGTTATGGACACCTTTTCCCTTTCCCTAGAGCCCTAGTGAATGCCATTTCGGAAGGGCTGGAGGGAGAAGCAAAGAGGTGGTCAGCATCCCTCTATAAAAACAGGGCCCCCCAGCTGCAAGATGCGGATGGGTTCTTGCAACTATTGAGAAATCGTTATGAGGAGGAGGAGGACGACCCCTATGTGGAAGATGAGCTCAGAAACCTAATGCAGAAGGGGAAGCCCATCAAAGAGCATATCCGTGAATTCAGGAGAGTCGTTGGGACACTACCTCCCCTACCCGAGCGATTGCTGGTGTACTTTTTTAGGACAAGCCTAGATAAGAGAATTTCCCAAGTGACTGCTTATCGTGACATCCCAAACCGACTCTCTGAATGGTTCCGGGTAGCGATAAAAGTCGACAGAGGGTTGCGGGCGAGCGACACGCCGAAACCACCCGAGGGAAAGGAGAGAGGTCGATCAGACCAAGGGCCACTCAACAGACGGGAACCCCCAACATCACAGCCCTCCCACAGACCAACTGCCCCACGGAGCTCACTGAAATGCTACCGATGTGGGGGGAGCGGCCACATAGCAGCAAGATGTGGAACGCCTAGACCGGGACCAGCTCCACCGCCCAAAGCACGACCGGAACGAGGGCCCAAGCGCGCCACCCACGTATCGCGGGAAAACCCCCAAAGCCCGGAGTTTTTCGCTCACCTGACCGAAACCAGAGGAACCCCAGATGAGGGAGATCAGTTCCCCGAACTCTACGACACAGAGGACGAAGGCGAAGACGACCCGATGGTGAGTGGACCTGTCCATCCTTTTCTTTTCCCCATATGCCTAACAGCCCCCAAAACAGGGGCCCAAGAGACTTTCCAAGCCCTAATAGACTCTGCTAGCACACGGTGCCTAATCAACCTACCCACAGTTCTGAAATTGGGAATCCGAGCTAAACAGCTCAAACAACCAATTCGTTTTGAGCAAGTTGATGGGTCCCTAGTGGGGGGAGCGTACGCCACACACTTGACCGAACCCGTGAGACTAGAACTAGCAGATCACTGGGAGACGATCCGCTTCATAATAGCCCCCAAGATGACAGAACCAGTCATATTGGGACTCTCGTGGTTAGACAAATGGGGTCCAATCATTTGGTGGCAAGAGGGGACCCGCAGATTGAGAATAGCAAAGGGGCCCCAACCCCTGCCGCCCCGACCAGAAGAATTCCCTCCCACGCTGAGACCCCAAAGCAGCCCCCCACCACAAAACAAAACACCACCAACACAAGGGTCCCTCCCAGAAGGTACAGTAAAGCAATTAGCAGCCGCACCCACCACCGCTTGTAATGCAGATCAGATCCCAGGGGAGTACCAAGACCTTGCCGAAGTATTCAGCGAGGCCGACTGTGACATTCTGCCCCCCCACCGCGAGACCGATTGTGCCATCGAGATTATCCCGGGAGCGAAACTACCCAAACCAAAAATGTATGCCATGACGCCCCGAGAAATGCAGGAAATGCGGCACTACATAGACAAAAACTTACAAAGGGGATTTATTGAGCCAGTAAAACCAAGAGTAGCGGCGCCGGTCATGTTTAAAGAGAAAAAGGACGGCTCCATGAGATTGGTGGTCGACTTTCGAAGTATCAACGCTGTATGCGTACAAAACTTGTACCCCCTCCCCCTCATGAAAGACATGCTAGCCCACCTAGCCAAAGGGAAGATTTTCACCAAACTAGACCTTCGAGAAGCTTATTACCGGGTACGCATAAAGGCAGGGGATGAATGGAAAACAGCGTTCAACTGCCCCCTGGGTAGTTTCCAGTTTAAAGTAATGCCCTTTGGTTTGCAAGGAGCCCCAGCAGTATTCATGCAGTTAATAAATGAAGTTTTACGTGAACACCTTTACAAAGGGGTCCTCGTCTACCTGGACGATATTCTTATCTACACAGAGACCATAGACGAACATATACCCCTCGTCCGCCAAGTACTGAAAAAACTGCTACAGGCAAACCTATATGTCAAACTGTCAAAATGCGATTTCCACCAATCACGGCTAGACTACCTGGGCTACCGAGTATCAAACGAGGGGATAGAGATGGACCCAGCCAAGGTCCAATCAGTTCTACAATGGCAACCCCCTCGCACCCGCAGACAACTGCAAAGTTTTCTAGGCTTTGCAAATTTCTACAGACAATTCATCCCCTCATTCGCGAAGATTGCCAAACCTTTGACGGACCTCCTAAAGACAGGAAGTTCAGCGATGAAACCTCGCCCGGGACAACCCTTACAGTGGGACCTGACCCACTGTAAGGGTTGGCGTTCGAGACACCCTGACCCACTGTAAGGGTGGGCGTTCGAGACACTAAAAGGACTGTTCACGAAAGAACCTGTCTTAAAACACCCGGATCCAGAACAGCCTTTTGTCATCCAAGCAGACGCAAGTGATGTGGCAGTAGGAGCCGTGTTACTCCAAAAGAACAACCAAGGTGATCTACAACCCTGCGACCTACACCTCCCACAAACTCACCGATACAGAGAGGCGATGGGCTGCGTGGGAGAAGGAAGCGTTTGCAGTAAGATGGGCCTTGTTGACCTGGCGGCACCTACTAGAGGGAGGCCAGAAACCATTTGAAGTCTGGACTGATCATAAAAACCTAGAGGCCCTAAAAACCCCACGAAAACTGTCTCCCAGGCAAGTGCGGTGGGCACAATACTTCAATCGTTTCAATTTCGAGCTTAAGCACATCCCAGGAGGGAGAAATTTCCTGGCTGACGCCCTCTCCCGGATGCCCCAATACAACAGTGAGCGGGAGCAGGTAGTGAATGCCATCATCCCCTCCACCCAAGCTGCAGCCCAAGTGATCACCAGACGGCAACGACGTGACCAGCAAGGCCAACTTGCTAGCGACTTAACTGCAAAATTAAAAAATGAAATGCTGACAGACCCCTGGTATCGGGACAATCAACATCTCTTAACAAAAAGAGATGAACTAGCTTGGAGGGGGACAAAGCTCTATGTCCCACAAAGTTTACGCATCCTGATTCTCAAGAGGAGCCATGATGTTAAACCAGCAGGACACTTCGGGTTCCTAAAGACTTTGCACCTAGTACGAAGGCAGTTCTGGTGGCCACATATGAGAAAGGACATAGACAGTTATGTAAAAAGCTGCACCATTTGTGCCACAATGAAGACAAGGCCAGGGTGCCCGCCTGGATTGTTGCAACCAGTAGCTGAGCCAACAAGACCATGGGAGGAGATTGCAATGGACTTTATAGTAGACCTACCGAGGAGCAGTGGAAATACAGTGATCTGGACTGTAATAGACTTATTCTCCAAACAGGCACATTTCATTCCTTGTAGTGGACTGCCTTCAGCCCGTCAGTTATCCAAACTGTTCCTGAAGCACATTTACCGCCTACATGGAGTCCCCAGGAGAATCATTTCCGACAGAGGGGTCCAGTTCACAGCAAAGTTCTGGAGGGAGTTTCTACGATCCATAGGTTCATCCCAAGGGCTCAGCTCAGCTTTTCACCCGAGCACCAATGGGGGGGCAGAAAGACTGAACGCTATGATAGAACAGTATTTAAGATGCTACGTCGACTACCAGCAGTCCAATTGGGCAGACCTCCTATCTTTTGCGGAGGTTGCATATAATAATGCTGTCCACAGCAGCACGGGGCTAACCCCGTTCAAAATAGTGAGTGGCATGGATTTTGTTCCCATGCCAGAATACCCGAGGGAGCCCCCTTCCTCAGTCAGTTTGACCGACTGGATGGCAATGTTGAGACAAACTTGGGAAAATGTTAAGAGGGTGCTGGCAAAAGCGGCTCAATCCTATAAGGACCAAGCAGACAAGCACCGAACTCCCCAAAGACCATTTCAGCTGGGAGAGAAAGTTTACCTCTCCACCAAGTACTTGAGACTTAGACTCCCGAGCAGGAAATTGGGCCCAAAATTTATAGGACCATTTCCTATAATAAAAATAATTAACCCTGTTACAGTGCAATTGCAGTTGCCACGGCTTTTGGGGAAAATTCACCCCGTTTTTCACAGTAGCCTTCTAAAGCCTGTAGTGGGGTCTACTTTAAGGCCAACGCCACGTGAACCCCCTGGACCCCTGGTTGTTGGGGGCCAAACGCACTACGAAGTGCAGCGGATTCTTGATTCAAGATGGCACAGGGGGCGCCTTCAGTACTTAATTAAATGGAAGGGTTACCCATTGTCAGAGGCTTCCTGGGTGAAGAGTGCAAACATCCAAGCTGATCGCCTTATAGCAAAATTCCATGCAGACCACCCGGGAAAGCCGGGAGGGGGGGGTGCACAGCCAGGGACGGGCTGATGGGACTAATCTTCTTGTGTTTTCCCTATGGGATAGGTGATGTCGCAGAAGTGAAGGGAGAGGGGCCGGATGTCAGCATTCCAAATTAGGCTCTCTTCCAGTTCTGACATGAAGACATGAAGCAAAGACCAGAAGCGCTGATTTATTGCTGAGATGAACTTTTACCTAGTTTTCTGCATGCAACAGATAGGGTTTCCTGGGGAACGAGGGTGGGGGCCACATTCCTGTGAGAAGTACGTGCCGGGACGTAGAGATGGATCTGCATGATGGCCAATGGGACATCGGGCTGGAGAGCGGAAGAGGAGGGGGTTGGGAGGAGGAGCCAGTTTGGCAGCAATTAGAGTTAGGAATGTCGGCTATTTCTGTTCTTAATAAAAAGTGATTTATTAGAGACTCTGCGCTTGATAATGGAACTCATTTAAGACAGAACCGAAACCTGACAAAAGACCTTGTTTAAGACATGCATCTTTATACTTTTCAGTTAGTAACAAAACAGGAAATGTGAAATAAACCTCCTATGTGTTAGGCTCACCCCCTTCCCTTATTCCTTAGGCAGGAAAGCTCCATGTGGTTTAGTTCTGCATTTTAACATGGTACCTCTGCGGTTTGACTTCTTGAACTTTGCAACGGTAGAATAGTGAGTTAACCCTGCGGTTTGACTTTTTGAACCCAGCAACTGTCTTTTATAATTACTAGTTAAAGAACCTTTAGAGATCATCCAGGCTGACCCTGTATTATTTCACTCTTATATTCAATTTCACTTTACGTCCTACTTTATTCCCCCCTTTAAGACTCTATTTTACTTAGTTACAATTGAGTCTTACCTTTTACAGAGCTTAATTCAACAATGCAAGCATATAACATTTGGCAGAACATAATCAATTCAGGATAAGATACATAATAATGCAAAGGAAAAGACAAGTAATACATATGATCTTATTCTCTGAAGCATGTTCTCTAATTACCTGGTTGAGAGTTGTACATATGTTCCTGCATCAGAAACTTCATTTTCATCAAAGAGATCAGGGTCAATTTTATGGTCTATAAGGCTTTCCATCAAAATCAACTCTTTCTCAACTTTTATCTCCTTCACTGCTCTCATAGCTAATTGTCTAAACAGAAAATAAAAGCCAGGCCTGTCACAACAGAAATAATATCTGTCTAATCCAGCCAGGCCCAGGCAACCAAGAAAACCACATTTCTGTTGCTTGTAACTTCTGACCCATTTTGGATGCCCGGTCTTGTAAATCCTTGGCAATTTCTCTCTGACCACACCTGACTTATTCATGTCTACAAACCACCTTTCAGTTGTTAAAAGGTCTATGGCACGCCAGTTTTGGAAGACCACTGCTGCCAAAGAATCTATTTGGTCTTGGACCTTGACCAAGGTTCCAGCAATTTGGTACAATTGCCTAAATTGTATTATGGAGTGTATCATTCCTCCTACACCTGTCCTGACTGCTGTCCCTATCCCCAGGATTGCTAATAGTGGGACTAAGAGTGGCACTCTTTTTTTTTTTTTGAACATGCCCCATGAGGGGAACAGGGATAGTGTGCTCTCCACTGACAACACCTATTTTGGGGGGAAAGATATACCAGAGTGCATGTTCCAGTCCAGTTTGTAGGTAAACACAATTACACATTTTTCCCACATACAAAGAAAACTCCATTTTTCCACACACACACCTATGTTCATGGAAAGGCATGGGCTCATTGGTTTTTCTCATTAGTCCAGACGCCCAAAGTCCCTGCCACTAGCATGCCAGTCAGCGGCTGCAATGGGACTTCTAGTGTAGGGTCCTTTTGCTTATCTCTGAGAATTGTGCCTTCAAAAAGATAACGGGAGCTTGTATTTCCAAGGGGAAGTAGGACACATAAGCCTGTGCTGGACCTAAGGGAGACATGTGGTGGTATTGAGAAAGTGACCTTCTGTTGAAATAAATAGTGGGCATAAGGAGAAATGCCACTAGTTAGTTTTACGTCCATAAGTGTCATTCTAGGGTCAAAGTACATTATGTATTTTATAATTTTAACTGATTATTTTATTGTTGTGAGCTGCCCTGAGTCTTCGGAGATAGGGCGGCATATAAATTTTATAAATAAATAAATAAATAAATAAATAAATAAATAAATAAATAAATAAATAAATAAAGTGTATTTCTGATGGACATTGTTCTCCCTTCAGGGATCCTACAGGAATACCTGGTTCCTGATGTCACTTTACACACAAGGAGGGTGACCCTAGGATTTCCACACCAACGGCTATAGGGCCAACAATGGGGAGATGGCTCATCCTCAGCCTTTTGAAGGCGTTATAAAAGTCTCCTTGCAATTTGGCCACTGCCGCTTTGGTTCTCCATCTAATATCTTTCTCAAGGACTATTGGGGCCCTGGTCCTGACCCAAAGATCTGGCTCAACTGGAACAGCATTGTAAGATGAAGGACCAGCAGACAAACACAACCAGCATTTTGGACCTAGGGCAGGGTCAGACTGATTAACTAGGCTTTAACTCAATTCCAGGATTCTTAACATGTAGTTCCCTTTTCTCAATTTTTACAGGGGTCCATTCTCCCTTCGTTCTACCCCACTCTGTTCGGGGATTGTCAGACGCTTGTCTTTAGGTTTTGGGGTTGGCTTAGTTTCAGGGTACCGACCCCACCTATTGATGATACATCGTTGGTGGGAGTGGACCTGTTCCAAAGTGTTCACATCTTGTGACCTGTTCCTGCCCTGTTCTTTGGGGTTCTCAACTTCCCCGGATCCTTCCTCAAGGGCAAGGGGGGGGGGTCACTCAGGCATTCTCACAACATTGGGAACTACTGTTCAGTGTGTTATTACTCATTAGGCCCTTTGCCATTAATAGCCAAAGCCACAGAAAACTCATAATTGTCCTCTACACAGAACCTATCCAATCACAATTCCCTTAATGTACAAAATCACCACATCAGGAAGAAGGTTAGGGTTATATGTGACTTGGGAAAAGGCAATATCAGTCATAGGTATCTCACAGAACCACCCCTTATTTGTTAAATACAATATCCACATTCCTAGAGCTAGAGCAGCCCCACAGAGAGCTCACTCCCTGGCTTCTTCAAACATAAATATCTACAGAAGTTTCGTACTGCTCTCTGTCACAGTCAATGATTTTAGGCTCAGCACCTGTCTTTCTGGGGGGGGAGGGGGGGAAGGTGATTCCTGCAGAATGAATATCCTATTATGGCTATATATGCTCAACTTCCCATCCCGACAGGTTGTCAGGTTTCCTAATACATTTTACATCTAACAAATGGAATGTTGTCTTTCTCCTCCAATCTTCAGCTGTACGTAGAGGGTCAGCTTCCGGTGTGACACCAGTAAGGCCTCTTCTGCCCTGTATGTTGCCTGCCCGTTGCCAGTAGGACAGTTATAGGGGGCACTTCTTCAAGCGTACCACTAGGGGTCGGGCCTGGGCCTGGTCTGCCTCCCAATATTCCTCAGCTGCGGACTTAACTCGAGTCCAGTGAATCCAAGACTTGGATTCCAACATTTTTACTGCAAGTGGGAACACATGACCATAGTATACGGGCCCTTCCACCTAGGCATTAAATTTTCTCCTTTCCAGTGTTTTACCCATACAATCCTCCAAATCACAATTTAATCATTTCTACTTTCATCACAATATATATTTTAAAAATATTTCAATCGTTACAATTTCCCTAATTAAATTTAGAAATGTTCTAGCTGTTATCCAAGCTACAATCCTTTTTACTTTCACCACCATATACCATTAAAGGTATTTCAATTGTTACAGTTTATACTTATTCATATTTCTTAAAAAAAGAAAAACTTATCATTGTCTAGATTTCAAAAATACAAAGACAATTACTCCAATTATTATTCATTTCATTTTTACAATCATGTTTTCCCATTTATTTCTTACTACTATTTGAATATTATAACTAGAGGTGGTCAAAAATGGTGGGCTAAGGGACACATAATATTGTTGGATTTCTTGTATTTGCTTATTTAATTCTCCCACCATCTGATTCACCCACTTGGTTCCTATCTGGCTTAGGTCTCCTATATGATTTTCAAGTATTTCAAAAGGAGATATTCTAATTCCTTTACGTGGAGTACATCGCACAGACCAAAGTGCTAGTGGTAATGCATCCACCCACTTAAGGTGATTTTCAAGGCACACCTTTGTCACCTTTTCTCTTATAGTCCAGTTCATTCTTTCAGCCTTTTCATTCAAAAGCAAATAATTTCTGACTATCCTTTCTTTCATGTCTGCTTGGTGGTAAGGCTGGTCAGTCAGGCTTGGGAAGGTCTGTTCCACTCTGGTTGCTGTGATGACCTGCATACAGTTGTGTTCAATTTCAGGACCGGTGCTTGCAAGAGAGTGGCTGGATTAAATCATTTGTTTGTTTCAGGGTCACTGGTGGGTTCTGAGTGAGGAGAGCTTGATGCTTGCAAATTCTGAGGTTTGTCAGCCATAAATGGCCCTTTGTCTCTAAAACTACTTGAATTGCATGGCTGGTGTAAATGGTTCTGCAATTCAACAGACAGCTTCCTTCCTCGCATGTCCTGGTGGGTTATCTTCTGCCCATAACTCCGGTACTTCAAACTCCTGCCAGGTATTGGGGATTTGACCCTCTTGAGCCATATTTCTCACCATATTTCATCTGGGGGGTGCCTCATTATTAATGGTTGTTGGCTGCCCAAAGGTTAATTTATTAGCTTCTGCTGCTCCTAAAATCCTCACAACTCTCTCCTATTAGTTGACATCTTGTCTTCTTCAAAGGACAGAATAGCTCCCATCTCACATAGGATGTCACGACCCAGGAGGGAAACTGGACACTCAGGCATATAGAGAAACTGGTGTTCTATATTTCTTCCATCTAGGGAACATTTCAGGGGTTTCAGCATGGGGCGACAATTTATGAAGCCATTAACCCCTTGGATATTTGCTACATCATTAGAAAAGAGAGCCAGCAGCTTTGTAATTACAGATCTAGATGCCCCTGTGTTTATTAAGAAGGTTACATTATTGCCCCCTATTTTCATTCTGTCACTGCGTTTTTGTATTTGCCAGATGAGCTCTTATTTTTGAACTTTCAGAGTTACCGTAGCTTGCCAAGTTCTTGTCTCTAAGCTAACTGCGCATGTCCACATTCTTTCACTTTCTTCTATCTTTCTTTGTTCGCTTGCCAAGAGGTCCAGCCAGGAGAGGTGGCCGGCAGGAACGTTGCCAAGATGTAACTAATTAGATTAGTAAGATGTTTTATTTTCTTTATAACAAATACATGAGTTTTTCTTAGAAAACATATCTTCGGGTTTATTTTCTTAAGTATGCTTCAAGGGAAAAGTCCACTTCTCTAAATCAAGGTGCAATTACCCAAAAGCAGAATGGGATTAATTGTCACCCTGACACCTGGTAGCAGAAGGACGGTTTGAAATTTATGGCTTTTTCCTTGCTTGTTACTTTTGATGATAAGCGCATAGGCAATTAGTTTTTAGCTACTGAGGTAAGCTAATTATTTTTGCAAATATGCCGAAAAAGAAGAAAAACAAATAAAGAATGTATTCTGCCGAAGATATAGATATCTCTGCTCTCTCTAATGAAGAAGCAAAAAGAATTTTAAAAAGGCTTCAGAAGGAAGAAAACAGAAAAGCTGTTGCGGGAGCTGCTTTTGAAGGTAATGTGCTACGACTGAGGTCAGTGACGCCCCCTTCCAATTATGCATGCTCTCAAACAGTCCCCCCAGAACCTTTTAATTTTGAAACGCTTGGTGCAAGGCCAAAGTTTTCACAAACGGCAAAGCATTTTCACTCCCACGCAGAGAGAGAAGTAATCTATTATTCTCCTCGAAGCTCTGAGCTCACCCCAGATGATCTAGCTATAAAAAGCTATCTTGATCAAATAAAAATTTTTTGAACGTGAGCTATCCCAGGCAAAAATGGCTTTATCTATGCTTGAGCAAGATAAGAGAGAGTCTCGTGCTTTTGAAATCTCTAAAAATGCCATTTTGTCTTCTTCTTCGGAGCCAAAGACACACCCCCTGGTGGATTTTGTGTCAGGCCAATTAGAACAGAGAGCTGTGCACACGTCACATTTGTCACATGATGTTCTCCCTGATCAAATTACAAGTGCCACGAAAGCAGAAAAATTAACTGAGCTGCCCAAAACTAAAGTTGCAGCACCATCTGCTGGTGAAAGTAATTTACTAGAGAAAGCTGAAATGCATCGCAATTTGAGAGAGCGATTACAATTGTTGCAGCAGACTTTATCAGAGATGTCCTTAACTCACTCAGATATTCAGACTGCAATGCCACAAGTGTCTCCACAGGCTCAATCTTCAGCACCCCCTGGTGGTGCTGGTTTCCTTTTAGATGGAACACAACAACGCTTAATGCAGCAAAGGCAAATGACTGCATCTCCAGCAGGTCATGTTAATATTGCAGCTCAAATGCAACAGCCTCAGCCACAAGTGCACGCACAAGTGCCTCCAGCTGTGCAACCAGGACCATTTGTTGGTCCACAACAAGCACAGCAAATACCACAGGTATTTTTACCGGCACAGCCAGCATACCAAATGCATGTTCCTCACCAGGCATTTTCTGTTGCTCCACTAGCTGGTGAGTCAAAATTAAAGATATCAGGACAAAATTATAAGGCCTAGGTCAGTGAGATTGGATTGTTATTTCGTAGAGAAGGTACTCACTGTATGATTTTTAATCCTCCTGCTCAGCCATGGACTCATGCAATAAGAGACTTAGAGACTAAAGCTTGCACAACATTATTGATGTCCATGGATACTGAACTGCAGGTCACCTTTCCACCTGATGCAACAGCCCAACAAATTTGGGTCCAATTGGAAAATTGCTACAGGCCTGTTTCAATTGAATCTTCATGTTTGCTCATGTCTGAGTTCCATGGTTCGAGATTGAAACCTGGTGAACAAATTGGAGGACATTTAACCAAACTGAAAGGAATCAGAAGAGAATTGAGAGAAAGAGGCTATCCTATTGAAGATATTCAAATGATCAGCATTATTATTAACTCATTGAATTATGAATGGAAAGATGCCTTTACAAAGATTAATCTAGTGCCTATTGCTCAACGCACAGTGGATCATATATGCAGACTTTTAATTGAAGAAGAAGCACTCATGTTAGCTACCCCACATTTGAGAGGACCACCTGCATCAAGAGCTCCAGCGAGGCGTCCCTTCCAAGGAAGAGCCTATGTTCCAAGGATGCCAAGATGCTACATCTGTAATTGTGTGGGACATGCCACCCGGGATTGTCCCCAATGAGTTCCAGCTCCCATCACGTACCAGCCCAGAGGAACAGACTCCAGAGGCAGAGGCAGAGGCGGAAGACAAGGTCGTCATGGTCCCAGGCGTGATCCACAAGCTCCACTCACCACATTGGCTTTAACCAACAATCCACAACCTCATCCAGAGTACGACAGACGACTCCTGTGGACTTTGGACAGTGGTGCAGCGTTGTGTGTTACTTACAGAAAGGAACTTTTCACAGAGATGCACGAGCCTGAACCTGAACTACGTGAACTTTATTCTTTTTCCAATCATCCTTGTCAGGTCAAAGGAAAAGGAACTGTTTATGTTGAAGAGCTCAATGCATTCATTCCTGATGTTTATTATATACCAACAGCAACTAGTAATTTGCTTAGTCAGAGTCACTTGTCTAGAGCATTAAAGTTCCAGGTTCACCACCTTGAAAAAGCAAGTTACATAGTTAAAGATGGAGATATTGTTGCTGAAACCATGTTAATTGGTGGTGTTTATTAGATCCTGTTGCTACTCCAAAGGCTCCTAAAGCCAACAAAAAGAAAATTAGGAAACAGGTTGCTCAGAGCAAGCCTGAGGTTCCTCATAAAACTGTTAATGTTCAGAATTCACTAACTGGTAAACCTTTGCATTCCAGGTGTATCCATAAATGGCATAGAAGATTGGGGCATGCCAGTTTCCGTGTTCTTAGGAAGATGCCGGAGTTTGCAAAAGGTTTGGATCTAAAGGGGTGTAAGGTGTTTTTGGATTGTGCTGTATGCAAAAATGCCAAATCCAAAGCAGCAGCTATTCCAAAACGTGCTACACGCCTGTCAGCACACATTTTTGATTTGGTTCACACTGACATAGTTGGTCCTTTTCCGCCATCAATTAGTGGTAGAAAATATTTTCTAACAATTGTTGTTAATTATTCTAGATATGGATATGTATATCCTATGAAAGAGAAATCTGAGACTTTTCAGATCTTTAAAGACTTTGCTGCTCTTGTTTCTACCCAACACCAAGTTCACATCGCCAGAATCCAGAGTGATCGTGGTGCTGAATTCATGTCTCAGCGTTTCCAGGACTGGATGCATAAGAATGGAATTCTTCATCAGACGTCGGCTCCTTACACACCGGCTCACAATGGAGTCGTAGAACAACAACAAGGGGTCCTGCAAACCATGATGCATTGTCTCCTAGAAGATGCCAACCTTAGTATGCCATACTGGGGTGAAGCTATCAAATATGCAAATTACATTGTCAACCGTACTTGGAGCAGTGTAATAAATCAGACTCCTTTCTTCATGTTGTATGGCTACAAGCCCGATCTCAAAAACATCCATATTTTTGGTTCATACGCTATGGTGAACATTCCCTTAGCTCAAAGAAGAAAAGGAGGTCCAGCAGCAAAGAGACTGAGATTTATGGGTATTGATGATAATTCAAAATGGAGCAATTTCATTGACTCCAAACATGTAATTGTGATTTCCCAATCTGCTAATTTTGAGGAAGATGTTGACTGGTCCAGGATTCATTCCAATGATCCTGGAGTTTATTTTCCTAGAGATGATACTGCTGATGCCGCACAGATTGATAATCAAGATTCCACTAGTTCTTCTCAACCTGATGTTCCGTCTTCGCAAGCCGCAGATGCTAACGCTAGCGACGAATGTGAGGACGAGGATGAAGCAGAAGAAGAATGGACTGTTGTTCTGAGACGTTCCAAGAGGGTCACAAAGGGGATCCCTCCACAACGATATTCTTGGCAACTGACAAAAGCACCCTTGCCTTTGATTTGCAATGTTACACTTCCACCTGATACGTTCACACAAATCAAGCATCTTCCTGATTCAGAGCAAGACAAATGGTATGAGGCAATGCAGTTTGAAATGGACAGTCTAAAGAAACTTAAGGTGTTTACACCTGCAAAACCTCCAGCAAACAAAAGGGTCATTGGCACTCGATGGGTCTATAGAATCAAAAGGAAGCCAAATGGTGAGTCATTGTACAAGGCCAGACTTGTAGCTCAGGGTTTCGCTCAACGTTATCCTGAGGACTACACAAATACCTACTCACCGACAGTCCGGACTGAAAGTGTAAAAATTGCTTTAGCCACCGCAACTATCCTTGGTTTAGAAGTTTTCCAGTTCGATGTTGACACGGCTTATCTACATGCAGACCTAGATGAAGAGATCTACGTGAGAGGCCCTCCAGGGTTCCGACAGCAAGAAGGGGATACCTGGTTCCTAAACAAAAGTCTTTACGGTCTGAAACAGTCTGGTTGAATGTGGTACTTATGTCTTACTGACAAACTAAATTCAATGGGCTTTATTAAGTCCAAAACTGATGAGTGCGTGTTCACAAAAAGATCTAACAATGCATATGAGATAGTTCTTGTTTATATTGGTCCAAATAAGAAAATGAGTGAAATTTTTGCCAAAGCTTTGCAGAGATACTTCACATTGAAATCATTAGGTCATATTAGCACTTATTTAGGTGTTCAGATTGAAAAAACACAGAAGGGGTTTAGTCTTTCACAAGAAGATAAAATTGAACAAATTTTGCATCATTGTAACATGAAGGATGCTAACACAACAAAGACACCCATGCAAACAGATTTTCACAACTTGACACATGAATCAAGTCCTGAGTTCGAGGATCAAACACTTTATCATTCAGTTATTGGGTCACTGTTGTACATTAGTAGTTGGACCAGACCCGACATTGCACTTAGTGTTAATCTCTTGTCTCGACACATAGGTAAGGCAAAACAGTTTCATTGGACATGTGTTAAGAAATTATTGAGATACCTAAAGCACACTAAACATATGAAATTATTGTTAGAACTAACACATACTGATTATGCAGAATTATGTTGTTATGCAGATTCTGATTGGGCGAGTGATAAGAAATCACGTAAAAGTACTTCAGGTTATATGATGTTCTTAAATGGATGTCCTGTTTATTGGCAAGTGCGTAAACAGAATTTTGTTTCTTGCTCATCTACCGAAGCTGAATATGCTTGTGTTTCAGATGCATGTAATTCTCTAACTTGGTTTGATGCTTTGGTCACAGATATCTGGACACACCCGATCAGACCGATCACCGTGATGGAAGACAATGAATCGGTGGTTTATATTTCTGAATCACATTTCACAGGTTCTAGGTCCAGACACATTGACATCCGTTATCAAAACATAAAACAATTAGTGAAACAAGGTTTTCTTAAATTGCAGTATGTATCTACACATGATCAAATTGCTGATATGCTCAACAAACCGCTTCCAGCAGCTCAACACGAGTATCTGCGTAAGAAGATGTGCCTTATTTGATGATGTACCAGATATTCGCTCAACTGGCAAAAGAAGGGGTTGTCACTGTGTTTTTGTATTTACCAGATGAGCTCTTATTTTTGAACTTTCAGACTTACCGTAGCTTGCCAAGTTCTTATCTCTAAGCTAACTGTGCATGTCCACATTCTTTCACTTTCTTCTATCTTTCTTTCTTTGCTTGCCAAGAGGTCTGGCCAGGAGAGGTGGCCGGCAGGAACGTTGCCAAGATGTAACTAATTAGATTAGTAAGATGTTTTATTTTCTTTATAACAAATACATGAGTTTTTCTTAGAAAACATATCTTCGGGTTTATTTTCTTAAGTATGCTTCAAGGGAAAAGTCTCGATCCACTTCTCTAAATCAAGGTGCAATTACCCAAAAGCAGAATGGGATTAATTGTCACCCTGACACATTCGGACCAAGGGTTCGGGGGGGCTTGACTGAACCCTGGTCACCTTCAGTCTTCAGGCCTCTCATCTATTGCAGCCAGGCCTATGGCTTCCTTTCTTTACAGAATGCCTTTGCAGCTTTTCTTCAAATCCAGATTGAGCTCACTAGGCTGAGAAAGCAACTTGTCTAAAACAACATACGCACAAACCTTGCAAAGATGATTCAAACATGCTGCCCTGGGCCCCTTTATTGCAGGGTGGTCTTCTTAGCTAACACAAGAACTGTCTTTCCTCTTTCTGTCCTTTTACTGCTGAGGAGAATACTTTACTCAATTAAATCCAAATGGAATTTGGGATGCAAAGAGAAGGAAAGCAAGTGTCGAGCCTCGGTTGGGTCTCGCCATCAATGGGGAGGACGATGAGGAGGGGGCGAGCTGCTGGACTCTCCAGGGGCATGTCATCAGCTGTTTGAGAAATCTTTACCACTCACGCACAAAACGAAGCAAACGCTTTCATCGGAGATCGGGGGGGCGTGGAGTATGCAGATGACGCTGCCTTGTGATGTAACAGAGGCGCGCTCCTCCTACCGGCCAGCTAGGGGAAGGAGGGATGATGTTGACTGTTTGATTGCAAATTGATTTATTGCTGCGTATATAAAAGGTGCTACACTGCGATTGCGTGTAGCGCTAACTTTAAACCTTGTTTCTGGCTTGTGCCTTTCTGCTGCCTGTGTTTGCTGTGCCGAACCTAATTAAAGAAATTGCAACCACTTTATTCCATTCTGGTGGTGGCTTGTTTCCAGTGCAGTTGGGTGGACTGGCCGAGAGAAAGTTAGCGCTCCCCCACCCACCAATTTCAACTGCCTACGTTCCCTAGCTGCGGTCCAGTGAGAAAGGCTGTCAGAGATGGCAGAAGGGACGGCGCTAGGTGATTCGGAGTTGGAGGCCCCTCGAGAGGCTGACGTGGAGGAGGTGGTTGTGGAAGAGGAGAAGCTACAAACCGCAACCCCTCACCAACCGGTGGTCAGACCCAAGCTGCACCAGCTACGTGAGGAGGACTGTGTGGAGATGGCTGGTGCGCAGAGTCAAGGGCTAGACCCTTCAGGACAGGTTTCCGGTGGGGGCTGGTGGCCAAGTTCTACTCATACCGGGTCCCAATGGCCACCTACCCCCCCATTGGGTCCGTCATTTAGAGGTTGGCGGGAGAGACGTTGGACAGACGACGAGGAGGCGGACTGGGGCTATGATACTACAGGTCCGGAACCCAGTGCTATGGATGCCATAAGAGACTGGTTTGGAGAAGGGAGTTTCCGGGACGCCCAGTCTTGGCAACCCTGGGCCACTGGGGCGGAGCCGTTACAGGGCATGTCTTGGCAGGATGAGGACCTTTCCAGGTCAGAGGTTCGGTTTCGCATTGCTAGCCCCAAACTCCGAAGGGAACAGGAAACAGGAAAAGGAAAGGGCCAGATCGAAGACCGGGACTACCACCTGCCTAAGAGGGAGGATAGCACCAGGGGTTCCGAACAACCACCGAACAGAAGAGAGGTAGGAGCTGGAAGGAGGGCACAACGTCCTGTGGGGGAACGGAGGCCCGTTGGAGACCTGAGGAGAGATGGGGAGAACAGACTGCCTGTACCACCCCCAGCATGGATCCTAGTTCCTGGGATGTGGGCACCACCTCCAATCTGGGGCCCTCCTGCACTGCAAGCCACTTTTGACGGGAGCCCAGACTGTGTGGCGTTGTTCTGAAGCCAGGTGGTCAGTCATCTAGACCAGTATGGTCGCTGGTATCCATCACAATGGGCCATGGTGGTAGCCATTACGGCTGTGTTAACCGGCGATGCAGCAGACTGGGTGGCGGGATTACATCGCAACCATGCTAGAGAACTGGTGGATGTGGGTAGGTTCTTAGAAGCTCTCCAGTCGGCTTTTGAGGATGACTTCAGTGTACAAATCGTGGAAGGAGATCTTGTAGCCCTCAAACAGCGGGGTGTTCCTGCAAAAGACTATGTACGTGATTTCCGGAAAATTGCTAGTCGTTTAAGGGACTGTCCCGAACGGATGCTAGTCCAGCAATTTCGGATGGGGTTGGACCGTGAGTTACATCAAGCCTGTGCGTACCAAGGCCTGGCTCCACGCCTAGCTGTTTGGTTTAAAGCCGCTATTGAACTGGACATTACCCTCCGGGAGTTTAG
This sequence comes from Pituophis catenifer annectens, assembly GCF_029215685.1. Taxonomy (NCBI): domain Eukaryota; kingdom Metazoa; phylum Chordata; class Lepidosauria; order Squamata; family Colubridae; genus Pituophis; species Pituophis catenifer. The sequence continues at coordinate 17,372,481 of NW_027256885.1, forward strand.
GCCTCGGTTGGAAGTTAATGTGGGACAGAGACGGGTTCCCACGGAGAGGGCCTCAGAAAAGCCGCCAACCACGCGGGTTCAAGTACCTCTGCCCAGCGTCGTCCCACCTGAAAGGTCTCAGCGACCGGCGTTTCGTTGTTTTCGCTGCAATCAGGTAGGACACAGAGCAGCTGAATGCCCTGTACCTTCGTTACGAGTACAGACCCAAAAACCGGCTACGGGGGTAGCGACCAGAGGCTGACCATGGCAGCCACAAGAACGTACAGAAGCACTTCAAGGACCAAAGTCCGTCGTAGACCATCAGGCTCGTGATATTACACCAACCACTGTGGCGGGGAAATTCCCGGTGGTATCGGGCGACAGTGATGACGACGAGCCGGAGGACCCTATGGTGAGCAAAACTGTGTTCCCTTTTGTCATATCTGTGGTGCTGAAGAATCCCCGAAGCACAACGAGTTTTCAGTATGGTGCTTTAATAGACACTGGATGTACCCGTTGTCTGGTGCGGAGAAGTGTGGTGGATACTCTGGGCTTACAGATAAAAAAGCTAAAAGTTCCTGTGAAGTTCGAACAGATGGATGGGTCGTTATTGGGGGGGGCGCCTGCTAACCACGTAACCGAACATTTGTTGTTGGCGATAGGTGAACATCAAGAGTCCATCCAGTTTATTGTGGTTGAAAAAATGATAGAACCAGTTATTCTGGGTCTCACATGGTTAGATAAATGGCAACCTCACATCTGGTGGGAGGGGGGTTATCGTAAGCTTAGAATCCCTTTGGGACCTGCTGTCCCATCCCCTGCTTCTTCAGTGGGACAGTCGAGTGAGGGACAGGACAATAGCTGTGCCTCCACAGAAGTGCCGCATACACCGGACTTTCCTATTGTTTACCAAGACCTTTCAGCCATATTTAGTGAAGAGGAATGCGAAGTACTACCCCCCCATCGGACTACGGATTGCGCTATCGAGTTGGTGCCTGGGGCTAAGTTACCGAAACCTCGAATGTATTCCATGACCCAACAAGAATTAACCGAGTTACGACAATATATCGACAAAAATTTAGCTAGAGGTTTCATCGTCCCTAGTAGATCTAGGATGGCCGCCCCAGTTTTCTTCAGGGAGAAGAAGGACGGCGGGGTTCGGTTATGTGTTGACTTCCGAGATTTGAATGGAGTGTGTATAGAACATCTATACCCCCTTCCGCTTATGAAGGATTTGTTAGCTGCGCTATCTACAGGATGGGTCTTTACAAAACTCGATTTAAGGGAAGCGTACTACCGAGTACGTATCAAACAGGGCGATGAATGGAAGACCACTTTCAACTGCCCTCTTGGTAGCTACCAATATAGAGTTATGCCATTTGGACTTCAAGGCGCTCCAGCGGTGTTCATGCAGCTTATCAACGAAGTTTTGCATGAACATTTGTATAGAGGAGTTCTTGTTTATTTAGACGACATTCTAATATATACGTGCACCTTGGAAGAACACGTCGTGTTAGTCCGTCAGGTCTTAGAGAAGTTGTTAGCTGCTAAACTGTTTATAAAACCCTCGAAATGTGAGTTCCATAAATCAAAAATAGATTACCTCAGGTATAGGATCTCAAGCGACAGGATAGAAATGGATCCACGTAAAGTCCAAGCTATAGTTGAGTGGCAAGCGCCGAAAACCAGGAAACAACTCCAAAGTTTCCTTGGTTTCGCGAATTGCTATTGCCAATTCGTCCCCGCATTTGCCGCTATAGCACTACCATTAACAGGCCTATTACACACTAAATCCACTGTGATAAAACCTGGTTACCTGGCCTGCAGGCCATTTTTGGCCTGGTGGGATTAGTGGCTGCGGGGTGTATATTTCTCCCATGTATTTTACCTCTGTTTGTTAACACTATTAAAAGTCTATCCTTGCTGGTGGAACGTAAGACAACTGCTCAGGTGATGGCTATGTGGGATTACAAACGGCTCCAGCAGGAAGAGGACCTATGGTGTGACTTGTCTGGATATACAGATGAGTCACAAAGGGGGGTATGAGCCAGGCTAAGATTCGATATTGGGATAAAACTCAAATATTAGAAATCCAAATCTTTGGTCAAGACAGAAGTGCCTCTTCCGTGCCAAGGTGCTGAAATGACAAACGGTATTTGACGTAGGTACAGAATTGTAAAAGGGCAAACTGACCCTAAACAGATACATCCTGGTGTTTAATGTTTATTGCACCCCAAATGTCATGTAGATTTCAGAGAGAAAATACTGTTTCCCTTACTGTCCTCTTTACTGCTTGTGAGGCGTCTTCTAGCCTCTTATCTCCTTTTGTTATGTCTTGAGCTCCGGAGCTGAGAACCTGAGCCTGTGGGAACAGGGCTGTTATGTCTTTCCTAGAGATAGATTAAAGGGTAGCTTCTACGTGTGAAATGCATCACTCTCTGTAATAATTTTGCCTTTAAACTGTATAAATACATGGCCAGAAGAAGCCATCGGCGTTCAGACCTTTTGGACTGTTTGAACCTTGCGCAAATAAACTTTTTCCTGCACTGAAGAGCTTGTTCTAGTCCGTCATTTTTCCTGTAACAGCTGGCGACTCCGCCGGGACTAGGGGCAAGGCGATATTTCGCTGAGGACCGTTTCGACCCCTCGGGACCATCGGGAGGTCGCTCCTGAACATTCTCCAGGCGCCACGGAGATACGTCTCCGGGAGACAGCCGTGATAACCCTATGGCCCCGATGGTGCTCTGATCGAGTCCAAGAACCCTGCGGTGCAGGAAAGGTGGTCTGAACAAATTCCTGGCCAGGAATCTACGGAGTGGGAGCGTTTTAAGTGAGTATATTGTAAAAGAATTGTACCTGCCTCATTTGAAGGCAGACGGAGGGACCTGATCACTCCCTCGGACTCGGGGTGGCTACCCTAATGAAGTCCATGTCAGGTTGTGTGGGTGGTTAAGCCATCGCATTTCTCATTAGTGGCCGTGAGTTTCCGGGGCTATGAGTCGATGGCAGTGTGGTAGAAGGGATGGGGTTCAGAGCGTGCCAAATACTCCATTGGCATGCATGTTAAAAGGTTTTGACAAGTATTTTAGCAACCCTTCCTATCCGAAAGGATCAAAGGATCAATTAAAATTCTTATGTAAACATGTGTGGCCACAAAGGGAGATGGGCTGACCCCCTCCTCCTCAGGGATGGTTAAGGGAAGGAACAGTGGATAAGTTGTGGGGAGTGATTGTAGTGAATCAGGATAAATATCCTGATCAAGTTCAATATATTGATCAATGGGTGAGAGCCCTGTTGAAAAAAAGCTGAGGATTTATTGCAATGTAGGGCTGAAACAGTCGGGTTATGTGTATCTGAGCAGGCAGGAAAAGTAAGGGGGCTGCTGGAGGGAGCGGAGGAGGAAATCAGAGGCGTATGAGTGATCCTGGCGTGAAGTCAAGGGGAGTCATCCGCCTAGAGGTAGCAGTCAGAGTGAGGGAGAGGGGGATGATGATGATGATGATGATGATGATGATTTGGAGGCTGTGGGGGCTGTAGGTGGAGAAGAAAGAGCAGGAGGCACGGATGAATAAAGAGGCTGGTTTGTTGGCAGGGGCACTGTGAAGTGGGATGCAAGGGGTTTTTTCTCCCCCCCCTTCCTTTGGAGGGGAGAAGGGGAAAAGAGATGCTTTTAAAACTTTTTTTTTCTCCTTTCTGGTGTTTGTCTGGTTTTTTTTTAACAAAATAGGCTGTACACCACCCTGAGTCCTTCGGGAGAAGGGTGGTATAGAAATAAAATTATTTGGGAAAAGGAATTACTTGGGAAAAGGAATGCCCAAGACAGATGGTGAGAAGTAGAGGGATGAGAAGAGCGGATTTTGGGTCAGGGATGCGTGGGCAGCTCTCTGGGAGAAGGGGAGAGCGAGGACAGAGGAGAGGTTTGAGCAGAAAGTATTGGATTGGCAGACATGACTTGGTCAGATTGAGGGGGACCAGGCTTGGAAGAACCCCCGCCTGAGCCATTAGTTACAATGAAAATAGGGGGTCAGTACAGAACGTTTCTGGTAAATATGGGAGCAGGAAGATTAGTTGTAAATAAGCAGATTGCAGCCCCCCGGATCCCATAAAATTCAGGTCCAGGGGGTATCAGGACAAGCCATGGGGTGGCAGGTCTTGAAACCAGAGATGTGTGATTTTAAGGAAGCTGAAATCCAGCATGAATCCTTGTATATCCCTGAATGCTTTATTTTGTTGCTAGGCAGGGATTTGCTGAGTAAATTAGGGGCAACAATTTCTTTTGATGAAGATAGTTAGAGAATGACCATAAGGCATTCTCCGGAGGAGATTTGGAGGTTGTTTGATGTGCGCTGAGGATAACCTGCCGGGTTTTGCAGCTCGCCACCCTCCAGTGGGGGTGGAACTAAAACCTGGAGTGGAGTCTGTGAGTATAAGGCAGCGTCCCGTTTCTTGGGAAGCTATTTGTGCTATTTATGAAAGCATTCAGAGATTTGGAAGCGGGGTTTTTGGTGCCTATTTAGTCCTCCTGGAATACTCCAATTATCCCAATTAAACAGTTAGATGGGTCTTACAGCCCGGGGCACAGTAACTTTACACCCGGCCGTGTTGAATCCATATTCCCTGTTAAGTTTAATTCCACCCCGGGCTGAGTGGTTTTCTGTTATTGATTTAAGGGATGCATTCTTTACAATTCCCATTCACCCCGTAAGCCAGCCACTGTTTGCATTTTGAGTGGGAGAATCCTTACACAGGAATGAAAATGCAATATACTGGGACTCGGCTGTCTCGGGGATTTAAGACCTCCCCCGCATTGTTTGGAATAGCGGTAGCTAGAGACTTACAGTATTATGTGCCTCAACAACCAGGAGACACAATACTGTAATATGTTGATGATGTTTGGATCAACAGGACTGACAGAGGATTTATGATGGGATAATACTAAGATGAATGCACGATGATGTTAGATTTGTTACTAGAGTGTGGTTATTGGGTATCAAGAAAGAAAGCTCAATTGGTGAAAAGGAGAGTTAGATATTTGGGATACAATATAAGGGTCATCGAGCTTTAGGACCAGAGCAGAAAAGGGTGGTCCTAATGCTGGCAGAACCCCAAACAAAAAGACAACTGAGAAGCTTTTTAGGACTAGCTAGCTTTTGCTGTAATTGGATGGGGAGGGGGAACAGGAAAAGCTCTGGCTTTATCGAATTTGCCTTTGAATTTGTACGTAAACACTGATAGAAATATTTCTGGGTACTTACCCAGCCTTTGGGAAGTTGGCAACAATCTGGAGCCTATTTGTCAAAATAATTGGAGGGGGGGCCCAAAAAGCTGGCCCCACTGTTTGAAGGTGCTGGCTGCAAGTGCAGAATTGATTCAGAATTGTAATAAACTTACTTTTTCTTGTCCTATACTCATGCACTCCCCTCATGAGGAGCAGTCTGTGTTGGATACTAAGGGACATTTGTGGATTAGTGGGCAAAGGTTGACAAAATATCAGGTAATTAGGAGTGAGAATCCACAGGTGTGTCTGGTGGTGTCTAACTGATTAAATCCAGCAACTTTGTTGCCTACGGAGTCTGTTTCTGAGCATGATTGTTTACAGGTATTGGAGGTTTATTCCACCCGACCATGTAAAAAAAAAAAAGGTAAAATAAGGTAAATATGTATGTTAGGTGGCCTGATTTAGGTCGTAAAGGGGGGGGGGGTTTGGAATATGGAGATGGTACAAGAACTTAATAAGCAAATTGAGAGATTCCAACAATATGTGATGGAATAAGTACCCCCTAGATTAGTAACTTAATGTCACTCATTTGAACCTGGGGACCAAGTGGAAGATGGAAGGGATCTTTTATTGGTATTATGACTTCTCCACTTGCTATTAAGATTGCAGAATCAAAATCATGGATCCATCGGACATGAGTCAAGGCAGCAGCTGACACCGGCTGGAAAGTGTCCGTGGACAAACATCCAACAAAACTGACATTTGAATGTGCTTAAAGAAAGCTTTTGTATTCTATATATAGGTTACCTTGATGTATATCTGCTGATGTAACCCGCTGTAAGCTAAAAAGAGGATGGAGCACCTGCTCTCTTGAATTGGTCCGGAACTTGGATCCTGACAAGAGATTGAAGATCATTGCGGATCCATGTGGGAGGAAAATTGGGTGTGGGCACTTTGAGTAATTGGGGTAGTAGCTTTATTGATTATTGTGTTTTACAGATATAAGCAATGGTTTTGTGGACAACCAGGGCCCATTTGATTTCTCAGTCGTTCCGATTCCTAATATTTCCCCAACCGGCTGCGGAGTGTGAACCTCTTACAGATGAAAGAAGTCCCTGCTTAGGACACCCTGGGAGCTGCCTTTTGATGCAAAAGAACAGAAAAGAGAATTTTCTTTAAATGTGTTGGTTTTGTAATTGTGGGTGTGAGTGTTGTTGTTGCACTCACTGTATTGATTGTGTTTTATGTATAAGCTGTAAGGTAGAGTGGGACGTGAAAATTATAGAGGAGGTGCTAGTACATTATTTGGTAATAAATCCTGAAGAAGTTCCCTTGTAATATTATCTGAAAAGGGAAAAGCTGAATATACCCGAAATCCCTAGCTATGTAACAAATACCTTTGTCAAATTGGCAGGAGACATAGCCCACACTCTGAATGTATCGGATTGTTTTGTATGTGGAGGAACTAACATGGGAGAAAAATGGCCATGGGAAGCCCAGGAATTAAATTATTCCAAAATTTTAGAAATGGATTATAAGGGTAATCTGTCATATAATAAGGGTAAGGATGGAGACTGGACTTTGACTGCTAGTTTGGTAGGGAATGTTTGTTTCCAGAGAAAAATTGTGGCAGGCTGTCATCAGGTAGGAAACCTTATATGTACAGGAAAATGGGAAAGTAAGGTATGGTGGTCAGGAGGTACTGCCACAGAGGGAACTGATAAAAGGGCCCTGTTTAAGGTAAACGGGTTCTCTTTTTTTTAAAAAAGATCCAGATAATCAGACCCTTGAATGGCTGGCTCCTGATGGACTATACTGGATATGTGGTAAGATGGCATATGGGGTTCTACCTAAATCCTGGTGTGGAGCTTGTGTCCTGGGAATAATTGGACCAGGATTCTTTTTGCTTCCCCTTAAAACTCGACAGGTTTTAGGTGTCCCGGTATATGATGAGGTGGGAAACTTAAGACAAAGAAGACATGTAGATACATCTGCAATAGGAAAAGTTAGGGTTGGAGGTAACCAACATAGTTGGGGAAGTGAAGAATGGCCTGCAGAGCGAATTATTGAGGTTTATGGACCGGCTATATGGGCGGAAGATGGCATGTATGGCTATCGGACCCCTATATACATTCTGAACCGTTTAATTCGTCTGCAAGCGGTGGTTGAAATCATTACCAACGAAACTGTAAAAGGTCTTACTCAATTAGCTAGGGAAAGTGTCAAATCAAGGACATATCTTATGCAGAATAGGTTGAAAGTACAGCAACACATCAGTATTGTAGTTAAGTGAACTTAAAACGTATCCTCATAAACTTGAGTTTATCTTGAAGCACAGAGAAGAAAGAAAAGTTGAACTCTGTTTTTCATCTCGTCTAGGTGGCCAGACCAAACTGGGTGAGTTATTTTCCTTCCTCTCAATACCTTCAATTCTTTTCTAACAATTTAAAATTCATATCTCTAGAGATCAGGCATTTAACAGTTGTGATTACCTTGAAGGTACACAAAAGACTTAGACATACACACTAGTCATTCCCGCCTTAAATTTCAGTTGAATTAGGGAAGGCACAGATCTTAACAAAATAATTTTTAACAGAAATCACATCAAACTAATCAATTCAAATTATCTGAGTCTTCCCATTTAGACAGGCTTTTCTTTTTATTACCTGCTAAACCCCAGGTGGGAAGAACAATAAACAATTTCTTCTCTATTCTTAGTTCTTTCAGAGTTCTCTGGCTCTTTTAAGAATGGTAAATTATCAGAATCTTTATAACACTGCTGTATTTCTTTTCTCCTACTCTGGGTTCCTCCTACCACACATAACAGCATAAACTAACCATATCTTCTTTGGTCAGCCCCAACGTCTGAATCATCTTACTGTATGGTGGGGCTTCTCAACTTCTAAATATTTTTCCTTTAAGGACTAGTCAGGTCTATTTGCAGTTTGGGATTCTTTCTAATTGTTTTAGTGAACTTCTCACTTTTTCTCTGCCCTGGGATGTTCTGTCTAGCTCTTTCTAGCTTGGATCTCCCAGCAGACGCTGGCCTATTTTTAAAGATCCAAAATATATAGAGACTTTTGTTCACACATCATTTGCACTTAGCCAGGGCTCTCATGAGCAAGTTTGAACTCCACTTTCTTTTATTTGGCCAAATTGGTTTTCCTGTGTCATCCCTCAGCAAAGCCCATTTCCTACATCTGTTTTCCTCTCTCTTCTTCAGGCTGGCCAGGACAGGCATCTGCCTCTTGGCCTATGCCTCAAACAAGTTTCCTGAAGGGGTATCTACCACCCTCGAGCTGCAACTTCCCATGTTTCCCCTTCCTATGTGGGTTTTTACACTTTGGTTCAGCCGGGCTACACAACATCAGTTCTGCCACTGATTCTCAGACCCCTCTTATAAGCAGAAATCTGGGAGGACCTGCTGCCTCCCAACACAGACTATGGACACCTTCTACACTCCACAACTTCACAATTTCCTAAAAATCCTGGGATTTGCTTTTGGGATTTTCACAGGAAAAAAAGGAACAACAATTTTTCTTTTTCTTTTTTTTCATTTGCATGGGCACATAGTGAGTGGAGGCTATTGATGTAAGCTATGCACTGAAGTACTTCTGCTTTAGAGTATCTGGGGCTTAGTCCCCTTGGCATTTGCAATGCTACACAAGCTGTCATTTCAGGGTGGTCTCTCCTCTTCATAGGTTGCAGTCTTTAAGATAGGTTTCTTTTCAGGGTGACTCTTTCTGACCTGACATTTGGGATTTCTTCTCACTTGAGCCACGTAGACTTGCATGACTTCTACTTGGCATTTGTGAAGTCAGTCAGGGTTCTGTTTCACTACTATTTGCCACCCATTTTCTAAGACACTGCCACTGACCTACGGCGCCGGACATTCCCACGGTCACCAATAGAAACTGCAATGGCTTAACCACCCACACAATTCTAGAGTCTCATTAGGATACGCCAGTTCCATTAGGAAGGGACGTTCCCAGACCCAGGGACGTGATCAGGCTCCCTCTTCTACTCTCAAGGAGTAGGCCTATAATTCCCACAATACTTGCCTGCAGGCGTCTTCTTTTTTCTTTCTCTTTTTTTTTTATTGAAAAAGTTTTCAATTACACATTTTTCCCCCTTTTTCCCCCCCTCCTCCCTAACCCCCCCCTCACCCCCCATCCCCCCTGTGACTTCTTCAAAATAAAAACCTAGTACATAACAGATTATATAATATTTTACCATCCCCTTACTCCCCCCTCCAAATACTGACCCTTACTTCTAGTGATATTATTAATATTATTACTTCCCCCTCTTACCAAACACTTCAAAATAACATTCCATTATAACACTGTATGATAACTTCTGATTTAACACAGTAATATTATTATAACTCCCAATTTATCGATAGTCTGCCCTTTTTTTCCCCCTTCCCCATACTTATGTCTGTATATTAATATAGCATTTCAAAACAACCTTCCACTTTAAAACTATATAATAAATCCTACTTTAACATTTAATCTTTTGCGTATATTAATATAACATTTCAAAGCAGCCTTCCCCATGAATTCTAGTTTTGCATTTATTCTACTCTATCCATTTCCTCCACTCCCATATATATGTCTCTTAAGCATCCCTTTTTTTAATCTATACAATCAATACACTAGCCTGTCTCCACCCACTTTCCTACAAGATTACCATGCACAACAATTCTTAATATCTTTATTCTTCTGCCCATCCTACTAAAAAAAATATTCCCTTATATAAACAAAATCAATGACTTTAAACTTATAATCCATATAATATCTTCTTTGATGTCTTTCCACTGGATTGCTGACTCCATCATCCGGACTAGGGTAACATAACATCCCAGTTGCAACAGAGTATTCAAAATCCTCAGTTATCATCTGCCCCCATCAGTAATGAATATCTTCACATATATATAAAAAAAAGAAAACAACCACCCGAGTGACTTTATAATTGTAATCCATATCTGTAATAGTGGCTTTCTTCAGGATTATTAATTCCCATTCTCATAATGGGGTAACATCCAGATCTTCTGCATGCCCCAGCATAACTCTCTTGCCTTATAGCTCAACATAAATATAATACGTTAATCAATAAAAAAAAACCAAAAATAGATAATTCCAATCCAACAATTCATAGGCCCTTTTCACATCCCAAAATTACAGCATTGCAGAGGTCTGTCACTCTCCTCAGGATGATATCAACCACTACTTCGCCTCATCCATCTTTTCATATGTTCAGTCATGTATTTTTTCAAAGTAACTGACTTTACTGTTGCTTAGTTTAGAAATTTTTATTTTTGTGAGACCTGTTTCTTTTTTTCCTTTCTTTTTGTGGGTTGGCTCTCCATCCTGATTTCCTTCCTGCCAGTTGTGTATCAACTGGTCGATTTTCATTCTGTTTTATAACTTGATCCTGTTGGTTTTGTTTTTGTGAATCATATTTCTTTTCTGTAAGTTGTATATCAATTGGTTGGTTTCCATAGTTATCTGTAACTTGGCGAGTCATCACGTTAGAATCCGATGCCACTTCTCTCTTATTTATAAATAATCCATCTGAGGTATCTGAAGAATCCAAAGGCAATTCATCTGCAAAGACCTCTGTAACTCGATATTTTTCGTTTATTTCTAGCTCCTTCTGCTTGTCTTGTGTTGTGCATAAAGATGTTAAGTAATGATTGTAATGTAGAAAATATACAGCAATGTATTGAAAAGGAAGTTTTATTGATGCAATATAATTTTACTGAATATGCGATCAGACTGAGAGGATTACATAAAAATAACAGAGAGGATTTAAGAAAAATATCTTCTGAAGTTCTGGCTGGGATTTTAAAGGTTCAACCTGAGGAGGTACTTTGTAGGATCGATAGAGTTTATAGAATAAACTCCTGGATTGCAAAGCAAAGGCAATTGCCTAGAGATGTGGTGATTTATTTTACAGATAAAGATATAAGAAATAATATTGTGCAGAAATCCTTTAAGTCTACTTTGCAATTTTTTGGAAGAAAGATTTGGATTTATAAAGAGCTCCCGCCTAAGATATTATTGGAAAGAAAGAAATTTGGCTTCTTGGTGGCTGAGCTTAAAAAAAGAAATATCTTATTCAGATGGAATATTCCAATTGGTATAATATTGAGATATCAAGGAGAAAGATATCAATTAAATACTGTTGAAAAAGCGGAAGAATTTTATCAAAAAATTTTAAAAATGAACTTAACATCTTTTTTCTTTCTCAGCTGGCGTTTTTGGTTAGCTTATCTTGATTTCGTAAGGTTCTTGGGTCGGTTGGAGCCATCGAGTACCCAGAGGGGCCGTCTGCTTCCTTCCAGAAAACTCTCAGTGGCGCCTGAAGTTTGGCAAGACGGTCTCACCTGGGTACTGACTATCACAAGCCCCATTTGTCTGCGGATGATGGGTGGACCTTAATCCCTGGGCGGAGCCTATTAGCGCTAGGAACTCTTTCCAGAAATGGGAGGTAAATTGGACACCCCTATCAGAGATTATACGCTTTGGGGCACCGTGTAATCTGTACACATGTTGGACAAACATTTTCGCAAGTGTTTTTGCAGAAGGAATCTTGGGACATGAGATAAAATGCACTTGTTTGGAAAACAAATCAGTGACCACCCAAATAATTGTGCTCCCCCCACTTTCGGGCAATTCCACAATAAAATCCGTAGAGATCTCTCTCCAAGGGGCCTCTGGCCTGGCAACGCTTTGAAGTAATCCAGGTGGCTTCCCCGGAGGTCTCTTGGCTGAGGCACACACGGGGCAGCTAGCTATGTATGCCTCTATGTCTTTCTTGAGTGCGGGCCACCAGAACTGTCGTTTGACTAAATGTAGAGTTTTGACAAATCCGAAATGCCCAGCAACTTTGGCATCATGAGCGCGCTGTAAGATCGTTGCTCTCAGACTGGCGGGAACATATAACTTGGCTCCCACCCAAGGCAGACCATCGCGCAGTGTACACTCATTCGAGTGGGCTCGAAACCACTTGTCGGTCTTGAGAGCTTCTTGTATTCGCTTAGACAAGTTGCCCGATAAAGCTGGACCTGCCTTAGCCTGTGCTCGAGTAGTTACTGGTGCCGCCAGCTGAGTTGAGGGGATGATTGGCCGAATCACTTCCTCTCTAGCACTGTTGTATTGTGGCAATCTGGAAAGTGCATCTGCCATAAAGTTCTTCCCTCCAGGAAGATAGCGCAGGGAAAATTTAAAACGTTTGAAATGCTGAGCCCAACGGACTTGCTTTGGGGATAGTTTACGTGGCGTTTTCAAAGCTTCCAAGTTCTTGTGGTCAGTCCACACCTCAAAGGGGTGCTTAGCCCCTTCAAGGAATTGCCTCCACGTTAACAGGGCCCAACGCACCGCGAAAGCCTCCTTCTCCCATATGGCCCATCTCCTCTCGGTCTCCGTTAGTTTACGGGAATTATAAGCACAGGGTTGCAGCTTTCCATCTGCATTCATTTGCAGAAGTACTGCTCCTACTGCTACATCGCTGGCATCAGCCTGTACAACAAACGTTTTTTCCATGTCGGGATGCTTAAGGACTGGTTCAGCAGCAAACAAGCATTTTAGTTTCTCAAAAGCCGCCTGAAAGTCCATAGTCCATTCGAGGAGTCGGGAGGGCTTTGGCTTTACTTCTACTTTTGTCTTCAAAAGATTGGTAATCGGCAGAGCGATTTTGGCGAATGAGGGGATAAACTGTCTATAGAAGTTAGCAAATCCCAGGAAGCTCTGTAGTTGTTTGCGGGTGCATGGTGGGGCCCATTCCAACACTGCCCGGACCTTTTCCAGATCCATCTTTTTTTTTTTTTTTTTAATTTGATTTATATGCCGCCCTTCTCCGGAGACTCAGGGCGGCTTACAATGCGTTAAGCAATAGCCTTCATTCTTTTGTATATTTTATACAAAGTCAGCTTATTGCCCCCACAAACTGGGTCCTCATTTCACCTACCTTAGAAAGGATGGAAGGCTGAGTCAACCTTGAGCCTTGGAGAGATTCGAACCAGCAGAAATTGCAGGCAGCTGTGTTAATAACAGGGTGCACTAAACCCCTGTACTATTCAAGGCTCTTTATTCCCTCGTGCGAGATGCGGTATCCGAGATAGTCAATTTTGTCTTGGTGGAATTCACACTTTGAGAGTTTGGCGTATAGTTCAGCAGCCCTGAGTTTTTTCAGGACAGTCCTCACCAATTTCACATGGTCGTCCATGTTCTCGGTATAGATAAGAATGTCATCCAAGTAGACCAGCAACCCCTTGTATAAGTGTTCATGCAGTACTTCGTTGATTAATTGCATGAACACAGCAGTGGCTCCTTGAGCACCCTAAACTGGAAACATCCCAGCGGGCAGTTAAAAGCCGTTTTCCATTTATCCCCTTCCTTAATTCGAACTCTGTAGTAAGCCTCTCGTAAGTCAAGCTTGGTGAAGATTTTCCCCTTGCCTAGGTGGGGCAGCATGTCCTTCATAAGCGACATAAGTAGACATTTTCTGCGCAAATGGCGTTCAAATTTTTGTAGTCAGCAACTATGCAAAAGGACCCATCTTTCTTCTCCCAGAACATTACTGGTGCTGCCACCCTCGGCCGGGCTGGTTGGATAAAACCCTGTTCTAGGTTTTTGTCAATAAAGTTCCGTAGTTCCCCCAGCTCCCGAGGGGTCATGGGGTAGATTTTTGGCTTAGGGAGCTTCACTCCAGGATGGTACAGTCCGTCGGTCTATGGGGAGGTAACACATCCGAGGCCTTTTCACTGAAAACCTCTCGGAGGTCCCAATATTCCTTTGGAATCTTCTCCTCCCCTTCTATGTGGTCTATTGCTGTTTCCGCCTCCTCGTATTCCCCTCCGTCCTCTGAAAGGGGTTCTTTCCTGTCTTTCCCTGGTTTCTCGGAGCGAATGCGCAAAACTCCCATCCTCTAATTTACGTGCGGGTTCCATTTATTTATTTATTTTATTTATTTTATTTAAATTTGTATACCGCCCTTCTCCTGGTGGACTCAGGGCGGTGCACAGCCAAGTAAAAAACATCCAATACAAAATTTAAAAATTTAAAAGAATTATACCCTTTGGCTGAAAATTAAGAACCTTACGACTAAAACCCATTAAACAATTAAAAAATCTAATATCTCAAAAACGGGGGGGGGGGTTCACGCCAGCCCTGTTTGATGGAAGAAAAAAGTTTTTAGGGCGCGGCAAAAAGCCCGGAGATCTGATATCCTCCGTATCTCCGGGGGCAAATCGTTCCAGAGGGCAGGTGCTGCCACAGAGAAGGCCCTCCCCCTGGGGGTCACCAGCCGACACTGCCTAGCTGACGGCACCCTGAGGAGTCCCTCTCTGTGGGAGCGTACTGGCCGGTGGGAGGCTATTGGCGGCAGAAGGCGGAGCCAAGGTAATCCAAGTATGAGGGGCCGCTCCATGCCAGGGGCCACAATGAAACTAAGAGTCTCTAGATGATCCCCCAACTGAATCTCGATGAGTTCAGTCACAAAACTGGCTGGGCACCCTCCTGCCACTGATCCATCTAGCTGACAGAAAGCGATAGGCCTTCTCAATGTTTTTAGTCTTAGGCCCATCTTTTCCACCACTTTTGGGCTGATTATGCACCTAGTGCATTCAAAGTCTAGGAGGGTTGGCAACTGCTCGTGAGCCCCGGTGGATGGCACCCTTAACTCTACAGGGATGATCATGGAGCCCCCATTGTGACTCACCAGGTTGTTGTCGTTGGACTCGGTGTCAGTCTCACTGTTGTCCACGACGGTCGGAGTTCCCAACTCACCCTGTTTTCGGGGAGCGAACTCAACGACTTCTCCTTTCAGGGTGGACTTGCGGGCTTTTGTGGGAGCTTTGTCAGCCTTCTTCCCTCCGGGGCCGGTTGATTTTGGTGCTGGCTTGGAGAAACACTCAGCCGCTCGGTGTCCTTCATTTCCACATTTGAAACACGCGAAGGATTTTGGCTTGGGTTTGGGCTCTGTCTTCCCCACTGCTGTCTTCGGTGCCCCCGTACGGAAAGAGGAGGATGACTGATCCCAGGCACAGCCACCACGGATCTGGCTTCGGGCCAGGTCGATCTCTACATCTACTGCTACCACGTACCAGCTCTGCAGATCTTCGAGGACCCCGCGTGCTCTGCAATCTTTGTAAATGTCCTCATTCAATCCATCTTTATAGTTTTTTAATAGGGCCACCTCTGACCACCCTCTCATGAAAGGGGCCAGCTCGCAGAACTCTTGAGTGTACTCTGCCACTGATCTCCGGCCCTGGTGAATGCCCTTCATTCTGATTCTCGCCTTCTGCTTGGCTAGGGGGTCCTCAAAGCGCGTTCTGAGGGCTCCCATAAAGAGGTTGTAATTTCTCAGCAGGGGGAGTTGTTAATGTGAAGGCCCACCATCCATTCGGCTGCCACTCCCTCTAGGGCATTTGTAACGCACCTCACTCGTGCTGCATCCGACAGATAGTCCTCCCCCCAGTCCTGCATGTTGTTCCACACTTGGGTTAAAAAAAATCCCTAGGTTTTTGGTTCTCCTCCAAACTTGTCTGGTAGGTGGGGGGATTTTTGGCTTTCTTCGCCTCTGGGGTGGAGCCTGCAATGCTGGGGCCCCCTGGACTGCTGCATCTCTCGCCTGAGATTCAGAGGCTTGAGATGTTCCTTCCCCAGCTTGCTCTTCCTCTCCCCCACAAGCAGCCATCTCTGGGTCTTCCCTGGGGTGGTCTCCTCCCTTCCCAGTTGGGTAAACATACCTCTCCCGGGCCCGACGGCTGTCTTCGGCATCCCTGAGAAGTTGCATAGCTTGGGCGACCATGAGGCTTTCTTTCTGCTCTTGCATCCATGCCGATTCTCCCCTTCAGGGTCTGGCACTTGTTACTCCTTGAGGGGTCCTTCCCCAGTCCGGTAGCCTCCCCACTCCAGTCGACCATCTGGCTCGCTCTGATTCCTCTCCCAGTCATAATTTTTCCATCCATTCCAAAGTCCCCCCCCCCCCCCGGTGGAGGGAAGGAATTGTAGAGCCAGCAGTTCCCATCTGGTCTTGATCACTGTCTTGATCAGACATCGTTTGGTTGCAGCCCCCTCGGTAGTTATCCGGGATGGCTGTAGAAGTGTGATCTTGCTTAATGTCAGGCGTGCCTCCTTTCAGATTTCAGGAAAGAATGAACCCGACTCCATTTTCATAGATAAAGGTACTTTTACTAAAATTGAACTGAATGCAGCCAAGAAAAGCAAGATCTGAGGCAATAGGCACGAAAATCACATATAGAAAGCATCCCCTCCCACTGTCCAGCATAAATCATCCAATCCAAAGGTCCTCCAGAGGTCAGGTGGAATCACACGTCTGGCAGTGTCATCAATCTGGAATGTCAGGACCATTGACTCGATAGCAGCTTCAAAGGCACAGGACTGCAGCTAAGTTTCGCTTTCGTTTCCCCTGTCCTCCCATCCTCCAGCACGCTTCCCCGTCTAGCAACTTCCTAGCTCCCCCTCCTCCGTTACCATGGCAGCCGACAAGCAAGCATTGAAAGAGCGGAGGCTGATATTGGTTTTGCTTTGCTGACTTAATTTTCCATGCTATCTCTCTTTGTGTGGTCAAATTAATTTTATGTTTTATCAAATTTATTTTTCCTTTGGTCGTTTTATTTCTGTAGGTCAGATTCAGATTCTTTAAGCTCTTTTAACAGGTTGTCTTGTTCTTGTTGTTTGTTTTTATTTTTCTTCACCATATACACAATTGTTAGACCTCTTATGTATGCTTTTGCCGTGTCCCATAAATTTTTAAGAGAAGTTTCCCCTTTTGTGTTTATCCTGAAGAATATGTTCATTTCTTTTTCAATCATCTGAATGTATTCTTTGTCTTTTAATTTTTCTTTATTTATCATCCATCTTTTTCTTGTCCATTGTCCTTTCCATATTACTTTTACTGGGTTATGATCTGCCCACATATTTGTCATTATTTCCACTTCTTCTACATCTTTTCGAAGCTCTGTCGTCATCCATGCCATGTCTATTCTAGACCATGATTGGTGTGGACTAGAATAGAATGTGTATTGTTTTTTCTCTTTATTTACCTCCCTCCATGTATCATGAAGACATAGTTCCTGTATCATCTCTTTAAACGTAACTGGAAGTGTCTTTTTCTTGGTTTTCTTGTTCTTATTACTCTGGTAGTCTTTTTTCACGTCCGTAATTGCATTGAAGTCACCTATCTTATTATTTATTTATTTATTTATTTATTTATTTATTTGATTTGATTTCTATACCGCCCTACTCCCGAAGGACTCAGGGTGGTGCACAGCCAAACAATAAAACACATACATACAAAATTTAAAAGTAGAATTAAAATCAAATTAAATAGTTTTGGCCCAGACAAATTAAAACCCCAAACTATTTAAAACCAATTTTAAAATTTGAATATATAAAATACTAAAAGATATTAAAAAATTAAAAATCTTTTATAAAAGAGGGAGAAAATTAGGCCAGGCCCGCCTGGTGAAATAATAAGGTGAGCGCGGCGGAAGGTGCGCAGATCCGGGATCCTCCGTATCTCCGGGGGGAGCTCGTTCCAGATAGTAGGTGCCCCCACAGAGAAGGCTCTCCCCCTGGGGGCCGCCAGTTGGCATTGTTTGGCCGACGGCACCCGGAGGACCCCCTCTCTATGGGAGCGTACCGGCCGGTGGGAGGCTATTGGTGGTAGTAGGCGGTCCCGCAAGTACCCAGGTCCTGAGCCATGGAGCACTTTAAAGGTGGTAACCAAAACCTTGAAGCGCACCCGGAAGACCACCGGGAGCCAGTGCAGCTCGCGCAGGAGGGGTGTTACATGGGAACGCCATGTCGCTCCCGTCACTACCCGCGCTGCTGCGTTCTGGACCAGTTGGAGCCTCCGGGTGCTCCTCAAGGGGAGCTCCATGTAGAGAGCGTTGCAATAGTCCAGGCGGGAGGTGACAAGGGCATGAGTGACCGTGCGTAATGAGTCCCGATCCAGAAAGGGACGCAACTGGCGGATCAGGCGAACCTGATGAAAAATCCTCCCGGTCACGGCCGTCAAGTGCTCTTCTAAAGACAGCCGTGAATCCAGGAGGACGCCCAAGTTGCGCGCCCTCTCCGTGGGGGCCACTGATTCGCCCCCAATAGTCAGTGATGGCACCAACCTACTATATCGGGACGTCGGAAACCACAGCCACTCGGTCTTGGATGGGTTGAGCCTGAGCCTATTCCTCCCCATCCAGACCCGCACAGCCTCCAGGCACTGGGACATCACTTCAAGGGCATCGTTGGGGTGGTCTGGAGTGGAGATGTACAGCTGGGTGTCGTCAGCATACTGGTGGTACTTCACCCCAAAACCACGGATGATCTCGCCCAGAGGCTTCACATAAATGTTGAACAGGAGGGGCGAGAGGACCGACCCTTGCGGCACCCCGCATATGAGGGGCCTCGGGGTTGACCTCTGCCCCCCTGTCAACACAGACTGCGACCGGTCAGAGAGAAAGGAGGAGAACCACTGCAATACAGTGCCTCCCACCCCTAACTCTTCCAACCGGTGCAGCATGATACCATGGTCGATGGTATCAAAAGCCGCTGAGAGATCTAACAGGACCAGGACAGAGGAGCATCCCCTGTCCCGAGCCCTCCAGAGATCATCTACCAACGCGACCAATGCCGTTTCCGTGCTGTACCCGGGCCTGAAGCCCAACTGGAACGGATCTAGATACATCGTTTCATCCAGGTGCTGGGGGAACTGTTGCGCAACCACACTCTCAACAACCTTTGCCACAAAACGAAGGTTGGAGACCGGACGATAATTTACCAACATTGCCGGGTCCAGGGAAGGCTTCTTGAGGAGAGGCCTCACCACCGCCTCTTTCAAGGCAGCAGGAAAGTCACCCTCACCCAACGAAGCATTTATAATCCCCTGGAGCCAGCCTCGTGTCACTTCCCGGGAAGCCAGTACTAACCAGGAAGGACACGGGTCCAATAAACAAGTGGTTGCGTTCTGTCTGCCCAGAATCCTGTCCACGTCCTCAGGGGTCACAGGATCAAACTCATCCCAGATAACATTCTCAAGACCTGCCCCTGTCTCTCCCCCTGAGACTACCCAGTCAGAGTCCAAATCTTCCCAAATCTGAGTGATTTTGTCATACAGATACTGAACAAAATCCTCGGCTCTACCCTCCAAGGGATCCTCCCGCGCTTCCTGATGGAGCAGGGAGCTGGTCACCCTAAAGAGGGCGGCCGGGTGGTTATCTGATGATGCAATAAGAGCAGCAAAATAGCTACATTTCGCTGCTTTTATCGCCACTAGGTAATTCCTAATATGGGATCTTACTAGTGTCCGGTCAGATTCAGAAAGACTGGCCCTCCAACTACTCTCTAGACATCTTTTCCGGCGCTTCAACTTCCTCAGCTCCTCGGTAAACCAAGGAGCCAATTGAGATCGGCGCCGGGTCAGAGGCCGCAAAGGCACGACCCGATCCAGAGCTCCAGCAGCCGCCCTATCCCAGGCGGCCGCTAGGTCTCCAGTCGAGGCGTGTGCCAGAGCCTCAGGAAATGGCCCAAGCTCCATCTGGAATCTGTCAGGTTCCATCAGGCGCCTGGGGCGGAACCATCTTACCGGCTCCGCCTCCCTGCGGTGGGGTGCAGTGGTTCGAAGGTCGAGACGAAGGAGAGAGTGATCTGACCATGACAAGGGTTCGGTAACTATATCCCCTATCTCAAGATCCCTCAACCACTGTCCAGAGACAAAAACCAGATCCAGCGTGTTTCCCCCTGTGTGGGTAGGGCCATGAATTAACTGGGTGAGGTCCATAGCTGTCATGGAAGCCATGAACTCCCGAGCCATCTCAGACATCTCACCCACGGACGGCAGGTTGAAATCCCCCATGACCATAAGCCTAGGGGTATCAACTGCCACCGCGGCGATGACGTTGAGTAGCTCAGGCAGGGCTGTTGCCACGTGGCAGGGAGCCAGGTACGTGATCAGCAAACCCATCTGAACCTCATGCCCCCATTTCACAAAAAGGGATTCACAGCCGGCCGTCTGAGGAACAGTGGCCTCCCTCGGTCTCAGACCTTCTTTAATAATAACCGCTACCCTCCCGCCCCTCCCCTGTGACCTCGGCTGATGGAATGCTTGGAAACCTGGTGGGCACATTTCAATGAGGGGAACCCCCCCTCCTGGCCCAACCAGGTCTCCGTAACACCTGCCAGGTCCGCACCCCCTTCCTGAACAAGATCACAAATGAGGGGGGCTTTATTTACTACGGACCTGGCATTGCACAGCATCAGCCGAAGGCCTGGGTCCTGAGGGTCTATGCAACCTGAGGAGCGAGTAGAGCCTTGGGGGCCGGAGCACGCCACCGCTTGTAGGCAGCGAGTGCGCACTCCCCTAACACGATATGGCCCCCTGCTCCCGCCATATCTACCCCTCCCACCTACAGTACTGATGTTCAAAAAACTATCCGGACAAGCTCTAACCCCACCCTTGACCCCGGGTCCCCCACCCCCCAAGAGAGAGAATTCCCTCAATCAGGGCAAATAATAAGCCCATTTAGGTGGACACAGTACCCAGGAGGGGGAGGAGAAAAAGGGCTGGTATCTATGCGACGGAAAACCCCTCCGTCACCCCCCAGCCCTATTTTTCTCAGTTCTTCCGGGATGACGACTAGCATCCAAACCCCAGCC
Source organism: Pituophis catenifer annectens (assembly GCF_029215685.1). Classification (NCBI taxonomy): domain Eukaryota; kingdom Metazoa; phylum Chordata; class Lepidosauria; order Squamata; family Colubridae; genus Pituophis; species Pituophis catenifer. The sequence continues at coordinate 17,393,361 of NW_027256885.1, forward strand.
TCCATTGAATGTCACAGGGGGCCTCGAGGTCCTCTACAGCCGCCAAGATATCCCAGAAGGGGGTCTCTCTTCTCCAGTCCTAAGACACGTTTATACTCCTCTCAGTTTTCACCCTCCAGCAAGCCCCTTTCTCCGGCAATAGGGCCTGAGAACAGCTCCAGTACTTCCGTGGGGTGTGCCATGGCCCAGTTTAATGTTAATGAATTATAGAATTCATTTTGGTTATTATTTGGTGCATAAATTGAAATCAATAATATTGTTTTTTGTTCTGTTTGTATTTCAATCATTAAGATCCTTCCATCCTCATCTGTGTGTATTTGTTTTGTTTTCAAATGTTTTTTTTGATATAAACTGCTATTCCTCGCTTTTTTTGTTCTGCTAATGAAGTATATAGATTTCCTAGTCTTGGGTTCTCTAGCATCTTTCTGTGTTGTTTCTTAATGTGTACTTCCTGCAAATTTATGATATCCATCTCCAATCTTTGTAACTTTGTAAATGTTTGCATTCTTTTGGCTGGTGCATTTAAACCGTTTATGTTTATTGAAATCATTTTTATTTCTTGCTCCATCTTCGTTCTTATTTGTTCGTTGTCCTTAGTCTTCTTGTATTTCTTGTTACTATTTGTGTTTTTCCCCTCGCTCCCTCTCTCTCTATTCGTTCTCTTTCCAAACTTCTCTTTTCCTCTTGTTCTCCTTCAGTTTCTTCCGTAACATATTCTTCCTGGCTTTTACTCTCCAATACCTCCCTGCTTTCTTGATCTTCCTCCAAGGCAAAATGATGTTCAAAAAATTCCTGGGCCTTTTCCAAGGTATCTATCTTAAATTTATTCTCTTGCCAAGAAATTAGGATGCCCTCCAGTATCATCCATCGAAACATGACTTTATATTTGTTTAATTGTGATGTGAGAAAATTGTAATTTTTTCTCTGGTCTCTTACTCATCTTGGAATTTGTTTGAGTGTTATTATCTCCTTTCCTTTATACAATATTACCTCATCTCTCATTTTTTAATAGATTTCTTCCTTTATTGTTTTTTTAGTAAATCTAACGTGCACTTCCTTTGGCAATTTGTGCCTACGTGCATAATTTGTGTGCACTTTATAGACCTCATCAATGTCCCTTCGTATATTCTCCTTCTCTCTTTGTGTTGTTTCTGCCAGGATTTCCGCCATTATCTCTCCTAAGTTTTCATCCTTATTTTCCGTAATATTCTGGAACCTAAGATAAAATGATGCCTTCTCCATTTCCAGATGCACAATCGATTCTTCTAGTTCCCTACTGGTTGACATCTGTTCTTGTTCTAACGTCTTTATTTTCTTATCTGTTTGTTCCATTTTTGATTCTAGTTTTTGGATCCTTTGCTCATTCCTAGAGATGTTCTGTTGGTTTTTTTCTATTTTATCGTCCATTTTTTTAATATTGTCTTTTATTTCTCCCACATCAGATTTAAGGTCCTCATGATTTCTTTTTGTTTCCTCATGATTATTCACAATGGATTCTTGTGTCTTGTTCATTGCCTCCTGGATCATTGCCAACACTGATTGAATATTTTGTATACTGGAAATGGAGCCTGTCTTTTCTTTATTTGCTCCCAGCATGCTTTCTATCGACCTTTGCTGTGCTGGGGATGCTGTAAGAGATGTCATATTTGAGGTTGTTTTCTTATTTATTTTGGTTATCGTTGTTGTGCCTGTGCTTGTCATTTTTACTATTTGCTACAAGTTCTTCCAAATTTTCATACAATGACTTACTTTTAATATCCTTAAATTTGTTACCTATAAGGGTCACTTAAATAGTTTTTAAATTTAACCTAAATAGTGCACTTCCTTAAATGTCAATCTATATTTATAATATTATGACTATAGCTGTATAAATATGTTTATCACTCTACAAGGCTATATATTTTACTATATATATTCTATGTCCCTCTATGTACTTATTTAGGACTCTATAAATTTTAGCACATATATACGTTTATGAAAGAGAAGAAAAATGAGGGAAATGAGGGGAAAAAAATTTAAAACTCTAAAAATTCATTAATTTGTTAACAGTATAGTTAGTGCTATATATGTAATCAAATATGAAGATAGGTAGATATAATTAGCAGTTACTTAAGGTTCATATTCAACATCAATAATCCAGTTTATCTCAATCATTAACCACTAATTACCAATTAATAATCAACAATTACTAATAATTAATTCTAATTAGAATAGTCAAATATCATTAATCACTTGGTCTATGTATATATATTTTGATGTTCTTCTTCCATACAGTCCTCTCTCACTCTTGCATCATTCTCTACTCAGTCCTCTGTTCAGTCCTTTTTTTCCACCCTCCTTTGTCTGCCGCTTAGCCTCCACTTCGACTCTCTTCAAATATAGTTTTTACTGCCACTCTCCAAAAATGTCCAAATATCCAATTTCAACAATTTTAGATAAAAAGTTCCAAGTTCGTTATTTTTGTTATTTTCCAACTCTGCTCCATCTATATTTCCATTAGAACCACCACTTCTCCAATCACCACTCCAGTTCCGCCACTCGTTATCTCTTTTCCGATCTTTAAAGCCTTCCGTCAATCTCACAGTCCTGGTCCAATGCACCGTCTTCTAGAAAATCTGTTTATTTTAGAGTCAACACCTCTCTCAAGCCTCAAAATATATCCGTTGGAGTTTTCTTCCTCCTCTCACCCGCTCTCTCACCTTTCGCGCAGTCACTACCTGTCAAAGTTCCTTCTTCCACTCCTCTCCCTTTTCGTCACCGTGTTTATCTGGCTGCAAATCTGCCGCTGATTTTGGAGCCTCGATCTCTCTGCTCTTCCCTTCCACGATATAGTTGTACCTCACTTTTTTAAAAAAGTCTCTTCTTGTACTGTTGCGATCTGTTGATTCAATTTTCGCTTCCTACTCCTCGGTTGTCAGCGCTTCGGGCCAGCCAAAATGGCTGTTTTTTTCCCCACCGGAATTAAGAGGTTTCTCCTGAACCTTCGGGACAATTGCTTTTTCCCCCGAGGTTCTTGAAGATTTCTCTTTTTTCTATCAATCTCTCCGGTATCAATAGTGCCTAATTTGGCTTCCTGGCTGGGAATATTGGAGCTACAAGAACGGAGCCCCGTTCTCTCGCTCCATGCACGCTGACGTCACCACCGGAAGTCCTCTACCTCCCCATTTTTGGGATCAGCGGTGGTACAAGATGCTGGCCAATATAAAAATTAATTTTTTCAAAGAATATGAACTGATTGTGAAAATAAGGGAAAGCAGATTGGACAGTGTGTAATAAGATTGAAATATGGATAATTTTTGGACTTTAAATTAGAAATTAGAAACCGGAAAGGTCTAAATTGGAACGAATAGACTTTAGATCAATGAAAATAAGTTGTGAAGGTATACAGTGCCATCTAGTGGTGAAAAAATCATATATATATATTTTTTTGGAAGTGTGGAATGAACAAAGAATGACCTTGAGTAACATTTGAGATAAACTGTCTTATGACTCAGTGGGAGTAAAACAGGAGAAGGGGAAGAAGAAAAAAGATTAACAATTGAATAATAGTTCAAAGACTACTTTGTTGGAATTGTTTTTTCTGCTGATATATTATTTTTGCTGACTATCTGGAGTGCAATTTTTTGGATCTTTTCTCTTCCTTTCTTCTTCTTCTTCTTCTTCTTCTTCTTCTTCTTCTTCTTCTTTTTTTTTGCTGTTTAAAACCTGAAATGTGGAAAAGCTAAAATTGGGATATTGTATTTTTCTTTCTTTTTTTTTTTCTCCTTTTTTGGATTTTGCATTTCTTGACATTTAATATTTTGTATTTGGGATAATTACTCTTTTTTCTTCTACTTATTGTTTTTTAGTGCATTTCGATAATCAGATTTTTATTTTTTATTTGCCTATATTTTTTCTTTACTCTCTTTTTTATAGTTGGGTTTTTTATATTTTTTGGCTGACCTTTGGACTTCTTGCTTTTGTTTCTTGATTATTAAAATTTTTTGGCAGTTGGTGTTGTTTTTTCTTTTTTCTTCCACTGCCTGGATATTCTTTCTTCTTCTTCTTCTTTTTTCTCATTTCAGTTTCCCTTTAGGGGGAACATTAGTGTTTGGTTTTGTGTATATCATTTGTTAAACATATGGATTAGGGTATCAAGAACCTGAAGATCTGTGGTGACCAGGATGATAAACGTGGATTATAAATATTGATTTATGAAATTTGGATTATAAATTGGGCGATTTGAAAGTAGAGAGTAAAATGAAGAAGCAACCACAATATTTATCATCACCATCAATAACAGCAGCACCAAGCTCCGCAGCACAAAAAGCAGTAGAAACAACAAGACAACAAGACAAAACCAACATGGAACTAAAAAGCATGATACAGGCAATGCATGATGATCTTAAGGAAATGAAAGAAATGATGGGAAGAAATGAACAAAGATTGATAGCAATGGAAGAGAAAGCAAAAGCAACAGAGAAAAAGGTGGAGGAGATGGATTATAGGCTCACAACTATAGATAAAAGCCAGGAAAAGACAATTATACAACTTGAAGTAGACAAGGCAGACTTTTACTTAAGATTCCAAAATATAGAGGAAGAAAAAGGAGATAATCTACCAGAAAAAATTGCTGAAATATTAGCGGAAGCCATGAAAGAAAGTCCAGAAAAGATAATTAATGAGATAGACGAAACTTACAGAGTATATACAAGATATGCGATGAGGAATCATCTACCTAGAGAAATACATGTTAGATTTACCAAAAATCCTCTGAGAACAGAGATCTTGCAACTCATGAGGAACACAACGATACAGTATAAAGGTAGAGATATAGTGGCATTGAAACAAGTTCCAAGAAGAGTGAGAGATCTAAGAAAAGAATACCAATTTTTGATGAAACATTTGATTAAAAAAGGAGTGAGTTTTAGATGGTTGATACCAGAAGGAATCTTGGTGAACTTACAAGAACAAAGGCACATATTGGATACAGTAGAAAAGGCAGAGCTATTTTATCGGCAATATATAGAACAAGAAGAAGTGAAAGTGAGAGAAGAAGAAGGGGCAAGCTGCCAGGAAGAGAAAAGAGAACAACTAAAGGAGACAACCAAGGAACAAGAGGAAAGAGCATTGAGAGAGGGGGCAAAAGCAAAAGAGATAAAAGAACACAGAGAAACAAGAGTGACTAGATCTACTAAACAAATAAACAAGTAAAAATGGAAGAAGAAGTAAAAGTAATATCAGTGAATATAAATGGACTAAATTTAGTAATAAAAAGAAGAAGGATATTCAATAAATTAGAAAATTTAAAATTACAGATTATATGTCTACAAGTTCATATTAAGAAACAGCATAAGTATCTATTGGAGCAAAAGAAATTAGGAATACTATATACAACACTTGCCAGTCAAAGTAAAAGAGGGGTAGCATTATATATTAAAAAAACCAATTCAATCCAAACAGATTTTTGAAGATGAGGAAAGAAGGATATTAATGGTTGAAATAACTGTGAATCCCAAAAAGAACATTGTTAGTGGCAATATATGCTCCAAATGATAATCAAGAAGAATATCATGGGAAATTACATAAAAAAATAATAGAATATGAATATGAAGAGATATGTATATTAGGGGATTTCAATGCAATAATAGACAATGAGTTGGACTATAAACCTACAAAATTAAATAAGAAGATAAGAAAAACATTGCCAAAAACTTTTTCCACAATGATAGATGAATTAAGTCTACAAGATGCTTGGAGGCGAAGCCATGCAAAAGAAAAGCAGCACACATATTATTCAAATAGACATTTGTCGTGGTCAAGAATAGACATGATGTGGATGTCAACAGAATTAATAGCTAAAATACAAGAAATTGATATTGGAATAAATGTATGGGCAGACCACAATCCAATAACAATGACATGGAAAGGGAAAAAAAGAAAAATGAGATGGACATTAAATCAAAAATTACTAAATGAAAAAAATTTCGAACAATATATGGAAAAAGAATTGACTTTTTTAAAAAAAGAGAATAAGAAAGAAGATACATCTTTACAAAACGTGTGGGATACCAGTAAAGCATATATTAGAGGATTGGCAATGACATATTTAGGAAAACGAAATAAACAAAATAGACAAATGCATAAGAATTTAGAGGAAGAATATAAGAGATTAGAGATGGAACTACAAAAAAATCTGCACGATAAAAAGATTAAAAATCTGTTGGATTTGAAAAAACATAAGATGAATTTAATGGAAAATGAAGAATTGGCGAATAGAATAAAAGCTACAAAGCAAAATTATTTTGAAAATTCAAATAAACCAGGACGATGGTTAGTATATAAAATGAAAAAAGAGAAAGAAATCAATAAGTCAATTAATAGATCAAGATGGAAAGATATGTTATAGAAGTGAGGAAAAGAAGAGGATAATTGAGAAATACTACAATGGATTGTATCAACAAGAAACAGTAGAAGAAAGATGAGATAGAACAATATTTGAAGAAAACGGAACTGCCTAGAATCCCAGAAAAGTTCAAAAAATTATTAGAAGAAAGAATATCTATGATGGAATTAATGGAGGGAATTAAATGTTAGGTGTTTTGTGCCAGCCATGGCAGTTTCTTAAAAGGCCACCAGATGGGAGCAAAGAGGGACTTTTGATCCCACTGGTGGGTCAAGGGGCAGCCCCATTGGGGAGAGTTAATGGCCCTCTGGCCCCCTCACACATTGGTAAGGGAGGGGCCAGGGGCCCCTATAAGAACCCCTGCACAGGGGCTGCTCTTTGTGCTCTTGTTCTACCTTCCTACGGGAATGATCCATGGGCTCAATCCAGGCATGGATGCCTCCATGCCAGGGAACCCATTTTACTCTACTTTACTTCTAAATAAAGACTTAATTTTATTGCATCCTTGCGTGCTGACTTTTCTTGGAAGTGCCCTCAACGAACCATCGATCTTCGTGAGATCCCTCACAAAGTGGTAGCCGAGGATGGTTTGAGGCAACGCTTCCAAGCCAGCAGAAGCAAGATGCCTGGAGGTTCCAGCAAGAACCCCCCCAGAGATGGATGGCAGGAGATCCCCAATTGTGACCAGAAGTCTTCAATCAAGAATGGCAGCCCTGCATCCAGTCCCAGATGCTAGCTTCGATCCAGAGGAGGGTACAGATGATTGTTCTGTCCCCGTCTCACACACGCACACCAGCAGTCGACCAAGAGTTAAACCAGCAGACAAGAATTTCCTTTGATAACAGAATTGGCAGCAACCCAGTGGCTGCTTGCCAAAAGTTTTTACTTACAAAGGGAGGTTTTTCTCCTCTGTCCGAAACATCAAAGTAAGTCCAGAAAAGCCAAAGAATAGTCAAGTCCAGTCCAAAAATCAATCCAAGCAGAGCATATAACAAAGTTCCAGAAATGCAGAATGACTTGCTAGCTTTCAGTTTTGTTCGTCACAAGGCTTGACTGGCCACCACACCCCCTTTTATCCCCTGTGGGGTGTGGTCCAGTGACTCAGCTTAATCTCTGGCACGCCTCTTCCTCTGCTGCGCGCGCTTATCTCTGCGACGCTGTTGGGGGTCCAGCCAAGACTCATCTCCATCGCTGTCCAACTGCGGCTGCTCCGAAGTGCCTGGCCCCTGGCCTATCTCTTGGCCTTCGGAGGACACCTGAGGCAATGCCAGAGAGGAGGGTCCTGGAGAGGGAGGCCTTGCCAACTCCTCTCCTTCACTTTCGGAGTCTTCTCCCTCTGATAAGACAGGCTCGGGGGTCAGAGTCACAACAATGATCTCTATGCCCCCAGAGATCCCAGCAGAGTGCCAGGGACCCCTTCGCACGCTTCCCTGCGATTGCAAGCCACAGAGGAAAGCATGGAAGGCCAGCAGTCCACTCAGGACTGCCAGGACACCGGGGAGGCAGCCAGGGACCAGGCCACACCCAGCGTAGACCAGCTCACTGGCGAGGAATGCAGAGAGCTGCTACAAACACTCCTAGCAACCCGAGGGACACCAGGAGCCCAGCCATGTGGGACACCAGTGCAGGGGGCCTCTGGACACCGGGTAAGTCCTTCCCCAGTGCCCAGGAGGCTCCCTAACATGGCGCCGGCCACCCTGGGGGACCCCGGGGCCCCGGAGCTTTTGGCGGGAAAATTCCTGCCAAATCGCGACCTGCAGCTTCCAGGGCCAACCGGAAGCAACATGGCAGCTCCCAGGCTACCTACTCCAGCAAGGCTTGGTGGGCCTCAACTAGGCCACGAGGCCCAGCAACCGATGGCAGCCAGCCGAAGCAGCATGCAAACTGCTCGCCCCCCCCCCCACAGGCAAGCCTCGAAGTCTTCCCAGCCGCACCTGCTGCAGCGGGAATCAGGGCTGCAATCCAAGCCCTGGTCACGGCCCTGGAAGCCACGACCAACACAACCTTGATGTCAGGGGTAGCCAGCCCCCCTCACTACCCCCAGGAGACCAACAAGGGGGGGCGTCCAGTCCGGAGCTCCGCAGCCAGGACCCACGCCTCCAGAGAGTCCCAGAAGAACCCCTGGGGGTCCAGCCTTCCCAACACCCCCACCGAGGCAACGGAGGACTCACCTCGATGACTTCAGGGAGCCTCCAGCCGAGCCTCCCACTTCCCAAGATGGCTGCCTCCTCCGGAGTCTTCAGGACCAGTGGTGGGCCCCTCCAGGCGATCCTCGGCATTTTCGGGCTTTTCCAGCCCCATCCTGCAGCCTTCCCCACTGGTAAGTGTTCCAGTACCGGGGGGGCTTCCAGAAGAATCTTCAGAGCTCCACAGGCCTGGGCTCAGGCCTGGGCCTGAAGCACCGAGAGAGAGGTCCGCCCCCGTCGGCTCCTGGGCTGGAATAAATTCTGAGCATGCCAAGTTTGCTCCAGCTGAAAAAGAGAAAAATAATCAGAGAAAAATACCTACATCCACCAGCAGAGGGATCCCTCTCCCATTTACTTCAATGGAAGCCAAGCAGAGGTACAATGGACAGCAAAATACAACTGTATTTTTTTTTTGAAAAAGTTTTATTTTAGATTAAAAATAAAAAAAATAAAAAAAACCACAACAACAATAACATAAAAATATCATCCTTACAAACAATTATAGACAGCATCTCAATCAGTTAAAATCATTTCGTGCTTACAATTCTTCAAATCTCCTCATATAGCAATTATTCTTTACTTAAACTAAGGATAAATATTTAAACATTTCATATATGCTATCTCATCTCCATACTTTTTTATCAAACCATTGATAAAATATCTCCCATATCAAATAGTATTGTTTATCTTCCTGTTCTCTTATTTCAAATGTCAATCTACTCATTTCAGCACAGTCCAACATTTTCATAATAATTTCTTCATCGGTAATTATCTTCTCTCCTTTCCAGTTTTTGGCAAATACAATTCTGGCCGCTGTTAAAATGTTCACAATTAAGTATTGTAATTCTTTATTAAATGTCTCTGGTAAGATTCCTAATAAAAATATTTCTGGTTTAAAGTCAATATGTCTCTTTGTCATTTTTTCTAACCACGTATGTATTTTAGTCCAAAATCTCCTTGCTTCCACGCATGTCCACCACATATGGTAATACGATCCTGGAGTTTGATGACACTTCCAACATTTCTCCGATTTATTCTTAAACATCCTGGCTATTCTCGTTGGGGGTAGATGCCACCTGTAAAACATCTTATACAAATTCTCTTTATATGCTGTTGACATTGTCATTTTATAATTATGTGACCACAATTTTTGCCATTTCTCTAAATCAATACTATAACCAAAATTTTTTCCCCATGCTATCATTGATTCTTTAACTTGTTCTTCTTCCAGTTTTGCTTCAAGTAAATATCCATATAGCTTTTTAATTATATGGTCATCTGAACCCATTAATATCTTGTCTAAACCAGTCGAAACACTATAAATACCTTCTTGTTTAAAGTCTTTTCGATATCTGGAAAGTATTTGCATGTATGAAAACCAACCTATCTTAATTCCCTGATCTTCTAAGTTTTGTTTCAATTTAAGTTCACCCTTTTCATCCAATAATTCATTATATCTAACAATTTGTTCCCCTTCAAATACCACTGGATAAGAAAAAGCTTCAATTGTAGATACCCAGACTGGAATCTTCAGATAATGGTATTTTTTGATCTTCTCCCATGTCAAAAACAAAGCTTCATGTATCTGGTGCCTTCTAAAATACCCCTGAATTTTAGTTCCTTTATACCATAAGAAAGCATGCCATCCCATCAGCAAATTATGTCCCTCCAAATTTAATAATCTAGTATTTTTCAATGTCACCCATTCTTTAATCCACATTAAGCAAACCGCTTGATAGTATAATTCAAAATCTGGTAATCCAAAACCACCCCTCATCTTAGCATCTTGTAACAGTTTGAGTTTTATCCTTGCCTTCTTTCCCTGCCAAACATATTTCAAAAACCATTTTATTTAAATCTGCAAAAAATTCCTTACCCAGCTTTACAGGAATTGTCTGAAAAAGATACAAGATTCTAGGTAAAATATTCATCTTAATAGTTGCAATTCTACCAATCAAAGATAACTGCAAGTTTCCCCATTTCACCAGATCCTGTCCTATCTGTTGCTTAAGCTTATTATAATTATTTTCTTTAAGAGAACTACATCTTGCTGTTAATTGAATCCCCAAGTATTTTACCTTATTTGTGACCTGCATCTTGGAGATCTCCCTCAATTCTTCTTTTTGTTTTTTTAACATATTTTTAGTCATTATCTTCGTCTTCTCTTTATTAATTTTCAAACCAGCAACCTCCCCAAATTCACCTATTTTTTCTATCAATTTATTTATTGATATTAATGGTTCTTCAACAATAAAAACCAGGTCATCAGCAAATTTATATTCTTCCTTTCTAATTTTCATTCCTTTTATCTCTTTTTCTTCTCTAACCTTTCTATTCAACACTTCCAACGTCAATATAAATAACAATGGGGATAAGGGACATCCTTGTCGAGTACCTTTTTCTATTTCAATAGCATCAGTCAATTCTCCATTAATCATTACCTTTGCTGTCTGTTTCATATATATAGCTTCAATTGCCTGAATAAATTTCCTTCCAAAGCCCATCTCTTCCATTTGTAACATCGTAAATCGCCAGTTCACATTATCAAATGCTTTTTGTGCGTCTAAAAATACCAAAGCCATTTGTTTTTCAGGGTGCGCTTCATAATATTCTAGAGTATTCAAATTTATTCTTATATTGTCTCTAATTTGTCTTTTTGGAAGAAATCCATTTTGATCTGAATGGATAAAGTTATTCAAGTATCTCTTAAGTCTTTCTGCCAATATTGAAGCAAAGATTTTATAATCCGAATTCAGCAGGGATATAGGCCTATAGTTTTTAACTTGCTGTGAGTCTGTGTCTTCTTTATGAATCAGTGTGATATAAGCCTCAGTCCATGATTGGGGTATTGTTTTATTTGTCATTACTTCATTCATGACGTCCAAAAGTGGGAGGCATAAGGATTCTTGTAATGTCTTATAATATTCAACAGGCAATCCATCTGGTCCTGGTGTCTTTCCATTTTTTTGTTTCTTAATTGCTTCTGTTAGTTCCATCTTTGTTATATGCCCGTTTAGCATTTCTTCAATGTTCTTAGGGATTACAGGTAGTTTTGCGTTCTGTAAGTATTTTTTAACTTTCCCCTCTTCAACCTGCTCTCTTTTATAAAGTTGCCTGTAGTATTCTTGTATTATTTTTCCCATCTCTTTATTTCCAAATTTACTTTGTCCTTGGTCATCAATCAGTTGCGTTATTTTTTTTGATTCCCTTTCTTTTTTCAATTTATATGCTAGCCACCTTCCCGGTTTATTTGCATTTTCAAAATAGTTCTGTTTAGCACTTCTTATTTTTTGGGCTAGCTCTTCCTTCTCCAGTAAGTCCATTTTATGTTTTAACATATCCATTTTCATTTTTACATCTTTCTTATGTGGATCTTTCTGGAGTTCCTTTTCAAATCTCTTATGTTCATTCTTTAATATTGTAAAAGTTTGTCTTTTTTTCACATTCCTTTTCTTTATATAATCTATTATTATACCTCTAGCGTAGGCCTTCATTGTATCCCAACGGTTTTGTATTGATGTATCTTCTTTTTTATTCTCCTTAAAGAAAAACTCCAGCTCTCTTTGCATTTTCTGTACAAATTCTTTTTCTTTTAAAATTGTATTATTCAAAGTCCACCTAGCTTTCCTTTTTTGACCTTTCCAAGTTACTATCACTGGATTGTGGTCAGCCCATAAATTAGTGTCTATTTCCACCTGTTCAATTTTCGGAATTAAGTCCATTGTTGTCCATATCATATCTAACCTGGACCAAGATAAGTGCCTGTTTGAATAGAAAGTGTATTGTCTATTCTTCCCATTTCTAATTCTCCATATATCTTTCAAATTTATTTCCTCTGTCATTTTAAAGAAAGAGTTTGGCAGTGTCTTTCTATTATGCTTTCCTGTTTTTGTTGTTTTATAGTCCAATTTTTCATCTGCTATTCCATTAAAGTCTCCCATCATGCATATATTATCATAGTCCATTTTGATTATTTTCATATGTAAATTTTGATAGAAGTCACTCTGATTGTTATTTGGCGCATATATTGCAACTAGAAGTATCTTCATGTTATTATCAATTATCTCCACTATCAAAACTCTACCCTCTAAATCTGCATATATTTGTTCCGCTTTTATTGAATTTTTAATATATAGAACAATGCCTCTCTTTTTGTGTTGCGATAATGATGAAAATTTTTTCCCAAGTTTGGTTTGTGCCAATAATTTTTCGTGTTGCTTTTTAATGTGAACTTCTTGCAAACAAATTATATCAAAATTTAGCCTCTGTAATTTATGAAAAACCTTTCTTCTTTTCACATCCGAATTGAGTCCATTTATATTTATTGAAATTAATTTCGTTGTATCCATATTCATATTTTATATGTAGGATTTATTGCTCTAGTTGATCTTACTTCCTGTTGTTCTTTGGATTCCACAGTCCCGCCAACAGCACCTTCCGTTGATTCAATCATTAACATTTCCTCTTCTGTAGGTTTTGTCGACATCAGTGTAGCTTGTGTTTCTGTTTTCATTGTCACTTCCTTTTCCTTTAAAAAATCTTCATAAAAAGCTCTCACTTTATCAATTGTATCTAGCCTGTATCTTTGCAGTTGCCATGTTAAAATCAATCCTTCTGGTATCAGCCATCTAAAATTAACACCCTTTTGAATTAGTATCTTGGTCAAAAATTTATACTCTTTTCTCACATCTCTCACTTTCCTTGGTATTTGTTTCAAGACTACCACTTCCTTCTCCTTGAATTTCAATGTTTTTTCTCTCGCCACTTGAAGAATTTGTGCTTTAATCGATTTCTTAGTAAAACTTATATGAACTTCTCTTGGTAATTTATTGTGCATAACATATCTAGTGTGAACTCGATAAATCTCGTCCACACCGTATGCCATCTCCTCTCTAGGTATCTCCAGAGCATCAGCAAGCATAGAAATCATGACATTCGCAAGATTTTCTCCTTTCTCTTCCTCCACATTTTGAAATCTAAGATAGAATTCTGCTCTATCCATTTCCAATTCCACTACTGCACTTCTTTCACTTTCCACCTCTCTCAGTCTATTGTCAAAATCTTTCATTTTTCCCCCTTTTGGTCATCCTTCTTCTCAAGCTCTTGTAGTCTTCCTTCAAATTTTGACATTGCCTGTTGGATGCTAACCACTTTTTCATCTGTCTTTATTAATTGTTGTTCCATCCGTTGAACATTCTCATCTGTCTTAAGTAATTGCTGTTCCATCCTCTGAACTGCACTCAAAATTGCTTGTAGTGATGCTTCTTTCTCTTTCTCTTGTTGTGTCATGGTCTGGACCGGGCGTTGTCCTCTAGATGGAGATGCAAAAGATGTGGTTGCAGCTCCCACTGTTACTGTTTTTTTACTCATTTTATTATAATCCACTGGTGTAGAGACCAAGAGAGGAGATAAAAAATTAAAAGACAAAAAGCAAAAAGGAGGCCAAAAAGGGAAAAAGAAAAAGGAGCTGCCACCCGCGGCCTAGCCGGTTGGATAAACCCCCGTTTTAGGTTTTGGTCAATAAAGTCTCATAGTTCTCCCAGCTCCCGGGGGTGGTGGTGGTCATGGGGTAGATTTTTGTTTAGGGAGTTTTACTCCAGGAAGTATTTCAATGGTACAGTCAGTTGGCCAGTGGGGGGGCAGCACGTCTGATGCCTTCTCGCTGAACACCTCCCGGAGGTCCCAGTACTCCTTTGGGATCTTTTCCTCCCCCGCAATGTGGTCTGTTGCCGTTGCCGCCCTCTCCTTTCCCATTCCGTCCATGATGTGGGGTTCCTCCCCTGCTTTTTTGAAGCGGATGCGCAGAACTCCCATTCTCCAGTTTATGCGCGAGTTCCATTTACGGAGCCAAGGCAGTCCAAGTATGAGGGGCCGTTCCATGCCCGGGGCCACAATAAAACTAAGAGTCTCCAGGTGATCCCCCATTTGCATCTCGATTGGCTCGGTCACAAAATGGGCTGGGCCCCCTCCTGCCACCGATCCGTCTAGCTGACAGAATGTGATGGGCCTTTTCATCGCTTTTAGTCTTAGACCCATCTGTCAAGTTTCCGAAAGATGCCCTAATTAATTAATGAGCCATGATCCAAACTTCAAAGGAAATATAGTGATTTATTAGGAGCACCATTCCGGCAATACTCGGATGCAGTCAGGACTGACCCCATGTAGATTTGCGTTCCCCTATGACCCTGTCTCTCCCCCCCCACCGGCCATGTCATAAATCACATTCTCCAATTAACCACTTTGGCTGGCTGTGAAACCTAACACCCTCATTCTGATTGCAATCAGAAAAATGTATGGAATTCACTTCAGTTCTCCCTCCCTCCTGCTCATGGCAACTTGAAAGCTTTGCAAGTTGACACCATCTTTTCAACCATGTCTGGGCTGATTACGCACCTGGTGCATCCAGAAACTAGGAGAGCTGGCATCTGGCCATGGGCCCCGGTGGATGGTACCCTTAGTTCTACTGGGATGGTCATGGGGCCCCCTTTGTGACTCACCAGGTCATCGTCGTTGGAATCGGTGTCGGTCTCGCTGTCGTCAGCGATGGTCGGAGTTCCCAACTCACCCTGTTTCAGGGGAGTGAACTCAACGACTTCTCTTTTCAGGGCGGTCTTCCGCAGCTGTTTGGGGATGTGCACCCAAGCGTAGGAGCCAAATACACGCAAGTGTCCCAAACTTGGCTTCCTACCGTGGACCAGAAAATATGGAGCTTGATCCACAACACTGCTCCAGGTGCGGTTTAAGGTGTAATTGGCATAATGTACCGCCTCCACCCAGTATGATTCCGCAACCCCAGCATCTGCAATCAGACTACGCACCATAGTCTGCAGAATACCATTCCGTTTTTCCGCCACACCATTCTGCGCAGGAATAAAAGGCGCTGTTCGAAAATGGTGTATGCCTTTATGCCTTACCCAGTCCTGGAACTTTCGGGACATGAACTCAGCCCCACGGTCACTCTGCAGCTGTGCGATCTTGGTCTTGTACTGAGTTTCCACATAGTTGTACAGTGACTTTATTGCATCAAAGGCTTCAGACTTTTCTTTTTTTTTTTTATTGATTTTTATTAAGTGAACAATATATTACAATTCAACATTTTTGGTTTGGCAACGTGCAATCATGCTATATGCTTATATAAGTGGTATCTAATAGATTACATAGGTATTTTAAAATTAAAACATAGGATATTTATAGATTATTACATTATGAATTATAGTATTACTATAATATATAGATTACATAAATAGTTAAGCATTGTCCCCCTTAATAGTTAACTTTTGCATTTATTTTCTAGCCACCTGTACTACAATTCCCATACCGTGTAAAATTCCGAATCCTCATTCTCAGATAGCTTTCCTTCCAGATCTTCCAATTGATCTATAATCCCCTTTTCCTTCTCCTTTTTTAATTTGTACGACAGCCACCTCCCTGGTTTATTTGCGTTTTCGAAGTAATATTGTTTGGATTGTTTGATTTTGCATGCCAATTCTTCATGTTCCAATAGATTTATTTTGTGTCTTATTGTCATCCAATTTTCTTTTTTTACCTCGTCACTCGGGTCTCATTGTAATCTCTTTTCTGCTTCTCCTAGCTGCACTATCAAATCTTTCTGTGTCTTCCTTTTTTCTTTGTTCCTATAATTATTATGCGATATTACGAGCCCTCTTAAGTAAGCCTTCATTGTATCCCAGACACTCACTCGAGAGATCTCTTGATTTTCATTTTCCACAAAAAACAATTTTAGTTCTCCCTCGAGTTTTTTAGTGTACTCCTTATCTCTAAGGATTTGGGTGTTTAACCTCCATCTCTTCTGTTTGACCCTATGTAAGCTTTTCCACCTTATCTCTAGTGGACTATGATCAGCCCATATATTTGGGGTTATTTCCACTGAGTCAATTTCCAACCCCAAACTTCTACTGACCCACATCATGTCAATTCTTGACCAGGATTTCTGGGGGTTCAAGTAGAAGGTAAATTGCTTTTCGTTCGGGTGTAGTACTCGTCATTATACTCATCAACTAGGTCAAAGAAGGCTTTTGGGAGCCTTTCCCTCTTGTTCTTTTTTTTCTTTTCCACTCCTATAATCTTTATCCGAATTTCCTACCCCATTGAAATCTCCGACTATGCAAATATTTCTATATTCCAATTCGCTGATTTTTCTACCCAATTTCTTATAGAATTCTCCCAAATTCCTATTTGGCGCGTAGATAGTGTTTCGGATAAGCTTTTATTAACAAAGTAAAACTAACAAACAATGCTTATAAAGCGTCTTCAAAGGCAACACCCAGGAACCGGAAACACCTCATAGAGGCACATAGAGATAAAGATTAAAAGCAACACAACCCCATAACATCTCCCCTTTTCTAATAACAGCAACACTTTCTACAAATTGAGTCTATCAGGGGGGCGTGAGCATGAACAGAAAAAGGCAGATACAGTAAATCCTCAGGTTTTTATGCTCTCTCTGGCTCTGCATTTCTTGGGGCCCTGAAAGAGTATCCTGATTGGTTGTCATACTCCCAGGGGGTGGGGGTCTTAGCTAGCCTTGCTGGCTGATGGTCACATGTGCTTCCCAGGTCACATGTGGTGAGTTTCTGCTGCTATTGTGTAGAGGGCTAATCCTATCTTTGTTGGATCTTGGGCAATTCCTACTATGGCTCTGCCTGAGGGAGGTAGATCTTTGTTATGTAGAATAGACTGGCCCAGGCCTTAATGGCCCATTGACAAAGGGTGGGGGCAGGAAGATGGGAGCTGCTTCAAAACATGCTTATCCCAGGGAAATATAATATTCTGCCTTTTTCATATTTCCTAAAATAATTCACTCTTCCAGGAAAGGGGTGGGTGCTAACTTCCTACAAAAGAAAATACATTGTATGTTTGTATGTGTGTTTCTAATTATTGTTATTTATTCTTATTTGTTCTCTTTTATTCTTTAAAATTTAACAATTCATTCTTTATCTTAATATCTTTATATTTGTTTGGGGTTGGCTTTCTTCCCTTTCATCTTTTTTATTGTACAGCAATCTTTCTCCTCAAACCTACCACCTTTCTCTTTTCTTTCCTTCTTACTTTCTCTTCCTCCCCCTCTTCCTCTCCTCCCTACTTCCTCTTCTTTTCTCCTTCTCCTCCTCTCTTCCTCCCTCTCTTACCCTCACTCCTACTCTAATTTCCCTTCCCTTCCTTCATCCCTCTCTATTGCTGTATCCTTTTATGCATATGGACTACTCAGAGGGCTGAAAAAGTTATTTCTGACTGGTCCTCGCACTTTTGACCAGTCCTCGAACTTACGACTGTCCTCACATTTTACGTTTTTGCCCTATCTTGTCACCATGGTGAAGAGAAGCCGTTGTGAAATGAGTGACATGGTTGTTAAGAATGCTGCACGGGCATAAATGTGAGGATGGTCATAAGTGTGAGGACCAGTCAAAAGTGCGAGGACCTGTCAGAAATGACTTTTTTCA
This sequence comes from Pituophis catenifer annectens, assembly GCF_029215685.1. NCBI lineage: Eukaryota > Metazoa > Chordata > Lepidosauria > Squamata > Colubridae > Pituophis > Pituophis catenifer. The sequence continues at coordinate 17,411,393 of NW_027256885.1, forward strand.
GCCCTCTGAGTAGTCCCTATACACATAGCCATGGCCACCCAGTCACATGACCAGCTAGCCACGCCCACCCAGTCACATGACCTCCAAGCCATGCCCACAAAATAAGCCACACCCACAGAACCGGTAGTAAAAAAATTTAGAACCCACCCCTGGTTGGGGGTCACCACAACATGAGGAACTTTATTAAAGGGTCGCGGCATTAGGAAGGTTGAGAACCATTGGTCTAGATAATCCATTTCCTCCAATGACCTCAGGAGCTGAAGTGCCACCACTTTCTCTACAACCTTTCCCACAAAGGGTAGGTTGGAGACTGGATGAAAGTTCTTTAATTCTGCTGGATCCAGGGAAGGCTTCTTGAGGAGGGGCCTTACAACCGCTTCCTTTAATGGTTGCGGGAAGGCCCCTTCCCTCAAGGACGCGTTAACTAAAGCCTGAAGCCAGCCTCGTGTCACCTCCCTGCTGGCCAAAACCAGCCAGGAGGGGCACGGGTCCAACAAACAAGTGGAGGAACTCATCGCTCCTACAGCCTTGTCCACTTCCTCAGGAGTCACAGGCTCAAATTCATCCCACACAATAGGACTAAGACCTGCCCCCGTCATCTCGGTCGTAATTGCCCAATCAGAGTCCAGGTCCATCCGAATCTGAGCGACTTTATCCGACAGAAACTGCACAAACTCCTCAGCTCTACCCTGCAAGGGCTCCTCCACTCCCCCTGCATTAAGGAGGGAGCGAGTCACCCTAAATAGGGTGGCTGGGCGCGAATCAGCGGATGCAATAAGTGCGGAAAAATGTGAACATTTTGCCGCCCGTATCGCCACTAAATAAGTCCTAATAAAGGCTCTTAAGAGTGTTCGGTCAGATTCGGAGTTACTGGTCCTCCAGCATCTCTCTAGACGTCTCTTCTGGTGCTTCGTCTCCCGGAGCTCCTCGGTAAACCAGGGAGCTTTCCTGGATCCACCGCCATGGAGAGGTCGCAAAGGCGCAATCTGGTCCAGTGCCCCAGATGCCGCCCTATTCCAGGCAGCCACCAGGGACTCAACTGGACTGTGGACAAGGGAGTCAGGTATCTCCCCAAGCTCCTTCTGGAACCCTTCAGGGTCCATTAGGCGCCTGGGGCGGAACCACTTAATCGGCTTCGCCTCCCTGCGATGGAGGAGTAGCGTCCTGAAGTCTAACCTCAGCAGGAAATGATCTGACCACGACAAGGGAGAAGCATCTATACCCCTTAATTCCAGATCATATCTCCACTGCCACGAGAGAAATACCAGGTCAAGTGTGTGTCCCCCCCTATGAGTCGGACCCTGAACTACTTGGGTCAGGTCCATGGTTGTCATGGAAGCCATGAACTCCTGAGCCGCATCTGAGGATTTGCTAAGTGATGGCAAATTAAAGTCCCCCAGTACCATAAGCCTGGGGAACTCCACCGCCAGCCCAGCTACCGCCTCTAGCGGCACAGGCAGGGCTGTTGTAATGCAGCTGGGAGGCAGGTACATCAGCAACAAGCCCAACTGAACCCCTGAATCCAACCTCAAGAGGAGAGACTCACACCCAACAATCTCGGGGGCAGGGATCCTGCGAGGGCAAAGACTCTTCCGGACAATAGCTGCCACTCCTCCACCCCTTCCCTGGAGTCGTGGCTGATGCAATATCTGGAACCCGTCTGGGCACATCTCTGAGAGGGGCACACACCCCTCCTGGCCCAGCCAGGTCTCAGTTATGCATGCCAGGTCAGCCCCCTCCTCCAGGATTAAGTCCCGAATGAGGGGGCCCTTGTTGACAACAGACCTGGCATTAAACAGCAGCAGCCTGAGGCCAGGGCCTGACATCCCGAGCCACCAGGTATACAAGGCGAGCCCGGTGAACCAGAACCAGAGGGGCCGGAACAAGTAATCGCTTTGAGACAGCGAGTCCACACTTGGGTTAAAAAAAATCCCAAGGTTTTTGGTTCTCCTCCAAACTTGTCTGGTGGGGGGGGTGGATTTTTGGCTTTCTTCACCTCTGGGGTGGAGCCTGCAATTCTGGGGCCCCCTGGACTGCTGCATCTCTCGCCTGAGATTCAGAGGCTTGAGATGTTCCTTCCCCAGCTTGCTCTTCCTCTCCCCCACAAGCAGCCATCTCTGGGTCTTCCCTGGGGTGGTCTCCTCCCTTCCCAGTTGGGTAAACATACCTCTCCCGGGCCCAGCGGCTGTCTTCGGCATCTCTGAGAAGTTGCATAGCTTGGGCAACCATGAGGCTTTCTTTCTGCTCTTGCATCCATGCCGATTCTCCCCTTCGGGGTCTGGCACTTGTTACTCCTTGGGGGGTCCTTCCCCAGTCCGGTAGCCTCCCCACTTCAGTCGACCATCTGGCTTGCTCTGATTCCTCTCCCAGTCATAATTTTTCCATCCATTCCAAAGTCCCCCCCCCCCCCGGGTGGAGGGAAGGAATTGTAGAGCCAGCAGTTCCCATCTGGTCCTGATCACTGTCTTGATCAGACATTGTTTGGTTTCAGCCCCCTCGGTAGTCATCCGGGATGGCTGTAAAAGTGTGATCTTGCTTAATGTCAGGCGTGCCTCCTTTCAGATTTCAGGAAAGAATGACCCCGACTCCATTTTCATAGATAAAGGTACTTTTACTAAAATTGAACTGAATGCAGACAAGGAAACCAAGATCTGAGGCAATAGGCGTGAAAATCACATATAGAAAGCATCCCCTCCCAACTGTCCAGCATAAATCATCCAATCCAAAGGTCCACCAGAGGTCAGGTGGAATCACACGTCTGGCAGTGTCATCAATCTGGAATGTCAGGACCGTTGACTCGATAGCAGCTTCAAAGGCACAGGACTACAGCTAAGTTTCGCTTTCGTTTCCCCTGTCCTCCGATCCTCCACCACGCTTCCCCGTCTAGCAACTTCCTAGCTCCCCCCTCCCCCCGTTTCCATGGCAGCCGACAAGCAAGCATTGAAAGAGCGGAGGCTGACAGAGGCCTTAACAGATGCCAAGATACCTCAATCCTGGAGGGAAGCTTATATATATATATATATATTTAATTTGATTTATATGCTGCCCTTCTCCGAAGACTCAGGGCGGCTTACAATGTGCTCAGCAATAGCCTTCATCCTTTTGTATATTTATACAAAGTCAGCTTATTGCCCCCACAACTGGGTCCTCAATTTACCTACCTTAGAAAGGATGGAAGGCTGAGTCAACCTTGAGCCTTGGCGAGATTCGAACCCTGCAGTAATTGCAGGCAGCTGGTCTTAATAACCAGCTTAATAACAGGGTGCCTTAAACCCCTGTACTACCAAGGCTCTTCAATATTTCATTGATTTCAAAGCCCAACTCGGACCGATCACTAATTCAGAACTACAGACCAATCTCGCTCTTAAATGTCGATTATAAGATCTTTACAACAGTACTAGCAGAAAGACTCAAAATATTTCTTTCCCACTTCATCCAACAGGACCAAAATGGCTTTCTACCTTATAGACAACTTCGAGACAACGTAAGAGTAATTTTAAATGTAATGGAGTATTATGAAAGGTATTCAGATAAAGATATGGCAATGGTATTCGTAGATACCCAAAAGGCCTTTGGTAGGGTCAATTGGAATTTTATTACACAACAATTAAAAATTATGGAATTTGGCTCTAAATTTATAAATGCAATTCAGGCTATATATACTAAACAGTTGGTCAGGTTGCTATTTAATGGAACAATCTCCGATGAGATTAAAATCTCCAAAGGTACCTGTTCTGTCCCCCTTCCTCACACAGGCAAACGTAATACCAAGCACGCCTGCCAATTTTTTATTAGGTAAACAGATTAGAATTCTTGGCAGACCAAGGTTTTGGCAGCAAACTGCCGAATGCCTGCCAAGACAGGTTTCACTCCCATAAAGCAAAAGAGGACTTATCTTCAGTCTCTTCCAGGAGCAACAAATTATCCACGAGACAAGAGTTTAGTCAATGTTCAGTCCAAAATATATCCAAGCCGAATTTCAGAGATCACGATGTGACTTTCAGGGTTTAACTTTGTCCATCACAAAGCCTGAAGAGCAATCCCACCCACTTTTATTCCTGGTGGGGTGTGGCTCCATGACTCAGCTCAATCTCTGGCCCTCCCACGCCTCTTCCGTTGCTGCACACGCTTCTCCCTCCGACACTGCCTGGGATCAAGCCAGGATTCATCCTCCTCGCTCCCTATCAATTGGTGCTCCGATATGCCTTCCTCCTGGCACATCCCAGGCTGTTCCTCCTGGCCTTCGGATGGAACCTGAGGCATTGCCAGAAAGGAGGGTCCTGGAGAGGGAGGCCTTGTCAGTTCCTCCCCATCACCTTCTGAGTCCTTTTCCTCTGTTAGGACAGGCTCGGGAGTCGGGGTCACAACAGTACCAGACAGGGTTGCCCTCTCTCACCGTTATTATTCATTTTAACTTTGGAACCACTTCTCAATTTAATCAGGCAAGACAAGGATTTAGAGGCCTAAGGATCAGGGGAGAAGAATACAAGCTCCAAGCTTTCGCTGATGATCTTGTATTCATCTTGGAAGACCCTCTAACTTCAGGTCCGATATTGCTAAGGAGAATTGAAGAATATGGAGAAGTAGCAGGATTAAAAATTAACAAAGATAAAACTAAAACGATGTCCAAAAACTTAACAGAGGATCAAAAAAATAAGGTGCAGGAAGCTATGGGACTTAAATTTACTAAGAAGGTAAAATACCTAGGGTTTTGGATGACAAACAAATGCTCTAATATTAAAGAGACAAATTACTTTAAACTATTGGCTGATACAGTAGAGGACCTAGATAGATGGAAGAATATACAGCTTTCACTTTTGGGCAGGGTTGCTGCAATTAAAGCCCATATCCTCCCACGGTGGATTTTTCTATTTCAAATGGCTCCTGTAAATTTGGATAAAAATTTCTTTAGGAAATTGGATCAGGCAATAAGCAAATTTATTTGGCAAGGGAAAAAACCATGAATTAAGAGAAAAATGCTACAGGAACACAAAACGAGGGGGGGCTTGGGGCTCCCAAATTGGGAGTTATATTACCAAGCCTCGTCCCTTCTTTGGATAAGAGACTGGGTATCCCTTTTGAGAAAACGCATATTAACGATTGAGGGATTTGATCTTCACCAAGGCTGGCACTCAGCTTTGTGGGCACAACAAGGAAAACAATCTAAATATTTTACTAACCACTATATTAGAATAATTTTAATAAAAATATGGGAAAAGGTGAAGAAACAAACTTATACCCAAGTTCCTAAATGGGTGGTCCCACTGGAGATGGCAACCTACCCGACGGTTTATACAGTAATATAAAAAGAAATTGGACCTACAAATCCTGATGGGTGGAGGAGGGAACTTGATATCAAGAAAGGAACTCCAAGTAAAAGGAATAGATATAGATTGGTGGTCATATGCCCAAATTCAAGCTAGATTCAGAAAAGACAAACAAGAGTATGGTATTTACCAAACGACACAACTGCTGGATAGACTCCTGCTGGGTGTTGAAACAAAATTTATATCTAAGACCTATAATCTTTTGCTATCAAGCTATACAGCTGAGGAGATAGTAAAAGATACGATGATTGCCTGGGGGAGAAACTTAGGAAGACTGATGCAACTTGAAGAATGGCAGGGAATATGGAATAGATCAATGAAATTGACATTATCAGTGGCATTTATTATTATTATTATTATTATTATTATTATTATTATTATTATTAATTAAATTTGTATACCGCCCTACTCCCGAAGGACTCAGGGCGGTGAACAGCCAAAAAATAAAATACATATAATACAAATGTTAAAAAACCATTAAAATACAATTAAATAATTTGGCCCAGAAAAACAAAATTTAAAACACCCCAAATTTATAAGACAAATTTAAAATTTAAAAAATTTAAAAACAGTTTAAAAAGAGGTTAGGCCAGGCTGGCCTGCTGAAATAGGAATGTTTTGAGGGCACGGCGGGAAGCGCGCAGGTCTGTAATCCTCCGTATCTCTGGGGGGAGCTCGTTCCAGATGGCAGGTGCTCCCAAAGAGAAGGCTCTTCCCCTGGGGGCTGCCAGTCGACACTGTTTGACCGACAGCACCCTAAGAAGCCCCTCTCTATGGGAGCGTACTGGTCGGTGAGAGGCTACTGGTGGCAGAAGGCGGTCTCGTAGATACTCCGGTCCTAGGTCATGGAGTGCTCTAAAGGTGGTAACCAAAACCTTGAAGCGCACCCGGAAGACCACCGGGAGCCAATGCAGCTCGCGCAGGAGGGGGGTCAAATAACCACCTGCGCGGCCACATTCTGGACCAGCTGGAGCCTCCGGGTGCTCCTCAAGGGGAGCCCCATGTAGAGAGCATTGCAGTAGTCCAGGCGGGAAGTGACGAGGGCATGAGTGACCGTGATCTGTCCCCGTACCCACACACACACAAAGGCGAAGGGCGTCAGCTCCGGAGGCAAGGAGACGTTTGGGGCAGAGACGTCCTGGCCGGCGCAGGTGTGGCGAAGGTGGTCGACACACTGCAGGCTTGGGAACGAGATGGCGTTTCTCGACCACGCCACCTGAGGGTCGTGCGCCCGAAGCCAGGCCATCCCCAGGACCAAGGGAAAGTGCAGATCCGCCGTTACGTAAAACTGGATCGCCTCCTCGTGGTTCCCAATGGCGAGGTGCAAGGGCTGGGTAGCGGTTTTGATGGGCCCCGCCACGAGTTCCCGCCCATCTATAGTTTCGACCCTCAACGGAGGGTCCACTGGAACCAAGGGGACTTTGTAATGGGCCACAAAGGCCTGGTCCATAAAGTTCGTGGTGGCCCCCGAGTCCACCAGCGCGTGCACCTGGAGCCCCTCCGACCGGTTAGCCAACAACACCCGGGTGTTCAAAATCAGGTGCCGAGGGGGCTCACAGTCCACAGCCGCCGACTCCGGCGGGGCATGGTCACGTGCCTGACCCAGAGTTTCCCCTAGGCCAGGCCTGGCCCGTTTCCCGGCTGGTCACGCCGAGACTCCGGAACAGGCTTGAGCAGTCCACTCCGCTTCCGGGGACACGAGGCGGCAAAATGTCCCGCCTCGCCGCAATAGAGGCACAACCCCCCTTGACATCTCCGCATCCGCTCCTGGGCTGTCAGTTGAGGTCTGGCTGCTCCGAGCTCCATGGGCTCCTCAGCCATCGCCACAAAACGCTGTGCGGTCCGAAGCACTGTCGGTGCGAAACGCGGGGGTGCCGACGCTGTCGGTGGTTCTGGAAGAGCCCGACGGGGCCGTCGCCATTGCAGGTGGGCGTCAATGCGCAGGCATTGGGTCACCAGCGCGTCGAGGGTCGGTGACACCTCCACACGAACCAGCTCGTCCTGCATCTCGTCGGAAAGGCCGTCCTGGAAGGCGTCCATCAGCGCCACCTCATTCCAAGCCGAATCCTGGCCTAGCAGTCGGAACTCTGCAATATAGTCCTGCAGGGGGCGCTTGCCTTGGCGGAGGTCCTTGATGCGCCTCGCTGCCGTCTGCACCCGGAGGGGGTCCTCAAACATGGTGCGCAGGTGTTGTAAAAAGCCCTGAAAGTCCAGGAGCAAGGGGCTATCTTGCAACAACAGGGGCGTGGCCCATCGGGCGGCAGTGCCAGAGAGGGAGCTGATAACAAAAGCCACCCGAGCCCGGTCATCCGGAAAATCCTCCGGCCTCATCGCCATGAACAGTTGGCATTGTCCCAAGAAGGCCGGAAACATCTCCTGCTGCCCAGAAAACCTATCTGGCACGTTCACTGGGCATCTCGGACGGGGAGGGGGAGGAGGTGGAGCTGCAGGAGCATTTCCCAAAGCAAGTTGGGCAGTTAGCTGTGCTACTTGCTGTTGCAGAAGCTGATTGGCCTCCAGCATCTGCTGTAACTGCTGCTGCAGCTGTTGGTCCATCATGGGTTAACGATGGAGTATGTGGTGACGAACAAGATGATCTGTCCCCGTACCCACACACACACAAACACAGCCAGCCGAGGGTTAAGGAAACACTTTGGAACGCACCCAGGTCTTATCTCCCACTTGGCAGCGATAGACACACCATCTGCCAAATGCCTTTATTTTCACAAACAGAAAGATAAGGTACTTAACGTGCAAAAAGTCCAAGCCGAAATAATATTTCTCTCCGCAGTTCTGGACGAGGCTTTAGTGACTATCCAAGGTTTACTTTTGTTCGTCACAAGGATCACTGACCACTACCCTCTATTATATAGTCTCTGGGGTGTGGTCCAGTGACTCAGTTCTAATCCCTAGCACGCCTCCTAAGCTGCTGCAAACGTTTATCACGCCTTCGGAGGCGTGCGTCCAGGAATGATGTTTCTTCGTCACTCTGATCCGAGCCAGCTGTCTCCCTACTGATCTCCTCTCCCTCGGCCGGCACCTGAGACAATGCCAGAGGGGAGGGGCCTGGAGAGGGAGGCCTGGCTGACTCCTCTTCCTCATGCTCGGAGCTTTCTTCCTCTGATGGGACAGGCTCAGAGGGCGGGGCCACAACAGACCGTATTTAACGAATCCCGATCCAGAAAGGGACGCAACTGGCGAATCAGGCGAACCTGATAAAATGCCCTCCCGGCCACAGCCGTCAAATGCCCTTCTAAAGACAGCTGTGAGTCCAGGAGGACACCCAAGTTGCGAACCCTCTTCGTGGGGGCCAACGACTCGCCCCCAATAGTCAGTGATGGCACCAACTGACTATATCAGGATGTTGGAAACCACAGCCACTTGGTCTTGGATGGGTTGAGCCTGAGTCTGTTTCTCCCCATCCAGATCCGTACAGCCTCCAGGAATCGGGACATCACTTCAAGGGCATCATTGGGGTGGTCCAGGGTGGAGATGTACAGCTGAGTGTCATCAGCCATCCGAGTAATGCTTGGAAAGATGGTTAAATGGTGGACAGGATCACATGGCTTGAGTTCCTGAACAGAAAAAGGCATATTCCGAGTAATGACTGGCTCTCTCACACCTGACTCTCTCACGCAGGCCGGATCTCTTCGCTCGCCATTTTCTGAAGCCTCGGATGTTTGGCTATCACCAGATGCACCAACTTGCTCAGGACTGTCATCAATGTCAGACGAGCATTCATTATTATCCTTAAGTAGGTTTGGCTTGGCAACTGGCTCTGACCCACCCACTGGATATGAGGAGTCTGGTTGCTCAGCCACACGCAAGTCTGGTTGCTCAGCCACACGCAAGTCCACACGGTTCTGCCGATATCGAGTTCCTCCAACCTCCACCAAATAGGAGCGAGGTGCCACTTGTTGTAAACAGGTACCCCTTTCCCAACGGCCAGTCCGATCTCCAGGCAGTGGTCTCATCCGAATTCGTTCTCCCACCTTTAACTCTGGCAAGTCTCTTGCAGATCTATTATATTTGGCCTTCGCCACTTGCCTCCTCTGCCGTAGCCTTTCCGGGACCCCTTGTATCACCACGGGCTCAAGCAACTTATTTGCCACGGGTAAGGACGTCTTTAATCTCCATGACATTAATCTTTGTGCTGGGCTACTGTCCATACCTTCGGTTGGAGTATTCCTCCAATGTAAAATAGCCTTCCACGGATCGCTACATTTGCCATGTGCTTTCCTACATAAGTTCTTAGCAATCTTTACAGCTGATTCGGCTTTTCCATTTGCCTGCGGATAACGTGGCAATGAAGTAATATGATCAAACTCCCACTCAGCAGCAAATTTCTTGAATTGCAGACTTACAAATTGAGGACCATTATCTGTAATCACTACATTTGGTTGCCCGTAACGTGCAAACTGAGACTTACATCTCTTGATGGTGGTCTCTGCTGAAAGGTCTGGAAGGAGGTCAATTTCCCAATAATCCGAATAATGGTCCACTATTATCAAGTGCTCTTTCCCTGCATAATTAAACAAGTCCATACTAATGATCTGCCAGGGTCGGGATGGTATCTCGTGTGACATCATAGTTTCTTTCTGTTGCCGATATGCATATTCATTACAGATGGTACAATTACTGACAAAATCCTCAATTTCGCCTCGCATATTCAGCCAGTACAATGTGTCACGGGCTTGTCTATAGCATGCCTCCCCACCAATATGGCTTGAATGGATGCGCAATAACATCTCCAGTCTCAATAACTTTGGCACTATAACTCTTGGACCCTTATACAGAATGCCATCTTGTACAGCGATCTCATCTCTGAAGGACCAGTATTCCCTTACAATCATGGGAACTGCCTCTTTCACATCCGGCCACCCACTCAGCACGATATTCTTTAGTGTCTGTAGGGCCACGTCAGCGTCCGTATGTTGCCTCAACTGCTGTAACTGCTGATTCATAACATTAAGATAATCTGCTTGGTTAATTTCAGCAAAACATATTTGTTCCTGTCACAGCCAACAAACTGTCTGATATTCATGTTCTCCTCCCGTAGCTGTCTGATCTACTGTGGTTCTACTCAGAGTATCGCTGATATACATTTCACGTCCTGGCTTAAAAACGACATCAAGATTATAATGCTGTAAACTGAGCATCATGCTTTGCAAGTGCTTCGGGGCACACAGAAGAGGCTTTTTGAATATAGTTATTAACGGTTTGTGATCAGTTTCAACTGTAATTATATCTCTACCATAAAGGTAATAATGGAAACGCTGGCAAGCAAATATGATACTTAAACATTCTTTCTCGATCTGAGCATAGTTTAACTCTGCTGGCGAAAGCGCTCTGGACGCGTATGCAACTGGCTGACCTTCTTGTAACAGACAGCATCCCAGACCATTCTTACTTGAGTCGCTTCGAATCGTAACCATCTTTGTGACATCATAGTATTTTAATACTGGAGCAGTAGTAACCAAGCGTTTTATCTCTTGCACTGCCTGGTCATGTTTAGGGAGCCAGTGCCAAACTGCGTCTTTATCCAACAGACGTCTCAATGGCTGGCACACCTCAGATAAGTGTGGCAAGAATTTTGCTAGATATGTAACAAAGCCAATAAATCTCTGCACTGCTTTAGCATCAGTAGGCGGTGGCATGTTCACAATAGCTCTGATCTTGTCTGGGTCCGCTTTTAACCCTTGTGATGTTAAAATATGTCCATGAAAGCGGACTTCTCGCACCTTAAACTGCAGCTTCTTTATACTGAGCCTCAGCTTCACCTGCTTACACCGCTCCAATAGTGCCATCAATTTCCCGTCTTGATCATGCTCCACTTCATCATCAGTGTCGCCACACCCAACTATAAGGATATCGTCAGCTATAGGCTCAATTCCGCTGAGGCCACTCAATAATTCCTGCTGCTTCCTTTGATAGGTCTCTGGTGCTACGGATACACCAAAGGGCAGTTTAAGCCACCTCTTTCTGCCCCAAGGAGTCCAAAACGTAGTCATATAACTGCTCTCTTCGTCCAGTTTACACTGTAGGAAGGCATCCCTGGCATCAACAAGTGTAAAAACCCGTGCCTTAGGCAGCTTGTGCAAAACATCCTCTAACGTTGGCATTGGGTAATGCGATCGTTTCAAAGCCATATTCAAAAACTTGGGATTGATGCAAATTCGGATCTTTTCCAACTTCCTAATCACCACCATATTACTTATCCAGTCGGTTGGCTTGGCTACTGAAACAATATGTCCCTCTGCTTCATATTTATCCAACTGTGCTTTAACCTGTGCCTTAATGGCTATAGGGACATTGCGCGGGGCACTTTGTACTGGAGGGACAGCGGGATCAAGTTGAAAGTGAACCTCTCCTGGAACGGATGCAATAGGGCCCTCAAACACCTCCCTATAAACTTGGAGGACTTGATGCTTTATCAATGGTCTCCCCAAGGCTTTGGAGGAATAGGTTTCAACATTATGCAACTCCCTCGGAATGGTAAATCGCATCAGTCCCAAACGCTCACACGTTGAGCCTGACAGTAACGGCTTTTGATCTACATCCACAATTTCAAATTCCAATTTGTGAGTAACCCCACGTATGTTACACTCTGTATAAAATAAGCCTAGTGACTCCATCAGTTCCCCCGAATATAACTTTAATGTGGCACTACTAGGCTGAAGGGGTGTCTCAGGTGCCAATTTCCTTTTATTCTTTAGGCTCATCACATCGCATGTTGCCCCCGAGTCCAACTGACAAGATTGAGTTATATCATTAAATTGAAGATTAACAAACCACTTTTTGCCTTTTGAATGTACTGCACCAATGCATTCTTTCGTATAGATCGCATCTGTGGTAAACAGCGATACATCCTCTAAGTCCGGCGTTTGCTCGACCATATGCAACTTCCTTGCTGCCAGACACACCCCAGCAAAATGGTTCAGCCTCCCACACACCCTACAGATTTTACCATACGCTGGACACCGATCTTTCCCACGTGTATGCACATTGTCACAGTATTTACATGGTGTGTGGTTGTCTGCTGACAAATTGCGAGGCTTCTGTTTAAACTGCTGCTGTTGCTGATGATTCCTCACATTTGGCTGGTGCCTGGAAGCTACATTAACACAGTTGGTCTGTTTATCTCGCTCCAACGCCATCAGCCATTTATCTGTAAATTCAGTAGTCTGACATATTTCTATGGCTAATTGCAAAGTTAAACCATGTTCCCTTAATAAACGGCGGCGTGTACTTTCCTTGGCAACACCCAAAACTATTTTGTCTCGGATGAGTTCATCTCTCAGGGAACCATAATCACAGCTTGCCGCTCTTTCCTTTAAGCGTGTTACAAAGGCGTCTATCGTCTCCCCTTCTTCCTGCATGCAACTGCCAAAAAGATATCTTTCATATATAACATTCTTATGCGGTCTGAAGAAAGCTTCCAAAGCATCCAAAATAGCCTTAGTATCAGTCCTCTGCTCTTCTGTAAGAGTTAAACTATGCTTATAAACATGAAGACATTCTGCACCCATCAATCTTCTTAATGTGGCAGCTTGTACTGCTGCCGGCTTATCATTTAAGTCTGTCGCCAAAGAGTAATCTTCAAACTCTGCCCTAAAGTTTTCCCAATTAGTGCTAGAGTCCTCACTTACTCGCATGGGTTGCGGCAGTGGTATATTATCTGCCATGGTGCTATATTTCTTACTTCAAACACTCCATTTTCAGGACCGAACCACTTCTGACACCATGTTTCGGATAAGCTTTTATTAACAAAGTAAAACTAACAAACAACGCTTATAAAGCATCTTCAGAGGCAACACCCAGGTACCGGAAACACCTCATAGAGGCATATAGAGATAAAGATTAAAAGCAACACAACCACATAACAGATAGCTACTACTAATATTGGGATATTTCCCCTCATAATCTCAATTGCCAATATTCTCCCTTTAACATCGGCATATTTGAGTTCAGCAGTGATCCCTTTTTTAACATATAGTGCTACTCCCCCCTTTTTTTTCCCGCTAAGGAGGCAAAGGTCTTCCCAAATTTCGCAAATTCTAAATATTTCCCCTCCTCTCTTTTTATGTGAACTTCTTGGAGGCATATTATTTTAGCATTATGTTTTATTAATTTTGAAAATATATGTTTTCTCTTCCTACCATTGTTTAAACCATTAACATTAACAGATAGTAATTTTGTGGAAATTGGGATCGTAGAAACACCCAGGAGCATAGAAGAGTCCAAAGGCAGATGCATGAATAAATGTGATAAATGTATTTATTCATATAACAAAACATATTAACTATATACAAAGGCTGTCTTAATATCCATTAGGATAGGGGGCACACAGCGTGTGTGACTACCCCTATCAAAGATCATGTCTCATGGAGAACAAACGTAAAAGAGAGCTTGGTGGAAAGGTTAGAGGGGGTTTTATACTCAGTGTAAGCCCCTCCTCTCCACATAGGGGTGGGGGCACTTTCTGCCTCCACTAGTGTCTGTATGTTATATGTGCCAATGGCTTGCAAATACTTGACAGTTCCCCTCCTTGCGAGCCAATGGCATGCAAACATACAAATGCAATGCACAACAGATTTTACCCTGTGAGACATAACTTTTTACACAGATCTTTGTGCCTATCTGCTGGTAGAGGTTTTGTGAAAATATCAGCTGTTTGATATTTGGTCTGACAATGTGATAAAGATATAAACCCCATCTCTACTAGTTGCCTAACATTTTGATAGCGGATATCGATATGTCTGGACCTTTTTCCCACCGCATAGGCTTTGGCAATGCCTATGGCCCCAGTGTTGTCTTCTATAATTTGGATGGGCAAAGTCGGTGGTGTCCAGATGCTAGAAATTAAGGCATCAAACCATATCAGATCGTTCCCTGCCTCTGATAGGCATGCATATTCGGCCTCAGCGGTGGAGCACGAAACAAATTTCTGTTGCCCCACATGCCAATGGATGGGTGCCTCATTTAATAGTACCAAGAAGCCCGAAGTACTCCTATGTGTCTTGGTATCTCCGGCCCAGTCCGCATCCGCGAAGCATTTTAATTGGGCCTTGTCTCTATTCTCAGGTTCCAAGCGAAGCACGTAATCTGCTGTGGTCTTGAGATACCTTAATAGCTTTTTAATGGCCAACCAGTGGAACTGGGTAGGATGTTCCACTTGTCTAGATAGCAGGTTTACGGCCAGGGCAATATCTGGACGGCTCCAGTTACTTATATATAGTAATGAGCCGATCACTGACCTAAATAGAGTATTATTTTGGAACTCTGGGCTATCCTTGTGTGCCAATCCATAATAGTCGGTCTGCATTGGGATAGCCGTTGGCTTGCTATCTTCCATTTTACATTTCACCAAGAGTTCCTCTATCTTTTCCTTTTGGGAGAGAGCAAAACCTTTTGGTGTAGTGATGATTTGTACGCCTAGGTACTTGTCTACATATCCTAAAGACTTTAGAGTGAACTTTTTTTGTAGGGTCCTGGCAAATATAATACTTCCCCCCTTGTCAGGCCCTATATATAAAAGATCATCGACATACACTAGGACTTTCTCCAGCCCCCCTTTGGTATCCCTTGTGAAGGTACATTTATCAGCTGGAGATGGATGGAAACCCAGTGATTTGAGAGTTTTAGTCAGGCATTTGTACCACAGTCTGCCTGATTGTTTGAGGCCGTACAAACTTTTCTTCAGAAGCCAGGTGTGGCCTTCCTGCCGTTGAAATCCGGGGGCACCTCTGACGTAAATTTCTTGTTTTAGATGTGCGTGTAAATAAGCAGTTTGCACATCAAATTGAAAAATGTGTTCCCCATGTGCTGCTGCGGTGACCAAAGCATCCCTCACACTTTCCGCTCTCACGGTGGGAGAGTATGTTTCATCAAAGTCCTGCAAGTAGCGCTGTGCGTAGCCTTGTGCTACCAGCCGGGCCTTATAGAGGAGTTTGTTGTTGGGCATTGGCTTGACCTTGTAGACCCAACGGGTGCCAATTGCTTTCCTCTTTTTGGGGACTTCCATGGGGATGAAGACTTTCAATTTTTTGAGACTGTCCATTTCCCGCTCCATTGCCACCCTCCACCTGCGCTGTTCTTCCTCGGGAAGCTGAAGGACATCTGAGTACGTTTTAGGGGCCATGGTAACGCTGTTGACCGAGGCAACACAGCCAATGTCCAACCTTTTGGGTGGCACCCCTTTATTGGAGCGTTTTGATCGTCTGGGAAATTGCCACTCACCATCATCATTGTCATCCGGAGCATCGGTGTCAGAATTGGAGCTGCCGGAGGTATCTTTCCAATCAAAATGGGGCAGGCCTCTGTCCCAGGCACTGCGAAGATATGGTCGTTTAGGTGAGGCAGGAGGTGTGAAGTCACCCAGGGATTCCTTGTCTGAATCGTCAGAGTCAGGTAGGGATTCATTACCATCTGGATCTTCGCTGGTCAGTTGCTTGGAGTTTGTTGGTTCATCCTCTTCAGGTGGTGCTGCTTGTTCAGTGTCGCTTCTAATAGGGGAATAACCGGGTTCATTGGAATGAATTTTTGACCAATTTGACCCCTCCTCAAAGGAAGCTGATCTAGAGACAATGACAAGGTTATTTTTGTCTACAAACCTAGAGGCCTTGCTGCCAGTTGCATAACCTATAAATCTGAGCCTCCTTGATGCCTTGCCCCCCTTTCTTCTGAGGTGCTTGGGAATATGGACCCAGGCATAGGAACCAAAAATTCTCAGGTGTGAGAGGCTAGGTTTCCTTCCATGGACCAGGAAGTATGGGGTTTGGTTAATGGCACTACTCCACATCCTGTTGACTAGATAATTAGCCATTTTGACCGCTTCTGCCCCAAAAACTTGGCTCATGTCAGCATCTGCAAGTAGGCAGTTCATGACATTCTGCAGCACGCCATTTCTCCTTTCTACAATGCCATTCTCGGACGGAGTTCGAGGGGATGATTTAAAATGGAGGATACCTCTCTCCTTCATCCACTTATCAAAAGTCTTGGATGTAAACTCAGTCCCCCTATCACTCTGCACCTGAGCGATGCACACCTTGTGTTGCGTTTGGATCTGGTTGTAAAGATATTTGAAGTTGGTAAAGACTTCAGTTTTGTCCTTTAAAATAAATACATGGCCATAACGAGAGTAATCATCTACTACCGTTAAAAAATAACGCCCCCTACCAAGGGAGGGTCTAAAAGGACCAACCAAATCCATGTGTACCAGCTGATAAGGGTACCTTGCACGACGGGAAGAGACCTTAGGTATAGCAGCAGTTTTAGATTTTGCTGCCTTACAGATGGCACATTCCAAATAGGTATTACAATTCTTTATCTTAAGCCCATCAGAAAAATCTTGCATTTTCTTAATAACCGGGAAGCTGGCATGGCCGAGCCTGTGGTGTAATATATGAGCACAATCCAAATGTAAAGGTTTACCCATGCATACTTTGTCAACCTTATGTATCTTACCATTACAAGCCTTGGTCTGTTCAGTAATGAGAGTAGGCACTGGATTAATGGTCACCTTAGAGTTCCTCAGGGTTGGCTGAGGAGTTGTGACCTTAATGGGCTCAGTCTTAATGGCTTTGGATGTCCTAGGAGCTGGTTTAAAAGCTTCATTGGTTTTAGGTCCAGGGTCCTTGAGTTTGGACAACCTGGGGGCTGGCACAGAACCTTTCTGCTCTATCTGGGCGTTAGCTCCCTGAGCCCTCTTGTTAGGTTTCTTGTGCCTTTTGACCTGTGCTTTTGGGGAAAAATAAGGCAAATTGTTGATTTTTACAATATCGCCAACAACACCCCCATTTTCGGAAACATAACCTCCACCCTTCTCAAAAACCAGTTTTACATTTTTATCCTCAGTCAATTTTAAGATGCTTAAAAGGTTGTTCTTGATTGAGGGAACATACAGTGCCCCTGTGACATCTCCTATACCAGGCACATTGATCACGCCTTCCCCAGTTACCTCTGCCTTGTCCCCAGTGGCAACTTTTACTGAGGACTTGAGTGGGTGTAAAACCTTAAATCGTGGCTTCATGTTGGCTATATGCGTTGATGCACCTGAATCAAGAAGCCACAGCCCCTCAGCATCCTTTACCTGGGAGGTGTGATTGTCACTAGTGACACTACAGTATTGGTATCCTTTATGACCACCTCCCCCTCTTCCACGGCCTCTTTTATTTTTATTGTGCTTAAGTCCAGCCGTGTTGGCCCTAGAGCGAGGGCACTCCCTTTTAAAATGACCTTGTATGCCACAGTCAAAGCAGGTGGGAAGGGTATTAATCCTTTCACTTGTGTCCTGGCGCCTCCTCTGAGGCCTAGGCCTATGATATGCCTCCTTCATTTCTTGTTGTTCCTCATCTCTGCGTCTTAAATCTTCCTCAATAAAGCGGCCAGAAAAATATTCTATATTTCTTTGTTCCCTAGAAACCCCTTCTAAAGAAATAATAAAGGGACTCCAGGATTTGTCTAGGGAGTTCAACATCACACTAATTAAAGTGGATTCAGAAACAGGCTCCCCCCTCTGTATAAGCTCATCCCTCATGGCTTTAAGCCTTGCCAAATGTTCCCCCATTTTGACACCAGGTTTGAGTTTATAGTTGTGGAAAATTCTTGACAATCTGCTGGTAGCAGCCATGTTGTCACTATGGAACAAATTATATAGGGCAGTCCAAACTTCCTGAGCTGTGAGGCCGTCTGAAAGACTGGCATACAGAGCTGTGTCTATAGAACTTAACAGGGTTGTGTAAGCTCTTTTATGCAGGAACTCAATTTCAGGGCTCCAAGGTAAAGGGGGTGGTCTTTTGATCATGTCCAGAGTATTTTCTCTTAAGAGAATTATCTGAATCTCTTTACACCATTTTTTAAAATTCTGACCACTTAAATGTAATTTTTCAAAATTATTTGGCAAAGTTACAAAATTATTGCCATTAAACTGCATGGGGAGTTGTTCAAATGGCTGAAAAAAGCCTGTTGTGAATGGCATTGGGATCCCTAAGCCTGGGATCGATTGCTTAGGTCTGGCTCCTTTTTGTAGTCCTTCTGTAGTTTGAAGCAACTGGGCACGTGCAGGAAATGGAGCATGCTCCAAAGCCTTTTCTTGTTGGAGCTCCGATCTCCCTCTCTGAGCTCTGAAGTCAGGTCTGGCTGGAGCCTCAGAATAGGTCTGGACATCAGCGATGTGGTGGGGAAGCCTTGGAGGAGTGGGAAGAAGGCCTGGAGATCTTTCTGGAGACTGGAGGCCCATCAGATGAGGTCCGTGGGCTGGATAGGCCTGGAAATGTCTCTGGATCTCCTCTTCTCCATCAGAGGAGCAGGATTGCAGCTCCGGATCATCCCAGCAGGGCCAGAAAGGTGCGGAGGCCTCAGCCTGGGCCTCCCTGGAGCATTCAGTGAATGGTGAGCGCCTCCGCAGTGGGGGGTGGGAGGCTGCAGGTCCATCTGGGTTCCTCTGGGGGTGGGAGGTTGGATTTGGGGCCCTCCTTGAGTGGGCAGCTGGGTCTGGGACCTCGGGGGGGGGCCAGTGGGTGGTTGCTGCATAAGTTGCAGGGCAGCGACCAGGGCCTCTATGGCCTCTTTGATGTTTGCCATGGCAGGCGGGGCCTGGCAAGGGGCTTGTGGGTTCGGAGTGGTCCTCTGGGCCGCTGGAAGGCTGAACTGACTGGCTGGCGTTGTAGGCCTGGGCTGTGGAGCTGGTGAGGGCCTGGCTCGTGGTGCTGGCAAAGTGCCCAGGGGAGCAGCCATCTTGGAGGAAGTTGCCTCCGGAAGTGGCCTGGCGGCCATTTTGTTTGGCGGGAAACTGGGTGGGGGGGCAGTCTCTCTGGCGGCAGGCGCCATCTTGGAGAGATCAGGCAGGGGAGTCCTTACCGGGATGGCAGGCATCTCTGGTGCTGCCTCCTCAGGCCTCTTTCTGGCTGCTGCCCTTTTCTTCAGGAGGGAGGCGAGCGCTGCTCGGCACTCCTCTTCTGACATCTCAGCCACTTGCCTGTCCAGGCTTTCATCTGGTCCTTCTGCCCCCTCTTCGTCAGTGCTGAAGAAGCCTTCTCCAACATTGCCTGGCTCGGCCCCTGGGATCTCTTGCTGCATCTGGGTGGCCTCTGGCTGCCAGGGTGCAGCTGGATGGAAACCCCCTTCAATGTTTTCCATCGTTGATTCAGACTGGGGCTGCTGTGAAGTTCTCCTCCGTTGAAGGCCTCTGGTCACAACAGGGGAGCTTCTCTCACAGGTTATTTTGGAGGGCATCTCGCCTTTTCAACAGCTCCTGGAGTGGGGTTCTGCTACCATTCCCTCTGCTACCATTCTGTGGAAATTGGGATCGTAGAAACACCCAGGAGCATAGAAGAGTCCAAAGGCAGATGCATGAATAAATGTGATAAATGTATTTATTCATATAACAAAACATATTAACTATATACAAAGGCTGTCTTAATATCCATTAGGATAGGGGGCACACAGCGTGTGTGACTACCCCTATCAAAGATCATGTCTCATGGAGAACAAACGTAAAAGAGAGCTTGGTGGAAAGGTTAGAGGGGGTTTTATACTCAGTGTAAGCCCCTCCTCTCCACATAGGGGTGGGGGCACTTTCTGCCTCCACTAGTGTCTGTATGTTATATGTGCCAATGGCTTGCAAATACTTGACAAATTTCCAACCCTCCATCTCTCTGTTGGGCCTGCTTAATTCGTGTTTACTCGTATGGCTCTTTGCGGTCTTTGTTTCTTTCCCTTAGTCTCTTTGGTTTCCTTCTCTTCTGTCTCCTTTTCCTCTGGTGTTCCTTCTTTAGGTTTCCTTTGCTGTACGCTTTCTTCCTCCTGAGAGGCTGCTTCCAGTTCGTCCTTACTGCTATGGTCTTCCTCTGCACCCCTCAGCTGATCCAGAAATTCTTGTGTGGAGATAAGGCTGTCTATTTTAATTTTTTTCCCTTGCCAGGTGATCAGCATCCCCTCCGGTAAGATCCATCTAAAGAGAATATTCCTCTTGTTTAGCTGTATTGCCAGAAACCTGTAATCTCTTCTCAATTCCCGCACTCTCTTTGGAACCTTATTTCTCCTCGCATAGTTAGTTTGCACTCTATAGACCTCATCCAGCTCTTTTATATTATCATCCTTGTCCTGTTGTAATATTTCTGCTGTTAAATCTACCATTACTTGACCCAGGTCTTCATCTTTGTCTTCTACTACGTTTTGGAAGCATAAATAGAAGGCTGCCCTATCCATTTTGAGCTGGATTATAGAGTCCTCTAGCTCCCTGTTTTGTGTCATTAGCTTCTGATCAATAGAGTCAAGATTTCTTTCATTCTGCTCCACCCTGGTCTCAACCTTCTTTATCTTTTGTTCATTATTATATATGGACTCTTGAATCTTGCTCATTTTTTGATCAATGGAATGGATATCTGTCTTCAATTCTGCATGATTGTTTGTCATCTTTTCTTGCAGTAAAAGCATGGTCTCTTGTATTGTTGATAGGGTCACTTGCATTGCTTGCATAGTTCGTAACATTGTTGATTTTTCTGTTTTTGTTAGTCCTTCAACAGATTTTTGCAGTGCTGGAGAGGACATTGTTATTGTAGGATTGGAGGTTGTTTTCTTTCCTGCCTTAAATACAGTCGATGAGATACTTGTCATTTCTTTCAGAACTCTTTTCTGATCTCTCAGAATCTTCTCGATGTTCCTCCAAATTATCATCCACTAAGGAAAAGGAGGGGTTTTTTTCCCCTTCCTCCTCTTCTTCCTATCTATTCTTTATCTAATCGCAGAAAATGTCTAATTCATCCTATTTTTCTTATTTCTTATATTGTTCTGATGGCAAAGTCACCCAATTTATCAATTCATCTCAATCCAACCTAACTTGGGGATGAAAATTTCAGAGTAAATGATAGAACAATCAACTTTAACTTGTAATAACAATTACAATTCATTAAATTATTATCAATCAATGCTATGTAAAGGTATAAGATAACTATACTTATCCGAGCCAATAGGCTACTACTGATTTGTTAGTATTCTATCCTTAATTGTTCTCAATATTCACCAGAATTATGACGCAACGTGCTTATTAAATTATTAATTACAGTATACACACTACTTTAATATAAATAAATACTATATAATATATATGTTATAATTAGGTAATTAGGTTAAGTATATATATATATATATGTATATAAATCAAAGTCTATTGAACTATATAGAAGGGGTATACAGGTCTACACAGAAAGAGGTAGGGAAAATTATTTACAGTATCTTATAGCTAAGTAGATAAGACTGTACGTATAGAATAGTTAGTTATGGTTTAGAGGTCCATTGTATTACATGGATTATTGCAGCAATCAAGAGTTTTTCTCCTATGTGTTGATATACTTTGGTTTATTGCAAACAAATCTCAAATAGCTCTAGAGTCTTCTTACTGCCAGGTTTTGTTGATCACGATCAAAGTTCAAAATATCGCCTTCCGCTGTTTCCCGCTGTTACGTTCCTACTATCAGTTATCAAGCTCAAATCATGGCTGCGCTTCCAGTTTCTCCTCCCTCCAAAAGTATCCAAATTATTATTTTCACAAACTTGTAATCCAGTCCAGTCCAATTATATCCGCAATTGCTGTCACAATTCTCTTTTCTTACTGTCTAAAAGTGCCCAACAAACTTCTAGCTGTGCCGTCCCTCCGCCTGAGCAATCTCTGCTTCCTCCTTGCAGTTTTGCCGGCAACCCGCTCATTTCCAATCTGCTCCGTCACTTTCACTCGCCGCCTTTCCACTCACCGTGAGTTCTTCCACCCGGCACCACCTGCTATATTCCTTGAGATCGATCCCCACGGTAGCCTGGGATTGTGGCTTAGGTCTTCTTTCCACATCGGCCGCCCCGATTTTCTCACTTCCCTGTCGTTGCTGGCTATCGTGACTTCAGGTCCGCCATTGAACGGCAGACGTGCCCGTGCCGGTTAGACAGAGGCATCCGTTCGAGCGGAAGGCGCTTGCACCTCGCTTTTCCGCTCTTCAGATCCCCTCTATTGTCCGAGAAGCTCTCCGGGCTTTCTTGCCCCTTAAGGTCCCCAGGAAACGGCGAAAAAGCAGTGCTGCAGAGCGGAGGTCGCTCTCACAGCACCCTGCCGCCACGATTCACCAACCGGAAGTCCCAAAGGCTTCAGACTTTTCTGTGAGGGTATACACATGGCCGTACCTCGAGAAGTCGTTGACGGCAGTGAGGAAATACTGCCTTTTCCCTAGGGACGGTCCAACCAAATCAACATGTATTAATTGATACGCGTATTGGGTTTTACGCATTGACACCTTAGGTATTGGGGCGGCCTTCCTCTTTGCCCTCTTACAGATGGCACAGTCCAGAAACACCTCACAATTCTGGAGGCACATTTGGTATGAAGTGGCTTCCCCACTGACACCCCATTGGCTCTGGTTGTCTTGGGTGGTGCTGGCACCTTAGGCCCTTCTTTGGGCTTACCTGCCTTAGGTGCCTGCTGAGGCTCGGGTTTCTTGCCCGCATTGGCCTTGGAAGGCCGTGGGGCTGGCTGAGGCAGTATGGGCGCAACTGCTTCGGCCTTGCACCCCTTTGACAGCCTGGGGGCTGGCTGTGGGGCCTCTCTCTCTCTCTGCACGAAGGCCCCTTCTGGGGTGGCACCTCGTGGGCTGTCCTCTGTAGCTGGGTTGTGAAGGAGGTTCTAGGTTCGAATGAACCGTGGCCCGATATGCACACAAATGCTTTGTGGTGAAGGTTGTTGAGAGTGTGGTCGCACGACAGTTTCCACAGTACCTGGAGGAAACGTCTTATCTAGATCCGTTCCAGTCGGGTTTCAGGCCCGGGCACAGCACGGAAACGGCATTGGTCGCGTTGGTAGATAATCTCTGGAGGGCTCAGGACAGGGGTTGCTCCTCTGTTCTGGCCCTGTTAGACCTCTCAGTGGCTTTTGATACCATCGACCATGGTATCATGCTGCACCGGTTGGAAGAGTTGGGGATGGGGGGCACCGTGTTACGGTGGTTCTCCTCCTTTCTCTCAGACCGGTCACAGTTCGTGTTGGCAGGGGGGCAGAGGTCGACCTCGAGGCCTCTTATATGTGGAGTGCCTCAGGGGTCGGTCCTCTCGCCCCTTCTGTTCAACATTTATGTGAAGCCGCTGGGTGAGATCATCCGTGGCTTCGGGGTGAAGTACCATCAGTACGCTGATGACACCCAGCTGTACATCTCCACCCCAGGCCACCCCAACGATGCCCTTGAAGTGATGTCCCAGTGCCTGGAGGCTGTGCGGATCTGGATGGGGAGGAACAGGCTCAAGCTCAACCCTCCCAAGACTGAGTGGCTGTGGTTCCCGGCATCCCGATATAGTCAGTTGACTCCATCACTGACTATCGGGGGTGAGTCTTTGGCCCCCGCGGAGAGGGCGCGCAATCTGGGAGTCCTCCTGGATACGCAGCTGTCCTTGGAGGAACATCTGACGGCTGTAGCCAGGGGGACCTTCTGTCAGGTTCGCCTGATTCGCCAGTTGCGACCCGTTCTTGATCGGGATTCCCTGTGCACAGTCACTCATGCCCTCGTCACCTCTCGCCTGGACTACTGCAACGCTCTCTACATGGGGCTCCCCTTGAAGAGCACCCAGAGGCTCCAACTGGTCCAGAATGCGGCCGCGCGGGTAGTCACGGGAGCCGCATGGCACTCCCATACAACACCTCTCCTGCGTGAGCTGCACTGGCTCCCAGTGGTCTTCCGGGTGCGCTTTAAGGTGTTGGTTATCACCTTTAAAGCGCTCCATGGCATAGGACCTAGTTATCTTCGAGACCGCCTGCTGCTACCGACGGCCTCCCATCGACCTGTGCGCTCCCACAGAGAGGGCCTCCTCGGGGTGCCATCAGCCAAACAATGTAGGCTGGTGACCCCCAGGGGGAGGGACTTCTCTGTGGGGGCACCTACCCTCTATAATCAGCTGCCCCCAGAGATAAGGAGAATCCAAGACCTCAGTGCCTTCCGCCGTGCCCTTAAAACCTTCTTTTTCCAGCAAGCCGGGCTGGCCTAACACTTTTTAAAATGTTTTTAATTGTCTGTTATTGTTTTTAATCATGGGGCCAAATTTATATATATCTTTTTAATTGTATTTTAATGTTTGTAGTTTATGTTTTTACTTGGCTGTTCACCGCCCTGAGTCCTCAGGGAGAAGGGCGGTATACAAATTTAAAAATAAAATAAAAAATAAAATAGAAAATACAGCAACAAGAACCTCCTCCAACGACTGCAGAGCTGAAATGGACTTCGCACATGTGCAGATTCGCCTAGAGGAAGAAAGAGAAAAAAAAGTGCAGAGAGGACCTTTTAAACTCCCTGCGAGTCTCCCCATGCCGTATTGCGGCTATAGACACATTCAGAACCATGGACAGCTGCCTGCTGTAAGTAACCTAAGTAATAATACAGGGAATTTGCCAAATGAGTTCCCAAAGTTAAAATTGGATGGGTCTAACCTCCTGGAGCGGAGCCAACAGCTCCAGGTTGTTTTTTTGAGGGAAAATATTTTATTCTTTATTACTAACCCCCCAGAAAGACCATGGACTTTTGAACTGGACTGCCTGCACCACAAGGCTTTTTACTTACTAATCTCCAGTATTTCTCCTGCCATATACCCCAGTGTTAAGCATTATTTAACAGTGTCAGAACTAATGCAAAAAATGTTTGGGGTCTTCTATAGTGAGAGCGTGGCAACAACCACCAGAATCTCTAAAGAATTCTATTCTGCCAGGATTAGGCCAGGGGCTTCTATGAATGAGCACCTGCTAGGGTTAAATGCTACCAGGGCTGACTTACACCTGAGAGGGGAAATTGTGTCAGATCAAACCATGAAGAACGTGATAGTTAATTCCCTAGACCCCACCTGGGATAACTTTATCACACACTTAGACTCACTAAATCTAGGGCACATATCCATTGACAGCCTAACCAACAGGTTGATAGCAGAAGATAACCTGAGGAAGAACTGCCCCACATTACACAGGGAGCACAGACCCATAAAGAAAGTAGACTTTCAGGACAGACAACAGGAGACAGCAGAGTGCTACAATTGTGGGTCCAGAAGCCACTACAAAAGGGACTGCCCCAGAAACTTCAGAGAAAGGGACAGACATGAGCACAGACCCAGACATCCAGAGAGACAAACAACAGACAATAGGTATAGACGTAGGGACTCCCCCAACCCAAGGGATAGACGGGGAAACAGGGACAGTTCAAGAGACAGCCGAACCGGGTCACTATACGGGATTGGGGAACACACACTAGGAACGCCCCAAGACAGGGAAGACTCCATGTGGCTCATTGATTCAGGAGCCACCAACCACACTACACATAACAGGCACCTACTTTCTTCATTCACAGAAGAGGACTTCTTAGTCAAGGTAGCCAACCAAAGTGGTGTCCGGGTGACTGGGAAGGGAAATGCTTACTTCCCAGGGATAGGAAAAATAGAGGGGGTATTGCTGGTCCCAGAGATACCCCACAACATACTAGCCACCCTGAAACTCAGCAAGGAGTCAGGGATAGAGATAACCTTCAAGGGAGGAAGGGCACTCATGAATAGGAACAGGGAGTACATAGGAGAGGTAGTAGTTAGAGGAGGGCTACCATACCTACATACTGATAGCCACTACATGCATAGTATATACGCCAACATGGAGACAGGGATAGATAAGGCAAAACCCGAACCAGAAGAAGACAAGACCGACAGCATAAATGAAGGGGAACAAGAAAATGGAGCTGACAGCGCACATGAACATAACACACACAGTCAGAAAAAAACCCAATATAGGCAAGCCCATCCACGATGATTGTGCCCACCTGTTACACCGAAGGTTAGGGCACGCTAGCTTCCCTATTATTCAAAGAATGACTAAATGTACCGAAGGCATCAAAGTAAAGGACTGTAAAAATTATCTCGAGTGTTCGGTCTGTAAATGCTCAAAACTAAAAACCAAACCTAGGCCCAAGAAGGCAACCCGCACCACCAGTCACATTTTTAACTTAGTGCACATGGATTTAGTGGGGCCCCTAAGGCCATCCATAAAATATAGAAAAAGATACTTCCTCACCATCGTGGACGACTACAGTCGCTATGGTTTCGTGTACACGCTAAACCACAAAAGCGAGGTGTATCAAAAATTTAAAGAGTTCTACAAGAGGGTAGAAGTTCAACATAACACCCTGATAAAGCAGATAATGACTGACAGGGGATCAGAATTCCTCTCGAAGGAATTCACACACTGGCTCAAGTCTAAGGAGATACTACACTACACGTCATCACCGTTTTCGGCCTTCCAGAATGGGGTGGCGGAACGAAGGAATTCCACGCTACAAACCATGGTTAGATGCGTGTTAGAAGATGCGGGAATTGGCCAACATTTTTGGTCAGAGGCCTTAGTGTATTCCAACTACACACTTAACAGACTATGGTCTAGTGTGATTGATAAAACTCCATACGAGTTGACTTCCGGTTTGCTTTTCGTAGCCGCCAGACAGTCCCTTGGGACCGCCAGCCCCTTCGCCTGTAAAGAGCCGCCTTTACAACGGAAAGGCGGCTCGAAAAACTCCATTTCCAGGAGGAAATGTGAGATAGAGCAGGTGAGTGTAGGTAGAGCTCTCCGCGTAGTCCCCAGGACTGTCTCTTTAATACCCTGGTGATTTTTGATGAGCACACATTCGTGACATTTGGCTGACGAGGTTGTAAAACCCATCTGTTTTAAACTACTGGTGAGGCATTCGTACCACCTTCTGCCAGATTGTTTCAGACCATAGAGGCTTTTATTTAAAAGCCAAATATCGTTTCCCTTGTGATCTACACCTTGAGGAGCCTTAACATATATTTTCTTGTCTAGCTTGTCATGTAAGTATGCTGTTTGTACGTCAAATTGATATACATTCTCCCCTTGGATGGCAGCTATAGTGAGTGCAGTCTTCACACTTTCTGGCCGCACTGTAGGTGAGAAGGTGTCAACATAGTCATCAGGGAATCTTTGTGAGAAACCCTGTGCAACCAACCTCACCTTGTAAATAAACCTCCCATTCTCAATGGGCTTTTTCTTAAAGACCCATCTTGTGCCAATTACCTTTTTGTTCACTGGTAACTCCGCTGGGGTGAATACCTCTAGTTTTTTCAAACTCTGCAATTCGGTATCCATTGCAGCACGCCAATTCTGTTGTTCTTTATCAGATAACATTAAAACATCTTCATACCTTTGGGGTGTGACCGAAACTGGTCAACAGAAGTAGCAAAATCTTCATACCTTTTTGGCTTCTTCTCCTTAGTGGATCGAACTGGCCTTTTAACTGGTTCTTCATCCACTTCAGTACTGTCTGATAAATTGTCCTCCTCACCATCACCATTCTTTGCCTTTAAAGTGGGATGCCCTTCTTTCCATGCTGTCTCTGTCTTCCACTTTAAAATTCCCTTCAAGGGTTTGGGAGGTGTACTGTCCTCCTCATCTACAAAACCAGAAGTGTCACTATCAGTAGATAGGCCTTTAGACACTTTTTCTGCATTTTTATTTCTACTACGAGGGGGATCTTGAGTCAGGATCTGATTTGCATGGATCCTACTCCAATTAGTGCCTTCATAAAAGGTGGCTGACCTGGCTATTACAATTCTGCCATTTGGGTCCATGAACCTAAAGGCCTTAGAACCTGTCTCATAACCCATAAACCTCAGTTTGGTTGAGACCTTATCCCCCTTCTTTCTAAGTTCTTTTGGGATGTGGACGTCAGCCATTACTCCAAATATGTGAAGATGCGCCAATTTCGGCTTATGGCCATACACTATCTCATATGGGGTCTTTTGTACCACACTGGACCATACCCGGTTGAGCGTATAATTTGCATACGAAACAGCTTCTGCCCAATATGAAAAACTTAAATTAGCATCCTCAAGTGCACATCTTACCATTGTCTGCAGCATGCCATTCCGTCTTTCTAAAATTCCGTTCTGGAATGGTGAATAAGGCGAAGTTCGTAAATGTACTATGCCTTTCTGTTTTAACCAGTCAGAGAACTGTGCTGAGTTAAATTCAGTTCCTCTGTCAGTCAAAATCTCTTGAATATTGACCTTATGCTGGTTCTCCACTAGGCGGCAGAATTCCTTAAACTTAGACAATGTCTGATCCTTGGATTTAATAG
This sequence comes from Pituophis catenifer annectens, assembly GCF_029215685.1. Taxonomy (NCBI): domain Eukaryota; kingdom Metazoa; phylum Chordata; class Lepidosauria; order Squamata; family Colubridae; genus Pituophis; species Pituophis catenifer. Next base: position 17,439,864 of record NW_027256885.1, read on the forward strand.
GGCAAACAAAACCAAACCTACTATGGTCATCCACAATTGTCAGAAAGTAACGATTCCCACTAAAAGAAGCTTTCAGGGGACCTACCAGATCCATATGTACCAACTGAAATATGTGTTCAGAATATCTCAGGGATTTCTTGGGTGCAGGACTTATTTTTGACTTTGCGATCCTGCAAATAGAACAGTCCAGAAAAATGTTACTATCTTTAACCCTAGTTCCATTTGAACATTCAGATACCTTTTGTACTACTGGGAAGCTTACATGACCCAATCTACGATGCATGAGATGAGCACATTCATCATGTAATGGCTTGCCAATGGAGATTGCGTTGGCATTCTCAAGCTCACTCCTTCTCTGCTTTAAGTTAAAACTTACAGACTTCTTACTGTTTAAAACATTTTTACAATTACCTTTAAAATTCCCCTTCTCTTGTGTACCTTCAACATCATCATCTGAATCAAACTGGGATTCATCATCATCACTATCAAAAGTGGTAACCTGGTTTGTAACATTAGATTCCTCAGCCTTTGAAATGGGAGAGTAATAAGGCAAACCGCTGATTTTCAAAACTTCCCCAACCACATGCTTATCATTGTTAACCACAGCAGTTCCCTCTGTGAACAATATCTCTATCCTAGAGTTCTCACTTATCTTCACAGTGCTGAGTAAATTATGATCAATGTCAGGCACATATAAAACATCATCAACTTCCCCAAGCCCAGGAATAAAAACCTTTCCAATGCCAGCAACTCTTACCCTTTTACCATTTGCAACCTTAACCATGGATTTATATCCCCTCAATTCAGTAAACAAACCTCGGTTATTCACAATATGTTTGCTGGCCCCACTACCCAACAACCATAGTTTAGCACGTTGTTTCCTTGAGAGATCTGATTCAGATGTCTCAATCACAGTAACAAGGTTGCTAGCAAAGCCAAATTTGTCCTTATCATCCTTCCTCGGCCATTTACCCCTTCTCTGACTAGAAGTATTACTTTGTGGCTTCCATTGTGGGGTGGGTGATCTTTTCCTATACCGACCACCAGAGGGCGCCCTTTGGCATGCTCTAACATTATGTGGGCAATCCCTTTTGTAATGTCCCTTAGACCCACAATTAAAACATTCTCCAACAATGTAAACCTTTTCGGGGCTTTTTGACCTTCTCATTTGCCTATCCTTCCCATGGAAAGTTGCCCTATCTTTCCTCAAATTGTCTTCAGCAATTAATTTACCAGACAGAACTTCCAGGGACATATTTTCAGGACTAATGTTGTCTAGTCGGGACACAAAATTATCCCAACTAGGATCCAAGGAGTTAATTATGATACTAATCAAACTCTGTTCATCTACATGCTGCCCCCTTAAAGTTAACTCCTCCCTCATTCTATGAAGTTCACAAAGGTGTTCGTTCATATCAATACCTGGTTTCAATTTCGCAGAGTGAAATTCCCTGGAAAATCTGCTTGTTGCATTTGAATTCTTGCAACAAAACAATTTAAACAATTTTTGCCAAACCTCACATGTAGTTAAACCATGTGGAATACTGGGATACAAAGCAGGGTCAATGGCTGATAGCAAAACACAAAACGCTTTGTGATGCAAAAGATCAGTTTCCATAGTCCAGGGTTTTGAGGGAGGCTCCAACAATAGCGATAACACATTTTCCCTCATTAAAATTACCTGGACATTTTTAGACCATCCCTCTAAATTTTTTCCACTAATCTGTAAGGTTTCAAAACTGGATGGCAAAATATTTGCATTTGAAGACGTAGGATTAGAAAAATGCTGCCTCCCATGATGTCGCAAATTTTTAAACTGGCAATAGGGCATAGGAATCACGGCAGTTGGCCTAAAGACTGCCGATTGGTCACTCAATGGTGGCCCCCCTTCAATGGGGGGGGTCAAATTCTCAGGCTGTATGTACTCAGGAATCATCCGTGCCTGTGGTGCAGAATGCAAAGACCTCTCTGGCTTCCCCCCCGCAGAAAATCTTGAGCGTTCTCCTGGAACATCAACTTCAGTTGGCATAGTCCCAGAAGTGGCTCCAAAAACTGGGGGGACCCCGGAAATGCCCACCCCATTTGCAACAGATGAAGAACGGGTCATAGATGTCGAGGGAGTATTAACACGAGTTGCAGTTTCACATTGAGCAAGGAGTAATTTAAAGTCAGTTCCAAAATGTGCAGTTAATGTCTCAATGGCACTCATAACTTCAGATTCAGGAGGTAAATTCCTTACATTCAAGGCTGTGCCCGCCGTCACCATATTGGTCATCTGGGTAGTAACCCGCTCAGGTACCATTGGAGGCATTTGAGATGCAACTGGAGCTAACAATGCTGCAGTTGGAGGGGGGGGTTTAAAATTTTCAGCTGGCTGATCTAAAACAATTTGGGCAGTAGATGGCACCATTACATTTGGCGGGAAATTTAAAACAGGCAATCCTTTATTTCCTGTCTTAGGCCTACAGCCAGCGAGGGGAGTTACAGGAGAAGTTTGGAAATCTCTTACCGGCCTGGTGTTTTCAATCCTTTCTTGAGCTGCTGCTTGTGTAGTTGTTGCTTGCATTAAAGAGCTGAAATCAGCAGCTGGATTCTGAGACGTTGAAGGAAGACCGAAGGTTCAAAGTATTATGGACCTCAGTTCATCTTCTCCCATCGATCTTACGCTCGTTGTCTTAGGGGATGCCTGTCCACCTACTGCTCCTCCAAGCGGGGGAAAATCACCTTCTGCAATGTGCGTCTGTTCCAAAACTCACAGCCTCTTCGCTCTCCTGCCCGATCGTTGCTTGAAGTCCTCCAGCTGAAGTCATCCTGGCTTGTTCTTCCATCAATCGGCCCTGGAGTTGCTTACTCTTGGTAAAGGCCAATGTTAGGATATGGTGTAAGCCTAACAGGTTGTTCAGGCAATATATGTGTTCTATAACTTTAAATGTATTCTGTAACTTTAAGATGTAATGCTGAGTAATTGTACTGATGAGTCATTGTAACTGACTGCTGACTGACTGCTGACTGCAATTATCCTAATTGTACTGTTGAGTCATTGCACTGCTGACTTCACTTATCTTAAGTGGATAATTACTAGTGTAAACTGTATATAAGGAGAGAGCCGAGCTATAGACATTCTTGCTTGACTTCTTACTTGACTTGTTGGTTGGAACTGTTACTGTCGTGTGTGAAGAAGTGGATGGATATGCTACCATCGTGATTTGTTACCAGCGTTGAATTGCTGTTTATTACCTACTGCTGTTTGTATGGTAAGAAGATATCTGTAACTTCGGACTGATTTAAATGGCTAAAGACTTGGATTGATTAAAAGACTATGCAATTGTTTTTCACTACAAAGTAAAAGCTTTGTTAAACCGGTTTGTATGTATTGTATTCATTGCTCTCAGTACTGTTTCTCTGTGCACTTACTCTGCTGGTTGGTTAACACAACAATATCCTTAACAGCCCGGATCTTGACTTTTTTTTTGTCGCGTTGGTTTAGTAGTAGGCATGCTAATGCATTGTGCTACGGATCAGGTCCATCGAAACCATCCCCTCTGCTACCAATTGTGAAGGGGAAGAGGTTTGAGAGTTTGAATGAACCGTGGCCCAATACGCACACAAACGCACTAAAGCATGCAAGTTGAGAGAGGAGTCTTAAAAAGGTAAATAGTTTAATAATACAAAAACACATAAAAACAAACCTACAAAAAAGGCATCAACAGCCTAAAAGATTCTCCTCTTAGCAAAGTCCATTTAGCAGTCTTCTCCTGCAAGTCTCCTCAGGAGCAAGGCAGTGACTCAGCTCTTTGTAATGGCTTCAACTCTGCAGTTCTCTCTCTGAGGGTCAGCCGGCTCTGAGGTGAGGAGCAGCTGCGAGGCTCCAGGATCAGCTCTCTCTTCAGCTCTCTGTAGCAGCTCTGCGTAGCTCTGCTGTGGCTCTGCTCCTGCTGCTAATTATATACTAGCCAACTGGCCATTGGAAGCACAGGAAACTCAGAGCCAGGAAGCTGTGCTCTGATTGGTTGATTCAAACCATGCAAACTTAACAATCAATTAGTTGCAGCAAAATGCTCAGAGGCTTTTCCTCTGACATGGGTACTCAGGGGAGAAATATGGCAAACCATTTATAATGGTAACACTCCCAATGACCTTTTTGTCTCGAGTGACATGACCTCCCCCTTTGCGAAACAATACCTCCACCCTGCCATCATCACATAACTTGGTTATACTCAACAGGTTATTGGCGATAGAGGGAGCATGCAACACACCTTCAACATTGCCCAGCCCTGGTACAGAGACAGTGTCCTCCCCAACAACCAAAGCATTGTTACCATTAGCAACCTTGATGGAGGAGTTAATTCTCCTTAACCTCTTAAAGCCTTGCTTCATGTTAGCAATGTGAGATGAAGCCCCAGAGTCCAGTAACCAGAGGCCAGTAGGGCCATCAGCCCTTGTGGTGGGGGTGAGGTAAGTAGTACATACAAAATTGCCCTTAGCACCACCTTTGCCCCCTCCAGGTCCCCTTCTCTGCCCCCTGCCCCTTCCTTGATTGGAACCATGCTTAGGTCCTTGCTGGTAATGGGGACAGTCCTTCTTCAGATGCTCTTCAGAGCCACAGATGAAACACTTGGGTAGAGCGTTAACCTGCTCTGAACTCTGGTGCCTCCTATTGATGCACTGAGTTGTAGCCCTGGTATATTCTCCTGCATCTCTTTTTTTTTTTATTGCAAAAGTTTTACAATTACATTTTCACCCCTTTTCCCCCCCCTCAACCCACCCCAACCTTCCCAACCTCCCTAACCCTCCCTAACCCTCCCCTCCCCCCGGACTTCCACACAGTATACTCATATCAAATAAAAAAAACCCCTTTATATAAAACTTATATAAAACTTGAACCCCTCCCTCCCCCTTAATTTTCTTTTTTATCTTCATTACATTAACATATTTCTATCTTAATATATCATTTTCAAATAAAAGCTATTTGATACTTCCTAGTTTGGTATTTGTTCTGAACATAATCTATCCACTTTCTCCATTCCCATTCATAAGTCTCTTGTGAACAGTCTTTTAGATATGCTGAAATCTTCGCCATCTCTGCAAAACTGGCCATCTTCATAGTCCATTCCTCGATAGTGGGCAAAGCTTCATTTTTCCAGTATTTACCTATCAATAGTCTTGCTGCTGTTATCATATACAATATCAACTTTGTTTCACCCAATGTAAAACCCTTAACTATACCCAGTAAAAACAGTTGTGGAGAAAAATGAATTTTTTTCTTTAACACATTCTGCATAACCCACCAAATTTTTATCCAAAAAGTCTTAACTTTCCTACAAGTCCACCAAACATGATAATATGTAGCATCTATTCTCCTGCATCTTTACGCCTCCCGTCTTCCTCATTGAGCCTCCCTGTGAGGTAGGACAGAGTCATGGCTTCCTTCCTGGTTCCCTCTAGTGAGACAATAAAATTGCCCCAACTTTTGTCTAGGGATGCCAGAATAACAGCAATCATGTTGGCCTCAGTCACGGGGTAGTCCCTGAGCACCAGTTCTGCCCTGAGTGCCTTCAACTTTCCCAGGTGCTATAGGCTTTCCTGTGATACCACTTTTCTTGAGGCCCCCAAGGGAAAGGTGGGGGGTCTAAAACCATTTCTAGGGTCCCTTCTTTTAAGAGACATACCTGTATCTCTTTATTCCATATGTTGAAGTTTTCACCCCCCAGATGCAGTTTCTCAAAGTTATTTGGGAGAACAGACATAGCTGGGGTAGAAAATGCTGATCCCACTTGCTGTCTGAGGTACCTCTGCTTGGCTTCCATTGAGGTAAATGGGAGAGGGATTCCTCTGCTGGTGGATGTAGGTATTTTTCTCTGATTATTTTTCTCTTTTTCAGCTGGAGCGAACTGGGCATGCTCGAACTGCTGAGCATGCTCAGAGCTCATTCCAGCCCAGGAGCCGACGGGAGCAGACCTCTCTCTTGGTGCTTCAGAGCCAGGCTTGGGCCTGGGCCTGTGGAGCTCTGAAGATTCCTCTGGAAGCCCCCCCCCCCCGGTACTGGAGCACTTACCGAGGGGGCGAAGGCTGCAGGATGGGGCCGGAAAAGCCCGAAAATGATGAGGATCGCCTGGAGGGGCCCACCACTGGTCCTGAAGACTCCGGAGGAGGCAGCCATCTTGGGAAGTGGGAGGCTCGGCTGTCGGCCCCCTGAAGACATCGAGGTGAGTCCTCCATTGCCTAGGTGGGGGTTTTGGGAAGGCTGGAGCCCCCAGGGGTTCTTCTGAAACTCTCTGGAGGCGTGGGTTCTGGCTGGGGGGCTCCGGACTGGATGCCCCCCCTCGTTGGTCTCCTGGGGGTAGTGAGGGGGGCTGGCTACCCCTGACATCAAGGTTGTGTTGGTCGTGGCTTCCAGGGCCATGACCAGGGCTTGGATTGCAGCCCTGATGCCCGCTGCAGCAAGTGCGGCTGGGCAGACTTCGAGGCTTGCCTGTGGGGGGGGGGACGAGCAGTTTGCATGCTGCTTTGGCTGGCTGCCATCAGTTGCTGGGCCTTGTGGCCTAGCTGAGGCCCACCAAGCCTCGCTGGAGTAGGTAGCCTGGGGGCTGCCATGTTGCTTCTGGTTGGCCCCGGAAGCTGCAGGTCGCGATTTGGTGGGAATTTTCCCGCCAAAAGGTCCGGGGCCCCGGGGGCCCCCAGGGTGGCCAGCACCATGTTAGGCGGCCTCCTGAGTGCTGGGGGAGGACTTACCCGGTGTCCAGAGGCCCCCTGCGTTGGTGTCCCATACGGCTTGGCTCCTGGTGTCCCTCGGGTTGCTAGGAGCGTTCTTAGCAGCTCTCTGCATTCTTCGCCAGTGAGCTGGTCTATGCTGGGGGTGACCTGGTCCCTGGCCACCTCCTCGGTGTCCTGGCAGTCCTGGGTGGACTGCTGACCTTCCATGCTTTCCTCTGTGGCTTGCAATCGCAGGGAAGCATGCAAAGGGGTCCCTGGCGCTTCGCTGGGATCTCTGGGGGCATAGAGATCATCTGTACCCTCCTCTGGATCGAAACTTGCATCAGGGACTGGATGCATGGCTGCCATTCTTGATTGAAGACTTCTGGTCACAATCGGGGCTCTCCTGCCATCCATCTCTGGGGGGTTCTTGCTGGAACCTCCAGGCATCTTGCTTCTGTTGTCTTGGAAGCATTGCCTCAAACCATCCTCTGCTCCCACTTTGTGAGGGATCTCACGAAGATTGATGGTTCGTTGAGGGCACTTCCAAGAAAAGGCAGCACGCAAGGATGCAATCAAGTTAAATCTTTATTTAGGAATAAAGTAGGTAAAATGAGTTCCCTGGCATGGAGGCATCCATGCCTGGATTGAGCCCATGGATCATTCCCGTAGGAAGGTAGAACAAGAGCACAAAGAGCAGCCCCTGTGCAGGGGTTCTTATAGGGGCCCCTGGCCCCTCCCTTACCAATTTGTGAGGGGGCCGGAGGGCCATTAACTCTCCCCAATGGGACTGCAGGGGCCGGAGCCCCTTGACCCACCAGTGGGATCAAAAGTCCCTCTTTGCTCCCATCTGGTGGCCGTTTAAGAAACTGCCATGGCTGGCACAAAACACCTAACAGGATAGGCAAGAAATATTATTGGAGATCAACGACGCGTACCGAATTCACACAAACTACGCTAGGCGCAAGAGACTGCCACGAGAAGTTCATATAAGATTTGCGAGAAAGAAAGTCAGAGACATAATTTATAAGATTACGAGAGATGACCCAATGATTTATAAGGATAAAGAAATGCAAACACTAAAACAAGTCCCGAAGAAAGTAAGAGAACAGAGAAGAGACTATAGGTTTCTCGCTGCACAGCTGATTAAAAGAAATATACTATTTAGATGGTTAATCCCAGAAAGGATGTTGGTAACATGGCAGGAGAGAAAGATTAAGATAGACAATCTAGACAAGGCACAAGAACTCTATGATCAGCTGGAGGGTGTGGAAGAAGAGAGCAGTAGCAAAGAGGAATTAGAATCTAGAAGTCAGGAAGACCAGCAATGGGAGCTAAAAGAAATAGAACTAGAGATAGAAAGCAAGGAAGAAAAGGGACAAATGGAAGGAGAAGGAGTGGGTTTTAGAACACGACCACAAAGAGATGTTAGAATCAATAGAAGACAGAAACCAATATATAAGTAGAACAATGGAAGAAGAAATTAAGCTAATATCGATTAATGTTAATGGATTAAATGCCCCTGCTAAAAGAAAACAAATACTAACAAAATTAGCAAAACAAGGTATAGATATAGTGTGCCTACAAGAGGTACATATAAAAGAGCAGCATAGAAAATGTTTGGAATTCCCAAAATTAGGAACACTATACACAGCATTAGCGGGGAAAAAACAGAGGGGAATAGCGGTATATATCAGGGAGGGAATAAAGGCTAAATTAAAATATCAAGAAATAGATGGAAGAGTTTTAATGATAGAACTACAAATTGGGCAGAAATCATGGTTGTTGGTGACAATTTACACCCCAAATGAGAATCAAAAAGAATTTTACAGCAAATTACATGAAAAACTTATAGAAATGGAACAGGGAAATATTTGCATGGTAGGAGACTACAATGCGGTGGTGAACGAAAAAAAGGACTATGTTAGCAGTATGAAAAATAAAAAGAAACGAAAAATACTACCAAGATCATTCTTTGATATGGTACATGAACTCAATTTATTCGATCAGTGGAGGGAATTGAATCCAAAAAAAGGGGAATACACTTTTTTCTCGAACCCACATAAATCCTGGTCCTGATTAGATATGGCATGGATGAATGGAGATGTAGGAAAGGATATAGAAACAATAGAAATAATGCCAAATACGTGGGCTGACCACAACCCCTTAAAAATAATTTGGAAAGGACAGAAAAAAATTAGGAGAAGGTGGACACTGAATCCCCAAATTTTAAAGGATCACGTACCTGGCTCCCTGCCACGTGGCGACGACCCTGCCCGAACTCCTCAATGTTATAGCTGAGGTGGCGGCTGATACCCCCAGACTTGTGGTCATGGGGGATTTCAACTTGCCATCCATTGGTGAAACTTCTGAGGTAGCTCGGGAGTTCATGGCTTCCATGAACCTGACCCAAGTAATTCACGGCCCTACTCACATGGGGGGACACACTCTGGACTTAGTTTTTGTCTCTGGTCAGTGGTTGAGTGGCCTTGATATAGGGGATATAGATACTGAACCCTTGTCATGGTCTGACCACTCGCTCCTTCGACTTTCTGACCGCCGCACCCCGTCGCAGGGAGGCGGAGCCGACCAGGTGGTTCCGCCCCAGGCGCCTGATGGATCCTGATAGGTTCCAGATGGAGCTTGGGCCATTTCCTGAAACTCTAGCTCACGACTCGGCTGATGACCTGGTGGCCACCTGGGATAGTGCGGCTGCCGGGGCTTTGGACCGGGTCGTGCCTTTGCGGCCTCTGACCCGGCACCGAACTCACTTAGCTCCTTGGTTCTCCGAGGAGCTGAGAGAGATGAAGCGCCGGAAAAGACGCCTAGAGAGTGATTGGAGGGCCAGCCGTTCCGAATCTGACTTGACACTGGTAAGGTCTCATATTAAGACCTACCTAGTGGCGATAAAAGCGGTGAAATCTAGCTATTTTGCCACTCTTATCGCGTCATCAGATAACCGCCCAGCCGCCCTGTTCAGGGTGACCCGCTCCCTTCTCCATCTGGGAGCGCGGGAGGACCCCTTGCAGGGCCGAGCTGAGGATTTTGTACAGTATCTGGATGATAAAATAACTCAGATTCGGGAAGACTTGGCCGCTGACTGGGTTAGTTCAGACGAGATGACTGAGGCAGGCCTTGAGAGTGTTATCTGGGAGGAGTTTGATCCTGTGGCTCCCGAGGACGTGGACAGGATCTTGGGACGGCTGACCGCCACCACATGTTTATTGGACCCGTGTCCCTCCTGGTTGGTGCTGGCTTCCCAGGAGGTTACACGAGGCTGGCTCCAGGGAATTATCAATGCTTCTTTGAGTGAGGGTGTCCTGCCGGCCGCCTTGAAAGAGGCGGTGGTGAGGCCTCTCCTCAAGAAGCCATCCCTGGATCCGGCTGTTTTGGCTAACTATCGTCCAGTCTCCAACCTTCGCTTTATTGCGAAGGTTGTTGAGAGTGTGGTGGCGCGACAGCTTCCACAGTACCTGGATGAAGCTGTCTATTTGGATCCGCTCCAGTCCGGCTTCAGACCTGGGTACAGCACGGAAACGGCATTGGTCGCGTTGGTGGATGATCTCTAGAGGGCTCGGGATAGGGGTTATTCCTCTATCCTGGTCCTGTTAGACCTCTCAGTGGCTTTTGATACCATCGACCATGGTATCATGTTGCGCCGGCTGGAGGGACTGGGAGTGGGGGGCACCGTTTTGCAGTGGTTCTCCTCCTATCTCTCTGACCGGTCGCAATCCGTGTTGACAGGGGGGCAGCGGTCGACCCCGAGGCGCCTTGTTTGTGGGGTGCCACAAGGGTCGGTCCTCTCGCCCCTCCTGTTCAACATTTATGTGAAGCCGCTGGGTGAGATCATCTGTGGTTTTGGGGTGGAGTTCCATCAGTACGCTGATGATACTCAGCTGTACATCTCCACCCCAGACCATCCCAACGATGCCTTGGAAGTGATGTCCCAGTGCCTGGAGGCCGTGCGGGTCTGGATGGGGAGAAACAGGCTTCGACTCAACCCTTCCAAGACCGAGTGGCTGTGGCTGCCGGTGTCCCGGTATAGCCAGCTGACGCCATCGCTGGTTATTGGGGGCGAATCATTGGCCCCCACAGAAAGGGCCCGCAACTTGGGCATCCTCCTGGACGCACGGCTGTCTTTAGAAGGGCATATGACGGCCGTGGCCAGGGGGGCTTTTTGTCAGGTTCGCCTGATACGCCAGTTGCGCCCCTTTCTGGATCGGGACTCCCTACGCACAGTCACTCAAGCACTCATCACCTCTCGTCTGGACTATTGTAACACTCTCTACATGGGGCTCCCCTTGGGGTACACCCGGAGGCTCCAACTGGTGCAGAATGCAGCCGCGCGGGGGATTATGGGAGCGACTGGGCGCTCCCATGTGACTCCTCTCCTGCGCGAGCTGCATTGGCTTCCGATGGACTTCCGGGTGCGCTTCAAGGTGTTGGTGATCACCTTTAAAGCGCTCCATGGCTTAGGGCCAGGGTACTTACGGGACTGCCTTCTGCCACCAATAGCCTCCCACCGGCCAGTTCGCTCCCACAGAGAGGGCTTCTTCAGGGTGCCGTCGGCTAGACAATGCCGGCTGGCGACCCCCAGGAGGAGAGCCTTCTCTGTGGTGGCACCTACCCTTTGGAACAATCTACCCCCAGAGATACGAGTGATCTCCGACCTCCGGACTTTTCGTCGGGCCCTAAAAACTCATCTCTTTCAGTTAGCTGGTCTCTCTTGATTTTATGATTTTATGGTTGGTTTTAAATTTTGATATGGATTTTAAATTGATAAATTTTAAACTATGGGCCAAATTTAATTATTTTAAATCTATTTTTAATCGTACTTTATGTATAAATGTTTTTTTTTTGGCTGTTCACCGCCCTGAGTCCGAAAGGAGAAGGGCGGTATAGAAATTCGAATAATAAATAAATAAATAAAATTTATTTTAAAGATTTTTTTTTTTAATTTGATTTATATGCCGCCCTTCTCCGGAGACTCAGGGAGGCTTACAATGTGCTCAGCAATAGCCTTCATCCTTTTGTATATTTATACAAAGTCAGCTTATTGCCCCCACAAACTGGGTCCTCAATTTACCTACCTTAGAAAGGATGGAAGGCTGAGTCAACCTTGAGCCTTGGTGAGATTCGAACCTGCAGTAATTGCAGGCAGCTGGTCTTAATAACCAGCTTAATAACAGGGTGCCTTAGACCACTGTGCTACCAAGGCTCTTGGTAGAAGAAATGAAATTATTTTTTACAGAAAATACAAAGCAACCAACATCATTACAAATTATATGGGATACAGCTAAAGCATACCTAAGGGGTATAGCGATAGCTTATATAGCAAAAGCAAAAAAAAAAAAAAAAAGGAGAAAAAGCAAATGCAAAATACACTGCAGGAGGAGATTAAAAAATTAGAATCTAAATTACAAAAGGAGCCCCAGGATGAAAAAATTAAAGGGAAAATGGTTCTGGCTAAACATAAACTAAATATAGTGGAGCAAGAGGAAAGGGCAAGGGAATTGAAAGCGGCAAAACAAACTTTTTTTGAACATGCAAACAAGCCTGGGAGGTGGCTAGCCTATAAATTAAAAAAGGATAGGGAAAAAAGATTGATTCAGGAATTACAGGATGAAAATGGAGAGTTACATTACAAAATGGAAAAAAATAAAAAAATAATCCAGAATTACTTTGAGGTGCTATATAAAAAAAAAAAATAGACAAGGAGAACATAAAACAATACTTAAAGGTTAATGGTTTGCCGGGACTAAAAGAAGAGCAGAGGGAAATATTAAATAAAGAGATAACAGCCACAGAATTAAGAAGAGCAGTGCAAAAACAAAAAAAACAATAAAACCCCGGGGCCAGACGGACTTCCAGGGGAGGTATATAAGAGTTTGTATGAGGATTTTGAAATGATACTACTGGAAGTGTATAATGATATATTGGAGAAGGCCAAATTACCAGACTCCTGGACTGAAGCTTATATATCCCTTATTTTAAAAGAAGGTACAGACCCCAAACAAATAAAAAATTACAGGCCAATCTCGCTGTTGAACACAGATTACAAATTTTTTACTACTATAATTGCAGAAAGATTGAAATTAATGTTAAATGAAATAATACATTTGGACCAAAATGGTTTTCTACCTACAAGGCAAATTAGGAACAATATAAGAATGGTGTTAAATGTCTTAGAGTACTATGAAGCACATCCTGAAAAACAGGTGGCACTAATATTTTTAGATGCCCAGAAAGCATTTGATAATCTTAATTGGCAGTTTTTGTTCCAACAGATCAAAGATATGAGATTTGGAGGGAAGTTCGAGAAAACAATAAAGGCGATATACACGACACAAAAAGCTAGAGTGATAATTAATGGGGATAACACAGAGAAATTTGAAATAAACAAAGGAGTAAGACAGGGATGCCCAATGTCACCTCTGCTTTTCATCTTGACATTAGAAGTGCTGCTAACCCAAATTAGATACAATGGAGAGATAAAAGGACTAAAGGTAAAAAAAGAAGAATATAAGACACAGGCATTTGCGGATGACCTAGTGTTCTTCATAGAAGAGCCGCTAGAGACAGGAAACATCTTAATGAATGAAATAGAAAAATTTGGGACAGTGGCAGGACTGAAAATTAATCAAGAAAAGACTAAAATGTTAGTAAAAAATTAACTGAAAAAGAAACGGAAGAATTAGAAAAAGATTTGGGATTGCAAATTGAAAAAAAGATTAAATATTTAGGAATTTGGCTCACTGTAAGGTGTTCTTCAATAAAAGATGATAATTATAAAAACTGATACAACAAATGAAAAAAGATTTAGAGATTTGGGGAAAATTACAGTTATCACTACTAGGAAGGATAGCAGTGATTAAAATGAATATATTGCCAAAATTATTATATCTATTCCAGACAGTCCCTATAAAATTGGAAAGGAGATTCTTTGAGGAATTAAATAAAATAATTAAAAAAATTATTTGGCTGGGTAAGAAAGCACGGATAAACATGAAAATGTTACAAGATAGTAGAAGCAGAGGTGGCTTTGGACTCCCAAAATGGGAACTCTATTATCAAGCTGCGGGGCTATTATGGATCAGAGACTGGATAAACTTAGACAATAAAAGGGCTCCAGCTCCTGCAGCCTCATTGGTAAGGGAGGAGCCATGGGCCTCTATAAGAACCCCTGCACAGGGACTGTCTTCTTCTTCTCTTGTTCTAACTTCTTACAGGAATGATCCATGGGCTGCTCCCTGCCTATTCCCTTTTTCCCTGCTCTTGTTCTAGTCTCCTATGGGACTGATCCATGGGCTCAATCCAGGCATGGATGCCTCCATGCCAGGGAACTTATTTTACTCCACTTTTACTTCTAAATAAAGACTTAATTTGATTGCATCCTTGCGTGATGACCTTTTCTTGGAAGCGCCCTCAACGAACCATCGTTCTTCGTGAGATCCCTCACAAAGTGGTAACAGAGGATGGTTTGAGGCAACGCTTCCAAGCCAGCAGAAGCAAGATGCCAGGAGGTTCCAGCAAGAACCCCCAAGAGATGGATGGTAGGACTTCCCCGGTCATGACTAGGAGTCTCCAAGCAAGGTTGGCAGCCCTGCATCCAGTCCCTGATGCGAGCTTCGATCCAGAGGAGGGTACAGATGATCTCTATGCCCCCAGAGGACCCAGCAAAACGCAAGGGACCTCTTCGCATGCTTCCTTGCAGTTGCAAGCCACAGAGGAAGGCATGGAAGGCCAGCAGTCCACCCAGGACTTCCAGGACACTGGGGATGCAGCCAGGGACCAGGCCACCCCCAGCGTGGACCAGCTCACTGGTGAGGAATGCAGAGAACTGCTAAGAACGCTCCTAGCAGCCCGAGGGACGCCAGGAGCCCAACCACGTGGGACACCAGCGCAGGGGGCCTCTGGACACCGGGTAAGTCCTTCCCCAGTGCCCAGGAGGCTCCCCAACATGGTGCCAGCCACCCTGGGGGACCCTGGGGCCCCGGAGCTTTTGGTGGGAAAGTTCCCACCAAATCGCGACCTGCAGCTTCCGGGGCCAACCGGAAGCAACATGGTGGCCCCCAGGCCACCTACTCCAGCGAGGCTTGGTAGGTCTCAGCTAGGCCACGAGGCCCAGCAACGGATGGCAGCCAGCCAAAGCAGCATGCAAACTGCTCGCCCCCCCCCCCAGGCAAGCCTCGAAGTCTGCCCAGCTGCTCCTGCTACAGCGGGCATCAGGGCTGCAATCCAAGTCCTGGTCGCAGCCCTGGAGGCCACAATGACCATGGCCTCAACCTCGGGGGCAGCCAGCCTCCCTCAACACCCCCAGAGGACCAGTCGGGGGGGAGGTGTCAAGTCCGGAGCCCCCCAGCCAGGACCCAGGCCTCCAGAGAGCCCCAGAAGAACCCCTGGGGGCTCCAGCCTTCCCAACACCCCCACCGAGGCAACGGAGGACTCACCTGGATGACTTCAGGGGGCCTCCAGCTGAGCCTCCCGCCTCCCAAGATGGATGCCTCCTCTGGAGTCTTCAGGACCAGCGGTGGGCCCCTCCAGGCGATCCTCAGTGAGGAACAGGACGAAGAGGTCAGCCTACCTGGTCCAGATGAGGAAGATGAGCCGTCCAGTCCTGAGGGGGAAGACACGCCATCTTCACCTGACTCTTCGCCTCCAGCGACGCTTCTGAGGCCCATGATGCCCAACGCCTGGGACCGAGGGCCTCCACATCCCGGTCGTGAACAGCCAGTCGGCAAGGAACCTGCAGAGGAAAAGGGTGGTGAGTGGCAGGAGGTCAGAAGGTCAAAGCGGTCCAACAAGGGGGTACCACCAAAGAGAATTGATATTGGGCACGTTGCATCCGTCAACAGCGTAGTGGTCACCCCAAAAACTTTCTGACATCCAGGAGCTGCCCATCGAAGAACAGGAGAAGTGGCAGCTTGCGATGGAACAGGAGATGGAGAGCCTGAGAAAACTCAAGGTCTTCACCCCTGGGCAGCCACCCAAGGAGAAGAAGGTCATTGGCACAAGGTGGGTTTTCAAGGCCAAACCACTTGCCAATGGCCGCTACCTGTACAAGTCCAGTAACCAGAGGCCAGTAGGGCCATCAGCCTTTGTGGCGGGGGTGAGGTAAGTAGTACACACGAAATTGCCCTTATGCCTTTCCCAGCTGTTCATCCATGCTAGCTGCAGGATGGGGCTGGAAAGGCTCGAAGATGCCGAGGATCACCTGGAGGGGCCCACCGCTGGTCCTGAAGATTCCGGAGGAGGCAGTCATCGTCAGAGGTGGGAGGCTCGGCTGGAGGCCCCCTGAAGACATCGAGGTGAGTCCTCCGTTGCCTTGGTTGGGGTGTTGGGAAGGCTGGATCCCCCAGGGGTTCTTCGGAGACTCTCTGGAGGCGCGGGTCCTGGCTGGGGGGCTCTGGATTGGACGCCCCCCCTCGTTGGTCTCCTGGGGGTAGCGAGGGAGGCTGGCTAACCCCGACATCAAGGTCATGTTCGTCGTGGCCTCCAGGGCCGCGACCAGGACTTGGATCGCGGCTCTGATGCCCGCTGCAGCAGGTGCAGCTGGGCAGACTTCGAGGCTTTCCGGTGGTGGGGGGGGCGAGCTTCGGCTGGCCGCCATCGGTTGCTGGGCCTCGTGGCCTAGCTGAGGCCCACTAAGCCTCGCTGGAGTAGGTAGCCTGGGGGCCGCCATGTTTCTTCCGGTTGGCCCCAGAAGTTGCAGGTTGTGATTTATGTATTTATTTATTTATTTATTTATTTATTTATTTATTTATTTATTTATTTATTTATTTATTGGTTCGATTTATATGCCGTCCTTCTCTGGAGATTCAGGGCAGCTTACAATGCATTAAGCAATAGCCTTCATACTTTTGTATATACCTGCTTAGTAGGGCCCTTGGCCCCCCCAAGCGGTGTTCTTTTTTATACAAAGTCAACTTATTGCCCCCACAATCCGGGTCCTCAATTTACCTACCTCGGAAGGATGGAAGGCTGAATCAACCTTGAGCCTGGTGAGATTCGAACTTGCAGTAATTGCAGGCAGCTGGCAGCTAAGTGCTATTTAACAGCACTTTAGTCCACTGCTCCACCAGGCTGGAAATTTGCCAGGAATTTTCCTGCCAAAAGGTCCGGGTCCCCGGGGTCCCCCAGGGTGGCCGGTGCCATGTTAGGGAGTCTCCTGGGCACTGGGGAAGGACTTACCCGGTGTCCAGAGGCCCCCTGCGCTGGTGTCCCATGCGTCTTGGCTCCTGGCGTCCCTTGAGCGGCTAGGAGCGTTTGGAACAGCTCTCTGCATTCCTCGCCAGTGAGCTGGTCTACGCTGGGGTTAGCCTGGTCCCTGGCCGTCTCCCCGGTGTCCTGGCAGTCCTGGGTGGACTGCTGGCCTTCCATGCTTCCCTCTGTGGCTTGCAGTTGCAGGGAAGCATGCGAAGGGGTCCCTGGCATTCCGCTGAGTCCTCTGGGGGCATAGAGATCATCTGAGCCCTCCTCTGGATCGAAGCTTGCGTCAGGGACTGGATTCAGGGTTGCCATCCTTGATTGAAGACTTCTGGTCACAATCAGAGATTTCCTGCCATCCATCTCTTGGGGGTTCTTGCTGGAACCTCCAGGCATCTTGCTTCTGCTGTCTTGGAAGCGTTGCCTCGAACCATCCTCTGTGTCCACTTTGTGAGGGATCTCACAAAGATTGATGGTTCGTTGAGGGCACTTCCAAGAAAAGGCAGCACGCAAGGATGCAATCAAGTTAAATCTTTATTTAGGAATAAAGTAGGTAAAATGAGTTCCCTGGCATGGAGGCATCCATGCCTGGATTGAGCCCATGGATCAGTCCCGTAGGAAGCTAGAACAAGAGCCAAAGAGCAGCCCCTGTGCAGGGGTTCTTATAGGGGCCCCTGGCCCCTCCCTTACCAATGTGTGTGAGGGGGCTGGAGGGCCATTAACTTTCCCCAATGGGGCTGGAGGGGCCAGAGCCCCTTGACCCACCAGTGGGGTCAAAGGTGCCTCTTTGCTCCCATCTGGTGGCCGTTTAAGAAACTGCCATGGCTGGCACAAAACACCTAACACAAACTAGGTAACATCATCAGTGATAGGCAATGAGATAATTCTTTGTCATCATCCCTTACATATTCCATTTGCCTTTTAAGCATCTGAAGCTAATTATTTAACTGTTGCTTTTTTTTTTTGAAAAAAGTTTTTTTTAAATTTTTTTTAAACTCAAACATAAAACACATCTTTTCCAAAATGAAGCATTGATCCGGTCACAAATTAATACAAATCACTAACAAATCTTAACTTCCAATTAACACAACTTAATATTTTATTGAGTTATTTCCCTAAATTCTATCAATTTAACTATGCCATTATCCCAAAAACCCGTTACTTAAATCTTAAATCCTAACCAAATATCATTCCATTTTTCTCTTCCTTTTTGCTTAGATGGATATATTTTAACAATATAAATCATTACAGTTATTATAAACATTTAAAAAATATTTTAACTATTACTCCCAATATAATCATCTTCATTACTTTACTATTAATCCCAACACAATCATTTTATTTTTACTGTTTTTTGGCTGTTAATCACAGCATAATCATAGTTAGCTTTACTATTAATCTCAGCATCCTCCTCTTTTTTGTTGTTTCCATCCATCTACATTGCTTATTTCAGTTAATCATATTTATCATTATCCTTTTTAATGACAATTTAAGATTGAGACATGGTTCTTGCTTGAAACATAACTTTGTATATATTTAAAAAATCTCTTTTAACATGCTTGATTTCTCTTATATTCTAATTTCCATCAATATTTCAATTTTATATATCTATATCATATTCTTCTCATATTCTTATACATCCATAATTATCTTGTAAAAACCTCCTTTTTATTATTATTACCACCTATACATTATTTCATTTTTAATCACATTGTTTTAATCTTCTTTTTTCTTTTTCCAGCCGTGTCTACCTCATTTCTTCGCTTTCTCGCCTGCTAGCATATATTTCCTTCCATTTTCAAAGTCTTCAAATTTTGTCCTCCATATGTCATATTAAGTCTTTTTCATATTTTTAATCCGGATAAAATGCATCAAGTTCCCTTCTCTTGAGCCTGCGCTAGATCCTTCTTTTATTCCTGTGCCAGTTTCTTAAATTGTTATTATTCCAATTATAGGAGTTCCATTATAGTTTCCTTTTCTTTTTCACCAAAGTCAAATTGCCTGCAGATGAGAAAAAGAAAACTCCTCCACAGAATCTCATGACTGTAATCTGTAAAGTTCAAAATTTTCCATAACAAAGATGAATTACAATGTTCCTTTTTAGACCATTTTCTAAATGGTCTAAATCCACATTTTCCATTAGTCATCCAAATATCCATTTTGTTACAATTATATAACAGTCCAATTTAATTACTCTTCTTCCTTTGATTTTAAAAATATCAAATCTTCTTTTTTTTAAGATCCAGTTCCAATTTTAAAATATCCAGTCTTTTCACCATGTCTCGATATTTAATTCCATTAGTTCTGTTCTAGAGTTAATTGTTTATCGGGTCTTTGTCTCTTTAAAGTTTCATTTTAAACTTTCCATAGCCCCTTTGTTGTTCAGCTGCTGTTTTAAAGCTAGGGGTCTTATAGATAATAATATTGCTCTATTGTTCTGCTCCCTGTAAGATCTTGTCCAATTCGTTCAGGTTATTCGAAATTCCATGTTGTTTTTTGTCTACTGTATATCTTGAGTGTATTTGGGTATAGGGCCACTAATCAATATTTATGCCACAATTTTGAAGTTGATGTCTTGGGATAAGTTCGCCTTCCTGGTTTAATAGATCTTGGTACCGCATCATCTTTCCTGTCTCGAGGGTATTTGGGTGTATCAGTGCCTCCATCGGGGACCACCATTTTGGTATTCTAGTGTAATGATTTTTCTTGATTTCCTGCCAAATCTTAAATAGTGAAGCCCGAATTATATGTCGTTGGAAATACATATGTCGTTTGTCCGGTCCATCCCATAAGAAAGCGTGCCATCCTCGTGTTAGATCAAAGCCTTCTAAATATAGAGTTCTTTTATTGTCCAATTTCATCCATTCTTTGATCCAGGTCAGCCCTGATGCCTTATAGTAAAGTTCCCATTCTGGTATTGCCAGGCCTCCTTTGTCTCATGAATCTTGTAAAGCTTTGATCTTGATTCTGGCCTTCTTTCCCTGCCATAGATAAGTCATTATTGTTTTATTAAGGTTCTTGAAAAAATCTCTTCCCGGATGTATTGGTATTACCTGGTATAGGTATAATACTCTTGGTAGTATGTTCATTTTTATTGAGGCGATTCTGCCCATCAACGACAGTTGTAGTCTATTCCAAATTTCCAAATCTTTTTTAATTTGTTTTAATAGTTTAGTATAATTGTCTTCTTTGATCGTAATTGCTTTTGCCGTCAACCAGATACCTAAGTATTTTATCTTCTTTACTATTTGAATTCCTAATTCTTCTTCTAATTTCAACCTCTGTGTCTGAGCCATATTTTTCGTCAGTACTTTTGTTTTTTGTTTGTTTATTTTGAGGCCCGCGACTTCCCCGTATTCCTCTATCATTGCCATCAGCCTGTGTCCAGATAGTCTTGGGTTTTCCAGAATGAAAATTACATCATCTGCAAAGGCGAGCAGTTTGTACTCCTCTCCCCGAATCTTGAGACCTTTGATATCTTCCTCCTTCCTGATTTTGTTTAATAGAACTTCCAATGCTATTATGAATAATAGGGGTGACATGGGACATCCTTGTCATACTCCTTTCTGAATATCAAAAATTTGTGTCATATCGCCATTTATTGAGATTTTTGCTGTTTGGTAAGAATAATTTTTTTTTATCAGTTTAAGAAATTTCTCTCCACAGTTCATCGATTCAAGTTGTATTATAAGAAAAGACCAATTTAAGTTATCGAAGGCCTTCTGGGCATCAAGAGAGATTAGAGCCACTTCTTTATCTATCTTCTGATCGTAGTATTCCAAAATATTTATAATCATTCTCAGATTGTTTTTGATCTGTCTCCTAGGTATGAAACCATTTTGATCTGGATGTATATATTTGTGAATTATTGCTTTAAGTCTCTGTGCCAGTATTGACATAAATAGTTTATAGTCCACATTGAGTAATGAAATTGGTCTATAGTTTCTAACTTGGGTCGGGTCTGTGTCTTCTTTATGTATTAATGTGATAATGGTTTCTGTCCAGGATTTTGGAATTTTGGCTGTCAATAATGCTGCATTAAAAACTTGTAGCAATGTTTCGTCTATTGATTGTTGGCAGTATTTGTAAAATTCAGTGGGAATTCCATCTAGTCCTAGGGTTTTATTGTTCTTTTGTTTTTTGCGAGCTTCGATCAATTCGAACATTGTTATGGGTCGGTTCAATATCTCTCTGTGTTCTTCTTCAAAGTGTGTGATATTAGTTTTTTGAAGGTATTTTTTAATTTGATCTTCCGGGACATCTTCCTATCGGTAAAGTTTTTGAAAAAATGCTTTAACTATATTTTTCTTATCTAGATGTGTATGATATAAAGTTCCTGATTCATCCTGGAGTTGGTGAATAATTCTTTTTTCTGTTTGCTTTTTTAATTTGTAAGCTAACCAGCGTCCAGTTTTATTTGCATGTTCAGAATTGGTCTGCTTTGCCATTCTTATTTTCTGTGCCAATTCAGTTTTTGTAGTTAAATTCAATTTGTGTTTAGCCAGATTAAGTTTTTATTGCGCTATCTTGTTGTTAGGGTGCTGTTGTAATTTAGTTTCCTCTATCTTAATTTCTTCCATTAGATCATTCCTAATTCTTTGTTTCTCTTTTTTTCTTTTCGCCACATATGCGATAGTTAGGCCTCTAATATAAGCTTTCGTCGTATCCCATAAATTTTGTAACGACGTTTGATCCTTTGTGTTGATTTGGAAAAATATCTTAATTTCTTTTTCTATCATAGAAAAACATACAACTATCTTCTTAGACACAAATTACTAGAAGAAACAGTTAAAGAAAACATGATAAGGTGGGCTAGGGACATAGGACATAATATTCAATTGGCAAATTGGGAGAAACTATGGAAACAAAATATCAAAATAACAAGGGCCACATCTTATAAAGAGAATCTTATCAAAATGTTTTATAGATGGCACCTACCACCGGCTCGATTAGCCAAAATATACCCAAATGCCCCCTCACTCTGTTGGAAGTGTAAAACAAAAAAGGGGACATACTATCATGCTTGGCGGAAATGTAGGAAGGCCCAACAATATTGGCAAGACATAAAAAAGATCATTGAGGAAATAACGAATTTACAAGTAGAAGATAGCCCAGATTTTTTTTTTATTCGGCATGACAGCAGCACAATACACCAAAGAGACGAAATACCTTATTATACACATTTTGACAGCAGCACGATTACTGTTCGCTCAAAATTGGAAATCAGACCAACTCCCAACTAAAGATAAAATTATCTCAAAGATAACAGAATGTGCCGAAATGGATAGATTGATGCTGGAACTCCAGGATAAGGAAGAAAGTGACTATTATCTTGTGTGGCACCAATGGCTGGAAAGCAAAATTAGCACAACCATAGATGATAGAAATTAGGGTAAAAGATTAACAAGATGAATAAGGAGATGATGCAAGTATATTTTTAGTTTAAAGTATTTGAATTAAAAATCTAATATTTTTTATTTATTTTTATTTGATTTGATTTATATGCCGCCCTTCTCCGGAGACTCAGGGCGGCTTACAATGCGTTAAGCAATAGCCTTCATTCTTTTGTATATTTTATACAAAGTCAGCTTATTGCCCCCACAAACTGGGTCCTCATTTCACCTACCTTAGAAAGGATGGAAGGCTGAGTCAACCTTGAGCCTTGGAGAGATTCGAACCAGCAGAAATTGCAGGCAGCTGTGTTAATAACAGGATTCACTAAACCACTGTACTATCAAGGCTCTTTTAATAATACTATTTTTTCATTAATATGTAAAGTAAAATACTATATATTCTGTTGATGACAAAAAGTATATATGTAGAATGTTGTGTGGGTTTTGTAGGTGGTGGGGGTTTTGTTTGTCTTTGTATTGTCTTTATATCTTTGTTTACATTTAATAATAATAATTAAAAAAAAATATTGCTCTAAGCATTGTTACAAGCCTGGGTTGGTTGTCACCCACCCGGCTTCAAAATGCTCCATTTCAATCCACTTTCCTCCTGCACATCTCTTAGCCCGGTTGTCCCAGCTTCGTGGCAGCCGCCATGGCTGCTGCCCCCTGCCGCCGACTCACAGAGGGTTCCCTCTGACCTCCGAGGAACTTGCCTATTCCTCTTGGTCATCCGAGGCACCCCTCCTTTTTCCCCATTCCTGCAGGATGGTTCTGGTCCAAAGACCCATCGGCGGTGGTTCAGCAGCCGGGGTTTTCGCACTCATCAGAGCCCGCTATTTCCCCAACTTTCTCTCCGCGACACCAAACCAGAAGTCATTTAACTGTTGCTTAATCTTTTTTCTCCAAGCTTTTTTTTTTTTTTTTTTACCATTTCTTCCTATCTTGCTTGCTAGTCTGGCACTCAAAAGCCTTTCTAGTTTGTTTGTAAGATTGCCAATGGAGCACTTATGAATGTGTTACTGGGGGAGATGGGCTGAACACAGTCTTGATGCTCATCATTAGTGCACTGAAGGTTTCTTCCTAAATTCTTTTCCCCCAATGGTTTACAACAGGGGTGAAATGCTCCCGGTTCGGTTCGGACTGGATTGGATTAGGCAATCCGTTAGCAATGGCTGCGGGTAGTTTGGAGAACCGGTAGCAAAAATCCCTGCCCCCTCCCCTGCCCATGCCCACCCAATCGCCCAGTCTCCACTTGCCTACTTGGCAGCTTGCTGCTTCTTTTGGACTTGCTCGCTTTTCCTGCCTTGCTTCGGCTGCTGCAATCCATTGCATCCACTATTAACTCAATCTGCCTGCCTGCAATCAATGCAATCAGTGAGCAGCTCAATCTGCCTGCCTGCTTGCCTTGTGCCTTCAATTTGGTAAGTAACTGGGAGCTTTAAAAAAAATAGTTAATTGGGATTTTTTTAAGGAGTTTTTTTTTTTTTTAGACATAGCAATTTAAAGTTAAGGAAGTTTTAAATTTAGCTGTTTTTATCTAAAAATATAAATAAAATAAAATAATAAAATAAAATATTTGTGCAGCTATCTGAGATTTGGTGTGTTTCTGTAGTGTTTCACTCTAACTACACAAACACACAAAATCTCACGAAGCTGTATGTGGCATTTTGTGTGGAAAAAGTGTGAAAGTTGGTTTTTGAGCTTTTAGTGGCTGTGTGAGGTTCCTGGTTGTTGCAGGGGCCATTTTGGGTGAAGTGCAGCTGCTTTTACATTGTGTGTGATTCAGTTGTGTTGTGTTGTGTGTGTGTGTAAAGTGTGAAAGTTGGTTTTTGTTACCTCTTATTGATTTGTGTACTTTGTTTATTATTTTTATTATTTATTATTATTGGCCATGCCCACCTGGTCACCTGACCATGAAGCCATGCCCACTGGGTCACCTGACCACCAAGCCACGCCCACCAATTAAGCCACACCCACAGAACCGGTAGGGAAAATTTTTAGATTTCACCCCTGGTTTACAACCATTTCACCCAGAAGCAATTTAAAACTTGGTCTTCAATGAAGAAACAGAGTAGAAAGAGTGTTTCGATGTGAGAGAAAAACAGAAGATTTTCTCAATAACCTAGAGCTAACCCAAAAGATGTTCTGGTGTCTCTGGGCAGCACAAGCTGGCTTTATACATCATGTTAGAGCAAATTATGGTTTGTGTTTACTTCTGGGAATCATGTGAATGTGGTTTGTAAATCATTTTTTAATGTTTTGATGAACCTAGATAACCATGAATAAGATTATTGATTCAGGACAAAGGTTTGCACCACCTCAGGCTCTAGAATAAGCAGGGCAACCTGTATACATTTGGTGATATTTCAACCTCAAGATAATTAATTTGTAAATTTTTCCCCTGAGAGGACAGGAATTTATTGAATAACTCAAAATTATTCATTTGTAAATAAAATGATATTAAATCTAATCTACCTTTTGCCCTGCTGCTGATGCTTTTGGAACAGGCCTCTAACTAAATGCAGTATACAATTTAGAATATTTCTACACCACCTAAACAGACCATGATGAAGAAATTGTTGCAATATTTTCAGGATCAGACTCAATAAAGATAATAAGAATTAGAGATTTAAATATATTTCTCTTTAATAATAATAGGCATTCTATATTCGCTGAATATTCAAGATAGAAGCCAAGAAAATGGTGAGGGTGGCTCCTTATATATACAAGGGGTGGAGCCAGGAATGGGAGTGGTAAATTATGAATACATTAAAATCCAAAGAATAAGTTAACCCCTGATGTCCCATATATACATTATTTACACAATAGAGAATAAGGCATTTATATCTGACAAATCCCCCTCTAAATGCCGGTTCGCTATACAACACCAATTACATTCAGATTCAGGACAATATAATACATACAATTTAGAAGTTAAATATTTGTGCTGTTTAGAAGGTAAAGGCTTCGTTAATATGTCAGCTAATTGTTCAGAAGTATCACAATGTATTGCTTTGATGAATCCATCTTGAGATAATTGTCTCACGTGCTTAAATTTTATATCAATATGCCTGGACCTTTGTCCAATGGCATCGGATCTGGATATTTCAATGGCTGCTTTATTATCTTCATGCACAACAAAAGGTAATGCAGGTTTTTTCCAAACATCTGAGATCAAGTCATTGAACCATACAAGGTTATTTGCAGCTTTGGATAAACAAACATATTCCGCTTCTGTGGTTGAAGTGGCTACCAGTTCTTGTTTACCAGTGTACCAGTAAACTGGACAATCATTCAATAGAAAAATATAACCAGAAGTACTCTTTCTGCATGATGTATCACCAGCCCAATCTGCATCCGCATAACAGGTAATTTTTGGTTCTTTGTCATTATTAGGTTCTAATACTAAACAAAAATCTAATGTACTTTTCAAATATCTTAGGATTCTTTTGACAGCTTCCCAATGATACATGGTTGGTTTGCTAACATATCTTGACAATAAATTGAGAGGTAATGCAATATCTGGTCTGGTCCAATTAGATATATAAAGGAGTGAGCCTATAACTGATCTGTAAAATGTATTATCTTTAAATTCAGGGGAAGACTCATCAGTGTTTCTAAGGAAATCAGTTTGCATAGGAGTGTCACAGGTTTTGGCATTGTTTAAATTACATTTGTTTAGAAGTTCAATGATCTTATCTTTCTGAGTAAGTTTGAATCCCCTTCTAGTTTTGTTAATTTGTACACCAAGGTATTTATTCACTTTACCTAGAGATTTCAACGAGAAATGTTCGTTTAACTTATTTACAAAGATTTCCCTGCTCTCTTTGTGTTTTCCTATATATAAAATATCATCCACATAAATTAATACAAATTCAATGTGATCATCACTCTTTTTTACAAAGAAACAGTTATCAGCAGTGGTAGCGTTGAAATCCATGGTCTTTAGTACTTTTACCAAGCAATCGTACCATCTCTTGCCAGATTGCTTTAATCCGTATAGACTCTTGTTTAATAACCAAATTTCATTCTTATTAGTGTATTGACTATGTGGTGCTCTTACATATATTTCCTTATCTAGTTTTGCGTGTAAATACGCAGTCTGTATGTCATATTGAAATACGTCCAGATTGAGTGCAGATGCTACTACTAGAGCTGTTTTAACACTCTCTGTCCTCACCGTGGGGGAGTATGTGTCAGTATAATCTTCTGGATATTTTTGTGCATAACCTTGTGCAACTAGTCTAGCCTTGTATAAAGTATTGCCTCCTTCTAGGTTCTTAATTTTATAAATCCACCTGGTACCTATAATTGTTTTATCCTTAGGTGCGATCGCAGGAGTGAATACATTTAATCCTTGCAAACTTTCCATCTCTTTTTTCATAGCTAGTTCCCATTTTTCTCTTTCTTCACGAGGGAGTTTTAATACTTCCTCATATGTATTAGGTGTTATTTGTTCTCCATTCATATGCATTATGTAATCTTTGTATTTACTTGGTATTTGATTTCTATTGTTTCTAATAGCTCTTTCAGGTTTGCTATGGTTGTCGTGCAAATATCTAGCTTCCTTTTTTGTTAATGTGTCTGTCTTTATTTTATGCTGACTATTTGTCCAAGTTTTGGTTTTGTTCTTATTTTTGTCAATGTTTTGATTTTCTATTGTCCCTTCCTCGCAAGATATCGCATCTTTGCATTTATTTGGAAATATTTCATTAAGGTGCAGTTTAGACCAATTGGCCTGCTCATGGAACACAGCTGTTCTGGAGACTATAAATTTGTTATTATTATCAATGAATCTGTACCCTTTGGTTCCAGTTTCATATCCCATAAATCTTAATCTTCTGGATACGTTTTCTCCCTTTCTCCTCAACTGCTTAGGTATGTGCACATCTGCAGTGACTCCAAATATGTGCATGTGTGCTAATTTAGGTTTCCTATTGTACATCACCTCATACGGTGTCTTATTCACAATACTGGACCAGGTTCTATTTTGAGTGTAATTTGAATAATGTAGGGCTTCTGACCAGAATTGTTTGCCTAAACCAGCATCCTCTAATGTGCATCTAATCATGGTTTGTAGTGTGGAATTCTTTCTCTCTGCAATCCCGTTTTGAAACGCAGAAAATGGATTGGACGTGAAATGTAGCATTCCCCTATCCTTTAACCATTGGGAGAATTCTTTAGACATGAATTCACATCCCCTATCTGTCATAATTTGTTTTATTTTGATATTATGTTGTGTTTCTATGCGTTTGTAGAATTCCTTAAATTTCTGAAAGGTTTCATCCTTGTGCTTTAATGTGTAAACAAAACCATAGCGACTATAATCATCCACTATTGTTAGAAAGTAACGTTTTCTATAGGTAATTGATGGAGTTAATGGACCAACTAAATCCATATGTACTAAGTCAAAAATATTGTTAGTTGATCTGTTAGATTTTTTTGGTCTGGGACTGGTTTTTAGTTTGGTGGATTTACATACTGAGCATTCCAAATAATTATCACAATTTTTTATTTTGACACCTTCTGCGTGTTCAGTCATTTTTTGAACTACAGGAAAGCTTGCATGTCCTAACTTCCTATGTAAGATGTGAGCACACTCATCATGAATTGGTTTACCTATTTTTGGTTTCTTCTCATTGTGTGTATTTTTGTGATCCTGAGGTATTTTACATTCATCATTGTCACTGTTACTAACATTTTCATCATCTGCTTCAATACAATCTTCCATATTTGAATCAATGTTATGTAACCATCTTTCTTTTGTTATCAGATAGGGTAGACCTCCTTTTATCATCACAGTGCCTATATTTGTTTTGTCCTTCTCTAAAGTTGCTTTCCCCTTTGAGAAAACTATATTGATGTCAGAATCTCTGCTTAGTTTTATAGCACTTAGTATGTTATGAGGTATTTCTGGGATTAATAATACCCCCTCTATTTTACCTAAACCAGGCAAGGTCACATTTCCTCTGCCTAATACTTGAACCTTTTCTTGATTAGCTACCTTTATCACAAACTTATCTTCTGTAAATGAAGATAATATACTTTTGTTGTTAGTGGTGTGATTGGTTGCACCAGAATCAATAAGCCAATTATTGTTCTCATTTTGTTGTGTTTTGGTGCTTTCTTGTTTGTTTAGTCCATTTAGTGACCCAGATTTTCTCTCTTTTGAATTTTCTCTACCCCCTCTACTTTCTCTGTAATTTGGTGGGCTTCTATATTTGTGTCTATCTGTGGAAGACTGTCTATAATTGTATTTGTTCCTATATTCTGGCCTATGTCTCTCCCTTGAGACTTTGGGACAGTCTCTTCTACTGTGTTCCCTGGACCCACAATTGTGGCATCTAAAGGCTTCATTATATTTTTCTTGGAAAGCTACTTTCCTAAAAGATTTGTGTTCTGTTTGATTACTGGAACGATTTTTTCTTGAATTGTCTTCTGCTATCAATTTGTTAGATAGACTTTCTATGGTTAAATATCCTAAATTAATAGTATCTAAGTGTGACATAAAGCTATCCCATGATGAATCAAGTGAATTGATAATAACACTTTTCATTGTTTGATCTGAAATCACTTCCCCCCTCAATTGCAGCTCAGCTCTTATTTTGTTTAGAGATATCAAATGCTCACTTATAGAAACCCCTGGTTTCACTCTAGAAGAAAAGAAATCCTTAGACATTCTTGTAGTTGTAGCTACGCTATCGCTGTGAAATAGATTAAACATGCATTGAATTATTTCTGACACAGTTAGGTTTGATTTGATGCTATGATACATTGCAGGAGACACGCTAGATATTATTATGAAAAATGCTCTATGATGTAAACAATCTATTTTTAAAGTCCAAGGTCTTCTTGGAGGACTAGTTATAAAGAATAGTAAATTTTCTTTCATAAAGACAACCTGAAGCTGTTGATACCACTCTTGTAAATTAATGCCATCAATTCTAAGTTTTGGGAAGTCACTGGGTAAGTTCCCCACATTATTTTGTCCATTACTTACAACCTGAGGCAGTCCGTGGTCTCGCAAGTGCAGGAAATTACAGAACGGCATGGGGATGCTCGCAACGAGTCTGCGCGGTTCTCTGGCCAGTTCAAGTCTTTCGGGGCCGTCTACGTAGCTTTGCACATGCGCGTTGCTCATTTCTTCCTTGGCGTCGTCGTGAAAGGTTCTCTCCATTTCAGCTCTCTCGTTCCGCTCCTCTTCAGATGAGTCGGTCTCTGGTTCGGTTTTAGGGGTTCTGGTGGTGGCGACAGCTCTTCTCTTTCTTTCGTGTGCGTTGGCACTTGATCCGGTCTGCGGTGTAGGACGGAATCGGCATGGCTCTCTGGGCTCAGGTGTCGTCGCCTTCGAAGTCAGGATGGGAGCGTGCAGGTCTCGAGTTGTCGGTTTGATCTCTTGCTTCTTCGTTGGTGCCTTGGAAATTTTCAATCTTGGCCCAAAAGCAGCAAAAAGCGTTTTCATTGCTGACTTTACTTGAGACTTTGTTAAATCGTCTTCACTTTCTGATTCTGGTTCTTCTGAAGAGTTTGAGTCTTCTTTTTCACTTTCGTCGTCTGATAGCGTTTTTCGCGCCAGAAATTTTGAACTGAGCGTTTTGATTGGCTCTGCTTCACTCTCTTTTGAAGTTCGTTGAAACCAAGATGGCTGCCATTCAAAATTTCGCGCGGGATCACATCTTTTCTTTTTCACAACGACTTTCTCAGTATTCATTTCACTCACAGTTTTTTGATCTTTGGGTTTTTCTTTAACGACGTTTTTCTCTCTCGCTGCTCCGTTGTTCTTCAGCATTTCTTGGAGGTTCGCGATGAGGCTTTCATCGTTCTTCTGGCTTTTTAGTATCTTCAATATCTCTGACCTGAGTTCGTTATTTTCTATTTCGATTTCTTCCTGGTCATTATTTTCATTTATCAGTTCTTCTTCTTCAGTGGTGTATTCTTCGGATTCTCTCGAAATCGCGTTAGTGGATTCGTTGATCATCTCTTGTTCAGTTTCTATTTCCTTGCTGTAGGCCCTGGTGTTGGGCCTATCTTTCTTAGACATTTTTAATTATTTATTGAGTCAATTAACCATCCTCTGCTACCAGCTTGTTGCAATATTTTCAGGATCAGACTCAATAAAGATAATAAGAATTAGAGATTTAAATATATTTCTCTTTAATAATAATAGGCATTCTATATTCGCTGAATATTCAAGATAGAAGCCAAGAAAATGGTGAGGGTGGCTCCTTATATATACAAGGGGTGGAGCCAGGAATGGGAGTGGTAAATTATGAATACATTAAAATCCAAAGAATAAGTTAACCCCTGATGTCCCATATATACATTATTTACACAATAGAGAATAAGGCATTTATATCTGACAGAAATGATGGTTTAACAAGATGAGGTGGTACCCACAAGGGCTGTGTCAAAAAAATCAAGATGGTATAGTATATCCAAAGTTGTTTGCCCATGCTATCATTGTTTCTTTCACTTGTTCATCTTCCATTTTAAGGCTTAATAAATAGATTAATAAATAAATTAGATAAATGGCAAAAACTTTGGGATAGAAATCATAAACTGACAATGGCAACTACTTACAAGGAAAACCTGTATAAAATGTTTTACATGTGGCATTTGCCACCAGCAAGGCTAACAAAGATGTTTAAAGACATGTCCGCCAAATGTTGGAAATGCAATCAGATACCAGGCTTGTACTACCATATGTGGTTGACATGCCCAAAGGCAAAAAATTTTTGGACAAAAATATATACGTGGTTAGAGAAAATGATAAAGCAACACATAGATTTAAAGCCAGAAATATTTTTGTTAGGTATATTACCAGAAAAATATGACAAAGGGAACATATATTTAATACTACATGTTTTGACAGCAGCGAGAATTGTATTTGCACAACACTGGAAAAATGAGGAAACTCCTACAGATGAAAATATAATTTAAAAAATATTAGATTGTGCGGAAATGGATAGGTTAACATTAAAGATAAAGGACAAAGAAGATACAGAATACTTTTTAACTTGGGATTTGTTTTCTCAATGGTTAGATAATAGAGGTAGAAATTAGAAGTTGGAAGAATACCACTATGTACAAGTAAATAATATTATTATTACTATTATCATGTATAAGTAAATTGACCAAGACAGTACACTGTTTACTAAACACTTATTTATGTTAAAGAAAAATGTATGAATAATTTTTTTAAAAAAATCAAGATGGTGGCCACAACCACACCGGATGAAGAGAAAAAGTATATGGAACTTTTGCTGAAATGAGGAAGGTTGGATCTTCTACAAGGCATCCCTGGGAGGGTGTGTGTGACAAAAATCAAGATGGTGGCCACAGCTGTGCCCTCAAACCCTGCCCCTTTGGAGATGTGCAGTGCATGTGATGTATATTGAAAAGGGGTAGGGCTTTGATCCACACAAAGCTCCACCCTTTTTTTTACCTGCATTGTATGTGTGACACATAGTAAAAGGAATGGGCTATGACTGTGGTTGTGGGCCCTGGACATAATGGAAAAATTAGGACTTAGTGCTTAAGGAAGTAATAAGGCCATGTGTCTGACTCGGCACATTTGCCCTTTTTAAATTTTCTGACATTCAGGTTGAGAGGATGTAAATACAGGTAGTCCTTGACTTACAACAGTTCATTTAGTCACCTTTCAAAGTTACAACAGCACTGAAGAAAATGACTTATGACCATTTTTCACACGATTGGAACCCCCCCCATGGTCGCATGACCAAAATTCAGGCACTTAGCAACTGGTTCATATTTATGACGGTTGCAGTGTCCTGGGGTCATGTGATCACCTTTTGCAACCTTCTGTGAAGCAAAGTCAATGGGGAAACCAGATTCACTTAACAACCATGTTACTAACTTAACAACTGCAGTGACCTCCCGGGCAGCCCATCAAATGTTTCCACTGCAGTCAGCAAGGCCACCGAGTAGCCGAATGCCTGGCTCCAGCCCCTATGCCAAAAGGGAAAACTCTGGAGCCCGCAAAGCCAAAAAAAACCACTGCGGAAGGCACCCGAGAGGGGGAAATTTGCACGCCAAGCCATGGAGGTCTCCCACCCAGTGGGGAGAAATGAACTCTGGCCCAGGGACCTCAAATGCTTGTGGCCTATGACAGCGACAAGGAAAGTGAGGACAACCCGATGGTAAGTGACGCCATCTGGCCCTTCGCCATCCTGTCAAAATTAGTAGGGCCCAAGACGGGGAAAGAGGGGGAGGTGGAAGCCATCATAGACATGGGTTGCACATGTTGCCTAATCAGCCTACCCACGGTCCTAAAGCTAGGGATCAGGACGAAAACAATGGCTCAACCCATAAGATTCGAACAGGTCAATGGATCGCTGATAGGGGGAGCCCCTGCCACACTCCTCACCAAACCTGTCAGACTAGAGATGGGCCGACACTGGGAACTCATCCGCTTCATCGTGGCACCAAAAATGACAGAAGCGGTGATTCTAGGACTGACTTGGCTAGACAAATGGGGCCCCACCATCTGGTGGGAAGGGGTCAACAGAAAACAGAGGTTGGGAGTGGGTCCCATCCCTCCCTCCAACACAGCCACAGGAACCCCTGACCGACGGCTAAACATCACTAAACGAGACGAGAAAGCCAAAACCATGTCAGAGCAAACCCCAGGAACACCCTAAATCCCCAGGGAGTACCAGGACCTAGTGGGGGTTTTCAGTGAAGAGGAATGCAACACTCTACCACCCCACCGCCCCACCGACTGTGCCATTGAATTTGTGCCCTGGGCAAAACTACCCAAGCCAAAAATGTACTCCATGACCCCAAAAGAAATGAAAGAGATAAGAGAGTACATTGACACGAAACCTGACAGAGGGGATTCATACAGCCCGCCAAATCAAGTGTAGTCTTGTACAAGGAGAAAAAGGATGGTTGATGAGGCTATGCATAGATTTTAGAGATATTAATGCAGTATGCATGGAAAATATGTATCCACTCCCCCTCATGAAGGACCTGCTAGCCCACCTAGCAAAAGGAAAAATGTTTACAAAGCTGGACCTGCAAGAGGCGTACTACCGAGCGCGGATTAGGGAAGAAGATGAGTGGAAAACTGCATTCAATTGCCCCTAGGGAGCTTCCAATTTAAAGTAATGCCATTCGGCCTCCAGGGCGCCCCTGCGGTGTTGATGCAGCTAATTAACGAGGTGCTCCATGAGCAGCTCTATAAGGGAGTCCTTGTGTATTTGGGTGATATTCTCATATTCACTGAAACCTTAGAAGAGCACATTAAACTAGTACAAGTACTGAAAAAACTCTTGGCGGCTAAACTATATGCCAAGCTCCCAAAATGTGAATTCCGTATTTGCCTAGATTACCTGGGCTACTGGGTATCTAGTAAAGGAGTAGAAATGGACCCAGGAAAAGTCAAAGCTGTTTTAGACTGGCAAGCCCCTCGCACCCACAAACAGCTTCAAAGCTTCTTGGGGTTTGCAAACGTCTACTGACAGTTCATCCCCTCATTTGCTGAGATTGCCCTCCCCATCACCAAACTCCTAAAAACAGGAGGGGGGGGTCAAATCGCGGCCCGGCCAACCATTGAACTGGACTTTAAAGTGCCAAAAAGCATTTGAAACACTAAAAAGACTTTTTGCTGTGGAGCCAATCCTCAAACACTCAAACCCAGAGCACCCATTTAATGTCCAAGTGGATGCCAGCGACGTGGCAGTCGCCGCAGTCCTACTTCAAAAGAATTCCAATGGCAATCTGCAGCCCTGCGCCTACACCTCCAAAAAACTGACAGAGACCGAAAGGAGGTGGGCAATATGGGAGAACAAAGCATATGCCATTTGATGGGCGTTATTAACTTGGTGCCACTTCCTTGAATGCAACCAAGTCCCCTTTGAAGTATGGACAGATCACAAAAACCTGGAAGCACTTAGGACCCCATGAAAGCTTTCCCCTAAGCAAGTCCAGTGGGCACAATACTTCAATCACTTCAATTTCATGATGAATTACATCCCTGGGGGGAAGAATCTACTAGTCAATGCATTGTCACGAAAGCCCCAATACAACAGCAAACAGGAGGAGGTGGTTCACGCCATGCTTCCCCCCTCCCAGCCAGCCTCTCAGGCCATCACCTGAAGACAAGTGCAACTGCAGAGGACCGGACATGGCGAAGCCCTAACACAAAGATTTAAAAATGAACTGCCTAACAACCCCTGGTACAAAAACAACCCAGGGTTGCTAACCCTCAGAGATGGGCTAGCATGGAAAGGATCCAAACTATACATCCCCAACAGCCTGCACCTCCAAGTATTCCAAAGGAGCCATGACTCCATGCAGGCAGGGCACTTCAGCTATCTAAAAACCCTACACCTGGCAAGAAGGCAATTTTGGTGGCCAAAAATGAAGAGAGACATTGAGGACTATGTAAAAAGCTGTGCCACCTGCGCAGCCATGAAAAAGAGACAAGGGAGGCCCCCAAAGCTGCTCCAACAGGTAGCTGATCCCTCTCACCCATGGGAGGAAATCGCTATGGACTTCATCATGGAACTCCCTGAAAGTGAGGGGAACACAGGGTCGAGCTGAGGATTTTGTGCAATATCTGTATGACAAGATCGCTCAGATTCGGGAAGGCCTCTGACTGGGTAAATCCAGACGGGATGACTGAGGCAGGTCTTGAGAATGTTATCTGGGAGGAGTTTGATCCTGTGGCTCCCGAGGACGTGGACAGGATCCTGGGATGGCTGAACGCGACCACATGTTTATTGGACCCGTGCCCCTCCTGGTTGGTACATGAGGCTGGCTCCAGAGGATTGTTAATGCTTCTTTGAGTGAGGGGGTCCTGCCGGCCGCTTTGAAAGAAGCAGTGGTGAGGCCCCTCCTCAAGAAGCCCTCCCTGGATCTGGCTATTTTGGCTAACTATCGTCCAGTCTCCAACCTTCGCTTCGTTGCGAAGGTTGTTGAGAGTGTGGTGGCGCGGCAGCTTCCCCAGTACCTGGATGAAGCTGTCTATCTAGACCCGCTCCAGTCCAGCTTCTGGCCTGGGCACAGCACGGAAACAGCATTGGTCGCGTTGGTGGATGATCTCTGGAGGGCTCGGGATAGGGGTTGTTCCTCTATCCTGGTCCTGTTAGATCTCTCAGTGGCTTTTGATACCATCGACCATGGTATCATGTTGCACCGGTTGAAGAGGTTGGGGGTGGGGGGCACCGTTTTGCGGTGGTTCTCCTCCTACCTCTCTGACCGGTCGCAATCCGTGTTGACAGGGGGGCAGCGGTCGACCCCAAGGCGCCTTGTTTGTGGGGTGCCACAAGGGTCGGTCCTCTCACCCCTTCTGTTCAACATTTATGTAAAGCCGCTGGGTGAGATCATCCGTGGTTTTGGGGTGGTGTACATCTCCACCCCAGGCCACCCCAACGATGCCCTTGAAGTGATGTCCCAGTGCCTGGAGGCCGTGCGGGCCTGGATGGGGAGAAACAGGCTCCGAATCAACCCTTCCAAGACCGAGTGGCTGTGGCTTCCGGCGTCCCGATATAGCCAGCTGGTGCCATCGCTGGCTATTGAGGGCGAATCACTGGCCCCCACGGAGAGGGCTCGCAACTTAGGCGTCCTCCTGGACGCATGGCTGTCTTTAGAAGAGCATATGACGGCCGTGGCCAGGGGGGCTTTTTATCAGGTTCGCCTGATACATCAGTTGCGTCCCTTTCTGGATCGGGACTCCCTACGCACGGTCACTCAAGCACTCGTCACTTCCCGCCTGGACTACTGCAATGCTCTCTACATGGGGCTCCCCTTGGGGTGCACCCGGAGGCTGCAGTTGGTCCAGAATGTGGCCGCGTGGGGGATTATGGGAGCGACGGGGCGCTCACATATAACACCTCTCCTGCGCGAGCTGCACTGGCTTCCTGTGGTCTTCCGGGTGCGCTTCAAGGTGTTGGTGACCACCTTTAAAGCGCTCCATGGCTTAGGGCCGGGGTATTTGCGAGACCGCCTTCTGCCGCCAATAGCCTCCCACCGACCGGTTCGCTTGCACAGAGAGGGCCTCCTCAGGGTGCCGTCGGCCAGACAGTGCCGGCTGGCGACCCCCAGGGGGAGAGACTTCTCTGTGGCAGCACCTGCCCTCTGGAATGACCTGCCCTCTGAGATACGCACGATATCAGACCTCCGGACTTTTCGTCAGGCCCTGAAAACACACTTATTCCATCTAGCTGGGCTGGCTTGATCCCATCCTCTCAGTTTTTAATTTGAACTTGGTTTTAATTGGTTTGTTTTAAACTTGGGCCAAAATTATTTAATTGTTTTTTAAAATGTTTTTAAAATTTTATATGCTATGTTTTATCTTGGCTGTACACCGCCCTGAGTCCCGCAGGAGAAGGGCGGTATAGAAATAAAATAAAATAAAATAAAATAAAATAAAATAAAATAAAATAAAATAAAATAAAATAAAATAAAATAAAATAAAATAAAATAAAATAATAAAATAATAAAATAAAATAAAATAAAATAAAATAAAATAAAATAAAATAAAATAAAATAATAAAATAAAATAAAATAAAATAAAATAAAATTAAATAAATAAATAAATAACATGATCATTTGGACCATGATAGACCTGTTCTCCAAACAAGCCCATTTCATAGCTTGCTCAGGTCTTCCATCAGCGCATAAGCTAGCCAAACTATTACTGACTATTGGGGGCGAATCGCTGGCCCCCAC
Source organism: Pituophis catenifer annectens (assembly GCF_029215685.1). Lineage (NCBI taxonomy): Eukaryota > Metazoa > Chordata > Lepidosauria > Squamata > Colubridae > Pituophis > Pituophis catenifer. Next base: position 17,476,853 of record NW_027256885.1, read on the forward strand.
GGAGAGGGCTCGCAACTTGGGAGTCCTCCTGGATTCACGGCTGTCTTTAGAAGAGCATTTGACAGCCGTGACCAGGAGGATTTTTCATCAGGTCCGCCTGATTTGCCAGTTGCGTACCTTTCTAGATCGGGACTCCTTACGCACAGTCACTCATGCCCTTGTCACCTCCCACCTGGACTATTGCAACACTCTCTACATGGGCTCCCCTTGAGGAGCACTCGGAGGCTCCAACTGGCACAGAGTGCGGCCGCGCAGGTGGTTATTGTCACAAGTAAATGCCTTATTCTCTAATAGGGAAACTGTATATACTCGGGGTATTAGGGGTTAATTTATTCTTCCTCTCCTAATATATTCATATGTAACCACTCCCATCCTTTTACTCCGCCTTGTGAATATAAAAGGGGTTGTATGCACCTCCTCCTTGCTTCTATCTATGAGTACTTAGAGAATATAGAATGCCTACTGTAAATAAACAGTGTTATGTTTGAATACTTTATTCTTAAATCATTTATTGAGTCTGATCCTTAAAATTACGCAACAGTTATGGGAGCGACGTGGCGTTCCCATGTAACACCTCTCCTGCTTGAGCTGCACTGGCTCCCTGTGGTCTTCCGGGTGCGCTTCAAGGTTTTGGTTATCACCTTTAGAGCGCTCCATGGCTTAGGACCTGGTTATTTACGGGACCGCCTGCTACCACCAATAGCCTCCCACTGGCCGGTACGCTCTCATAGAGAGGGGCTTCTCTGGGTGCCATTGGCCAAACAATGCCGACTGGTGGCCCCCAGGGGGAGAGCCTTCTCTGTGGGGGCACCTACTATCTGGAATGAGCTCCCCCCGGAGATACAGAGGATCCTGGATCTGCGCACCTTCCGTCTCTCTCTCAAGACTTTTTTATTCCATCAAGCCGGCCTGGCCTAAATCTTTCCCCTTTAAAATGTAAATTTTAATTTGTTTTTAAAATTATTGGGTGTTTTAAATTTGTCTCGGCCAAATTGTTTAATTCAGTTTTATTCTGTTTTTAAATTTTGTATTTATGTGTTTTATTCTGTGGCTGTTCACTGCCCTGAGTCCTTCAGGAGTAGGGCGGTATATAAATCCAATAAATGAAATGAAAATGAAAATGAATTACTAAAACACATCTATAGGCTACACGGGGTTCCCCGCAGAATTATTTCTGACAGGGGAGTCCAATTCACAGCAAAATTCTGGAGGAAATTCATAAAGTCCATCAGGTCCTCGCAAGGGCTCAGTTTGGTGTTCCATCTGAGCAATAATGGGGCTGCAGAACTTGCAAATGCGATGGTGGAACAAAACTTAAGGTGCTACGTAAACCATCAACAAACCAATTGGGCAGAACTACTGCCTTTTGCTGAGGTGGCGTACAATAACGCGGTGCATAGCAGCATCGGCTTGACCCCTTTCCAAGTCACCAGTGGCATGGAATTTGTCCCCATGCCCGAACTCCCCAGTGAGCCACCCTCCTCCATGTCTGTAACTGAATGGATGGAGTCTTTAAAGAAAGCCTGGGAAAACAAAAAATGCACCCTTCAGGAAGTGGCAAAACCCATAAAGCGCAAGCCAATAAACACAGAGCCCCCCCAAATCCTTTTCATATCGGGAACAAAGTGTACCTCTCAACAAAGTACTTAAGGCTGAAACTCCCCTGCAAGAAACTGGGGCCAGAGTTCATAGGGTCTTTCCCGATAGTGAAAGTATTCAACCCAGTTACAGTGCAGCTGAAACTTCCCTGCCTGCTAGGGAAAGTGCATCCGGTCTTTCACAGCAGTTTGCTAAAGCCGGTGGTAGGATCCCAGCTGAGACTGGTAAACCAGCCAGCCTCCAAGCCAATCGTAGTGCTAGGGTAGACACATTACGAAGTAAAGAAAATCTTAGATTCTAGACTGTACAAGGGGAGACTGCAGTATTTAGTACAGTGGAAGGGATATCCACTCTCTGAAGCTACTTGGGTAAAAAGCTGGGATGTGAAACCAGACAGGTTAGTCAAACAATTTCACAACCACTACCCTCAGAAGCCAAAGGGACCTTCAGGAGGGGGAAGACGTGGCTAGTCAAATGGTGATTAACCCCATTTGGTTTCTTTTCTCTCCTAGGAACTACTTGTCAACTAAGGGGGTCTGATTGTCAACTCTGAAGTGAACCTGGCTGAAACCATCTTGGAGGCTTCAGGGTTGCCACACAGCAGTGGGAGGGGGGAAATAGATGGGATTTTGTAGCCCAAACAATAAAGTTTTTGTGAGGGATCTCACGAAGATCGATGGTTCATTGAGGGCGCTTCCAAGAAAAGGCAGCATGCAAGGATGCAATCAAATTAAGTCTTTATTTAGAAGTAAAGTAGAGTAAAATGAGTTCCCTGGCATGGAGGCATCCATGCCTGGATTGAGCCCATGGATCATTCCGGTAGGAAGGTAGAACAAGAACAGAAAAAGCAGCCCCTGTGCAGGGGTTCTTATAGGGGCCCCTGGCCCCTCCCTTACCCATGTGTGTGAGGGGGCCGGAGGGCCATTAACTCCCCCAATGGGGTTGCAGGGGCCGGAGCCCCTTGACCCACCAGTGGGATCAAAGGTGCCTCTTTGCTCCCATCTGGTGGCCTTTTAAGAAACTGCCATGGCTGGCACAAAACACCTAACAATTCCCCTTCTTGCAAGCCAATGACAGGTGCCGGTGAATATGTGTGAGAGGGCGAGCAGGTGTCATGGACATACAGATACGTCGTTTACAGGACCAAACACAAACGCTTACACAGAAGGTTGTGTCAGTCAATGGGCACAGGTTTTGTGAACAGGTCAGCTAACTGGTCGGTTGTGTTACAATGTTTGATATGTACAAACCCCATTCTGGCAAGCTGCCTGACATTCTTGTAGCAGATGTCTATGTGACGGGACCTAAAGCCCACCACGTATGCCCCCGAGATTCCAATTGCGGCCGTCTTATCTTCTTGAATTTGGATGGGCAGAGTAGGAGGTGCCCAGATGCTCGTTACCAGAGCATTGAACCAAATCAAGTCATTTGCAGTGTCTGATAGGCTGGCATATTCCGCCTCGGCCGTGGAGCAAGAAACAAATTTTTGCTGCCTAACATGCCAATGGATAGGACAGCCATTTAGCAGTATGAGGAAACCAGAGGTGCTCCATCTACTCTTGGTGTTGCCAGCCCAGTCTGCATCCGAGTAAGCAGAGAGCTGGGCCGGCTTCCCCTTCTCTGGCTCCAGCATAAGGAGGGCATCAGCCGTGCCCCTGAGGTACCTAAGTACCCACTTGACAGAATTCCAGTGGAATTCCTTTGGGTTTTTCACGTGCCTGGACAATAGATTCACAGCTAAAGCTATGTCAGGCCTGCTCCAATTGCTAATGTATAGCAAGGAGCCAATCACAGATCTGTATAATTTATTATCTGTGAACTCAGGGCTGTCCTTGTGATCGTGGCTATAGTAGTCACTTTTTATGGGGCTACGCGTTGGGTTAGACTCCTCCATCTTGCATTTGGCCAACAACTCCTCAATCTTTTCTCTCTGGGATAATGCAAATCCCTTTTTAGTGGCCAAGATATGTACACCCAGGTACCTGTCAACCCGCCCCAAGGACTTCAGGGTAAACGTTTCCCCCAGGGCCTTGGCAAATTCGTCACACCTTTCCTTGCCTGGCCCTACGTATAGGAGGTTGTCCACGTAAACCAAAACCCGTTCTGTATCACCTTTGGTGTCACGTGTGAAAACGCACTCATCTTCATGAGATGCCCTGAAGCCAATTCGCTCTAAACCCTTTTTGAGGCAGTCATACCAGAGTTTCCCCGACTGCTTGAGGCCATATAGTCCCTTTTGGAGCATCCATGTGTTTCCCCTCTCCTGCTGGTAACCGGGAGGGGCCCTCACGTAGATCTGCCGGTCCAAGTTGGAGTGGAGGTAGGCCGTCTGGATGTTGAATTGATAGACTTCCTTTCCCAGAGCAGCTGCAGTTATGAGGGCGGCCTTGACACTTTCTGCCCGGACGGTCAGAGAATAGGTCTCTATATAGTCCTTCATGGAGCGTTGGGCGAACCCCTGTGCTACCAAGAGGGCCCTGTACAGGTAGCGGCCATTGGCAAGTGGTTTGGCCTTGAAAGCCCACCTTGTGCCAATGACCTTCTTCTCCTTTGGTGGTTGCCTGGGGGTGAAGACCTTGAGCTTTCTCAGGCTCTCCATCTCTTGTTCCATTGTGAGCTGCCACTTCTCCTGTTCTTTGATGGGCAGCTCCTGGATGTCAGAGAAAGTCTTTGGGGTGACCACGATGCTGTTGACAGTTGCGACATGTCCAATGTCGATTCTCTTTGGTGGGACCCCCTTGTTGGACCGGTTTGACCTACTGACCTCCTGCCATTCACTGCCCTTTTCTTCTGCAGGTTCCTTGCTGACTGGCTGTTCATGACTGGGATATGGAGGCCCTCGGTCCCAGGCGTTGGGCATCATGGGCCTCGGAAGCGTCGCTGGAGGCGAAGAGTCAGGTGAAGATGGCGTGTCTTCCCCCTCAGGACTGGATGGTTCATCCTCCCCATCTGGACCAGGTAGGCTGACCTCTTCGTCCTGTTCCTTGCTCTCGTTGGTGGCAGGGTCTGTGGTCGCCTCAGGCAGTGTTGTGGTTGGTGCGGCTTTGCTGGGCCGTTTGATGTATGGGCCCAGATCATTTGAGTGGATCTGGGTCCAATTGGAGTCCTCTTCGAAGGAGGCAGATTGGGAAGTCACAGTCCTGCCCCCTTCTCCCAGGAACCGGTAGGCCGTGGAGCCAGGGGCATAGCCCAAGAACCTCAGTCTCTGGGAGACGGATCTCCCCTTCTTCCGCAGCTGCTTGAGGATGTGCACCCAAGCGTAGGAGCCAAATACACGCAAGTGTCCCAAACTTGGCTTCCTACCGTGGACCAGAAAGTATGGGGTCTGGTTCACAACGCTGCTCCAAGTGCGGTTCAGGGTGTAATTGGCGTAATGTACCGCCTCCACCCAGTACGATTCCGCAACTCCAGCATCCGCAATCAGGCTACGCACCATGGTCTGCAGGATGCCATTTCATTTTTTTACCATGCCGTTCTGCGCAGGAGTAAAAGGTGCTGTAAGAAAATGGTGTATGCCCTTATGCTTTATCCAGTCTTGGAGTTTTCGGGACTTGAACTCGGCCCCACGGTCGCTCTGCAGCTGTGCGATCTTTGTCTTGTATTGGGTTTCCACGTAGTTGTACAGTGATTTTATGGCATCAAAGGCTTCAGACTTTTTTGTGAGGGTATACACATGGCCATACCTTGAGAAATCATCGACGTCGTCGACGGCAGTGAGGAAGTACTGCCTTTTCCCTAGGGACGGTGTAAATGGCCCAACCAAATCAACATGTATTAATTGATATGGGTATTGGGTTTTACACAGTGACACCTTAGGTATTGGGGCGGCCTTCCTCTTTGCCCTCTTACAGATGGCACAGTCCAGAAACACCTCACAATTTTGGAGGTGAGTCCCCTCAGCAAATTCCCCCATCTTTTTGACCACTGGGAAGCTGGCATGGCCTAATCTCCGATGTAAGAGGTGGGCACATTTGGTATGAAGTGGCTTCCCCACTGACACCCCTTTGGCTCTGGTTGTCTTGGGCGGTGCTGGCACCTTAGGCCCTTTTTTGGGCTTATCTGCCTTAGGTGCCTGCTGAGGCTTAGATTTCTTGCCCGCATTGGCCTTGGAAGGCTGTGTGGCTGGCTGTGGAGCCTTTCTCTCTCTCTGCGCGCAGGCCCCTTCTGAGGTGGCACCCTGTGAGCTGTCTCCTGTAGCTGGGTACTCGGGGGAGAAATATGGTAAACCATTTATAATGGTAACATTCCCAATGACCCTTTTGTCTCGAGTGACATGACCTCCCCCTTTGTGAAACAATACCTCCACCCTGCCATCATCACATAACTTGGTTATACTCAACAGGTTATTGGCGATAGAGGGAGCATGTAACACACCTTCAACATTGCCCAGCCCTGGTACAGAGACAGTGCCCTCCCCAACAACCAAAGCATTGTTACCATTAGCAACCTTGATGGAGGAGTTAATTCTCCTTAACCTCTTAAAGCCTTGCTTCATGTTAGCAATGTGAGATGAAGCCCCAGAGTCCAGTAACCAGAGGCCAGTAGGGCCATCAGTCCTTGTGGTGGGGGTGAGGTAAGTAGTACATACAAAATTGCCCTTAGCACCACCTTTGCCCACTCCAGGCCCCCTTCTCTGCCCCCTGCCCCTTCCTTGATTGGAACCACGCTTAGGTCCTTGCTGGTAATGGGGGCAGTCCTTCTTCAGATGCTCTTCAGAGCCACAGATGAAACACTTGGGTAGAGCGTTAACCTGCTCTGAACTCTGGTGCCTCCTATTGATGCACTGAGTTGTAGCCCTGGTATATTCTCCTGCATCTTTACACCTCCTGTCTTCCTCATTGAGCCTCCCTGTGAGGTAGGACAGAGTCATGGCTTCCTTCCTGGTTCCCTCTAGTGAGACAATAAAATTGCCCCAACTTTTGTCCAGGGATGCCAGAATAACAGCAATCATGTTGGCCTATGTCACGGGGTAGTCCCTGAGCACCAGTTCTGCCCTGAGTGCCTTCAACTTTCCCAGGTGTTCAGCCATGCTAGCCCCAAATTTCAGCTTGGTGTTATAGAACTCCGATGTAAGCCTTGTGGTGGTGTTGCAGGAAAAGAAACGGGACCAGGCCAAGCTCTTCAATGCAGGAAAGAGTTTATTGTGCACGGTTCAAACAGCTCAAAGGCAAACACAAAGTCTGAACCCCGATGGCTTCTTCTGGCCATGTATTTATACAATTTAAAGGCAGAATCATTACAAAGAGTGATACATTTCACACGTAGAAGTTGCCCTTTCATCTATCTCTAGGAAAGGAAATAACAATCCTCTTCTCACATACTCAGGTTCTCTGCTCCAGAGCTCAAGACATAACAAATGGAGATAAGAGGCTTGAAGACGCCTCAAGGGCAGTAAAGGAAGCAGCACTTCTTATCTGGGGATATGCATGACATTTGGGATACAATAAACAGTAAACAACAGGATGTAACTGTTTAGGGTCAGTTTGCCCTTTTACAATTCTGTACCTACGTCAAATACCTTTTGCCATCTTAGCACCTTGGCTTGGAAGAGGCACTTCTGTCTTGACCAAAGATTTAGAATTATAATATTTGAATTTTGTCCCAATATCGGATCTTAGCCTAGCTCATTTCCCCCCTTTGTGACTCATCTGTCTTATCCAGACAAGTCACACCTCCAGGTCCTCTTCCTGCTGCAGCCGTCTGTAATCCCACATAGCCATCACCTGAGCAGTTGTCTTACGTTCCACCAGCAAGGATAGACTTTTAGAAATAGTTTTAACAAACAGAGGTAGAATACATGGGAGAAAAATACACCCTGCAGCTATTAATCCCATCAGGCCAAAGATGGCCTGCAGGCCGGGTAACTTTGGCCTCCATCCTGAAAACATATCCTGCAAATTAAGGCCTTTCCAAGTCTGGACTGGCACATGAGCTATTTTAACCATTTTATCCATTATTTCCTTAATAACTTTCCCACTTTCATCAATTTCTATGCAGCAATTAGTTAAATTAAACTTTCCACATACCCCTCCTTCTTTGGCTAATAGGTAGTCTAAGGCTAATCTATTCTGCATAATATATGTCCTTGATTTAACACTTTCCCTGGCTAATTGAGTAAGACCTTTCACGGTTTCATTGGTGATTATTTCGACCACTGCTTGCAGACGAATTAAACGGTTCAGAATGTACACGGGGGTACGATAGCCATACAAGCCATCTTCCGCCCATGTAGCTGGTCCATAAACTTCTATAATTCATTCTGCAGGCCTGTTAGGATAGGCATACCTCCTATCCTAACCCTTCCTATTGCAGATGTACCAACATGTCTTTTCTGTCGTTGATTACCTACATCATCATATACCGAAACACCCCAAATCTGTCGAGTTTTAAGGGGGAGCAAAAAGAATCCTGGCCTAATTATTCCCAGGACACAAGCTCCACACCAATCCTTAGGTAGATACCCATATGCCAGTTTACCACAAATCCAGTACAATCCATCAGGAGCAAGCCATCCAAGGGTTTGATTATCCGGATCCCCTAAGAAGGCTAATCTGTTTACCTCAAACAGAGCCGTTTCATCAATACCCTCTGTGACATTACTTCTGGACCACCATATCTTGCTTTCCCATTTTCCCGTGCATATGAGGTTTCCTACCTGTTTACAATCAGTTTGAGTCCTCCTTTGGAAGCATACATTCCCTACCAAACTGGTGGTAAGTGTCCAATCCCCATCTTTTCCCTGAGTATATGAAAGGTTACCCTTTTGCTCCATTTCTAATACTTTGGAATAGTTCAATTCCTGGGCTTCCCATGGCAATTTTTCTCCCATATTAGTTCCTCCACATACAAAATAATTTGATACATTCAGAGTGTGGGCTATGTCTTCTGCCAATTTGACAAAGGTATTTGTTACATGGCTAGGAATTTCAGGTACATTTAGCTTCTTCATTTCCAGATAATATAACTAGAACAATCCTTTCGTATCCTGTGTTGTCCTAGTAATTTTGGTAACATACCAGCTAAGGATTACAAGGGGATCTCTTCAGTATCTATTACCAAATAATGTACTAACACATCCTTTATAATTTTCACGCACAGTCTATCTTACAGCCTATACATAAAACACAATATATACAGTGAGTGCAACAACAACACTCACACCCACAATTACAAAATCAGCACATTTAAAGAGAATTCTCTTTTCTGTTCCTTTACATCAAAAGGCAGCTTCCAGGGTGTCCTAAGCAGGGACATCTTTCATCTGTAAGAGGTTCACACTCCGCAGCCAGTTGGGGAAATGTAGGGACCATTAGGTATCGGAACGACTGAGAAATCAAATGGCCATGGTTGTCCACAAAACCATTGCTTATATCTGTAAAACACAATGATCAATAAAGCTACTACCCCAATTACCCAAAGTGCCCACACCCAATTTTCCTCCCACATGGATCCGCAACGATCTTCAGTCTCTCGTCAGGATCCGAGTTCCGGAATAATTCAAGAGGGCAGGTGTTCCATCCTCTTTTTATCTTGCAGCGGGTTACATCGGCAGATATACATCAAAGTAACCTATATATAAAATACAAAAGCTTTCTTTAAGCACATTCAAATGTCAGTTTTGTTGGATGTTGTTTGTCCACGGACACTTTCCAGCCGGTGTCAGCTGCTGCCTTGACTCGTGTCCGATAGATCCATGATTTTGATTCTGCAATCTTAATAGCAAGTGGAGAAGTCATAATAACAATAAAAGGTCCCTTCCATCTTCCTTCTAGCGGCTCTTTCTTCCAGTGCTTGACCCACACTTGGTCCCCAGGTTTAAATGAGTGACATTAGGTTACTAAAATAGGGGGTACTTGTTCCATCACATATCGTTGGAGTCTCTCAATTTGCTTATTAAGTTCTTGTACCATCTCCATATTCCAACCTCCCCCCCCCCTTTATGACCTAAATCAGGCCACCTAACATACATATTTACCTTATTTTACCATATTTACATATTTACACATCCAATGTTTCTCCCTTGTTTCTCCCTTGGCCCTTTCTAAAGCCCATATCAATACCCATAATTCAGCCACCCGTGCGCTATGTCCACCCCCCAGAGGACCGCTTTCCACCACTTTTTCATCATTCACACTAGCATATCCGAATATTCGCCTCTCATCTATAACATAACTTAACCCATCCGTATACCAATTAAGCTGCACATTTGGCAACAGAATATCCATTAAATCTGGTTGGGTGGAATAAACCTTCTCCAATACCTGTAAACAATCATGCTCAGAAACAGACTCCGTAGGCAACAAAGTTGCTGGATTTAATCGGTTAGACACCACCAGACGCACCTGTGGATTCTCACGCATAATTGCCTGATATTTTGTCAACCTTTGCCCACTAATCCACAAATGTCCCTTAGTATCCAAAACAGACTGCACCGCATGAGGGGAGTGCATGAGTATAGGACAAGAAAAAGTAAGTTTATTACAATCCTGAATCAGTTCTGCACTTGCAGCCAGCACCTTCAAACAGTGGGGCCAGGCTTTGGCCCCTTCATCCAATTGTTTTGACAAATAGGCTACAGGTTGTTGCCAACTTCCCAAAGGCTGGGTAAGTACCCAGCAATGTTTCTATTAGTGTCTACGTACAGATTAAAAGGCTTCCGCAAGTTCGGTAAAGCCAGAGCTGGAGCCTGAGTCAATGCAAGTTTTATGTCTTTAAAAGCCTTTTTCTGTTCTCCCCCCTCCACTCAAGGGGTTCCAAATTGGCTCCTTTGGTGGCTGCATACAAAGGTGCTGCCATCAAAGCAAAGTTAGGGATCCAACTACGGCAAAAGCTAACTAATCCTAAAAGGCTTCTCAGTTGTCTTTTTGTTCGGGGTTCTGCCAGCATTAGGACCGCCCTTTTCCGCTCTGGTCCTAAAGCTCGACGACCCTTATATCGTATCCCAAATATCTAACTTTCCTTTTCACCAATCGAGCTTTCTTCCTTGATACCTACCCAATAACCACACTCTAATAACAAATCTAGCATTATCGTGCATTCATCTTAGTATTATCCCAACATAAATCCTCTGTCAGTCCTGTTGATCAAAACATCATCAACATATTGCACTATTGTGTCTCCTGGTTGTTGAGGCACATAATACTGTAAGTCTCTAGCTACCGCTGTTCCAAACAATGTGGGGGAGGTCTTAAATCCCTGAGGCAGCCGAGTCCAAGTATATTACATTTTCGTTCCTGTATAAGGATTCTCCCATTCAAAATGCAAACAGTGGCTGGCTTACGGGGTGAATGGGAATTGTAAAGAATGCATCCTTTAAATCAATAACAGAAAACTTCCAAATCTCTGAATGCTTTCATAAATAGCACAAATAGCTTCCCAAGAAACGGGACGCTGCCTTATACTCACAGGCACCGCTCCAGGTTTTAGTTCCACCACCACTGGAGGGTGGTGAGCTGCAAAACCCGGCAGGTTATCCTCAGGCACATGAAACAACCCCACTTCCCTTCAACCTGTCTCCCTACCATCAACCATCAAGTTTTCTCCAAGTTTCCTCCGGAGAACGTCTTATGGTCACACTTTGGCGACCTTCATCAAATGAAATCGTTGCCCCTAATTTGCTAAGCAGATCCCTGCCTAACAATAGAATAGGGCATTCAGAAACATACAAAAATTCATGCTGGATTTCAGCTCCCTTAAAATCACACATCTCTGGTTTCAAGACCTGCCACCCCATGGTTTGCCCTGATACCCCCTGGACCTGAATTTTATGGGATCCAGGGGCTGCAATCTGCTTATTTACAACTGATCTTCCTGCTCCCATATCTACCAGAAACGTTGTGTGCTGACTCCCTATTTTCATTGTAACCAATGGCTCAGGCGGGGGTTCTTCCAAGCCTGGTCCCCCTCAATCTGACCAAGTCATGTCTGCCAATCCAATACTTTCCGCTTTCTGCTGCCCTGCGCCCTCTCCAAATCCTCTACCAAAACCCCAACCTGCACTTGTCTGTCCAACCTTCTACTCAAACCTCTCCTCTGTCCTCGTTCTCCCCTTCTCCCAGAGAGCTGCCCACGCGTCCCTGACCCAAAATCCGGTCTTCTCATCCCTCTACCTCTCACCATCCGTCTTGGGCATTCCCTCTGCCAATGCCCTTCCCCCTTACACATTGATTAGGACCCAGGGGTAAATTCTGAGAAAAACCTCCTTGCATCCCACTTTGCAGTGCCACTGCCAACAAACCAGCCTTTTTTTTTTTTTATTGAAAAAGTTTTTCAAATACAGATTTTTCCCCCCCTTTTCCCCCCCCTCCTCCCCACCCCACCCCACCCCCCCCTCCCCTTGGACTTCCACATATTAAAACCCAGATTCATAACAGATTATATCATACTTTACCATCCACATACTCCATCTCCATATACTGACCCTTTCTTTCTAATAAAATTATTATACCCCCCTTATACTACGCTGTAATAAGCATTTCAAGGTGACATTCTGTTATAACATTGTCTAATAACTCCTGATTTAACATAATAATATTGTTATATCTCCCAATTTAACAATTTCTACTCATAGTCTACCCTTTTACTACGCCCATGCAATATAACATTTCAAGACATACTTCCACCCTAAGTATTCAATAAATCCTAATTTAACACTTATTCAGTTCCACTATGCATTTCGTTCCCCCCCTTCATTGCAAATATTCGCATCTAAACATAATATCCCTTTTCTTTAAAATAAACAATCCATAACCTAACCTGTTGTGGCCCCGCCCTCTGAGCCTGTCCCATCGGAGGAAGAAAGCTCCGAGCATGAGGAAGAGGAGTCAGCCAGGCCTCCCTCTCCAGGCCCCTCCCCTCTGGCATTGTCTCAAGTGCCGGCCGAGGGAGAGGAGACAGCTGATTCGAGTCAAAGTGATAATGACACATCATTCCTGGACGCACGCCTCCGAAGGCGTGATAAACGTTTGCAGCAGCTTGGGAGGCGTGCTAGGGATTAGAACTGAGTCACTGGACCACACCCCAGAGACCACACCCCAGAGACTATATAATAGAGAGTGGTGGTCAAGGATCTTTTGTGACGAACAAAGCAAAACCTTGGAGTCACTAAAGCCTCGTCCGGAACTGCTGGGAGGAATATTATTTCTGTTTGGACTTTCTTGAACGTTCGTATCTTATCTGTCTATTTGTGAAAATAAAGTAACTTGGCAGACGGTGTGTCTATCGCTGCCAAGTTGGAGATAAGAACTGGGTGCATTCCAAAGTGTTTCCTTAACCCTCGACTGGCTGTGTGTGTGTGTGTGGGGACGGGGACAGATCACTAACCTATCTCCACCCACTTTCCTGCAAAATTACCATAATTATTCTTAATATCTTTATTCTTCTACCCAATCCCCTAAAAAAATTATTCCCTTATGTAAATAAAATCCTAAAAAAAAAAAAAACCTTAAGCTTATGAACCATATAACATCTTCTGTAATATCTTTCAACTGGATGATAAGCTCCATCGCCCATGTTAGGGTAACATCGCGTCCTTATTCCAGCAGTATTTTCAATATCTTCAATTACCATCTGCCCCCATCAGCAACAAATATCTTCATAGTAGAAAAGAAAAAACCCCGACAACCACCCGAGTGACTTTATAATTATATTCCATATAATATTTATGGAGGTGCCTTTGATCCAGATTATTAATTCCAGCCGTCATAATAGGGTAACAACCAGATCTTCTGCGTGCCCCAGTCCAGTAAATCTCTTGCCATATAGCTCAGCATACACGTAATATATTTATCCGGAAATCCAAAAAACAAACAAGATATTTCCAACCATACGATATAAGGCCTTTTTCACATCCAATAATTCAGCACTGCAGAGATCTGTCACTCTCCTCAGGATGAAGTAAACCAATACTTTGCCCATTATCTTCTCGTATATTCAGTCCTCTCATAAGTAACTGGCATTGCGCTGTTGTTTAGTTTAAAATTTTTTATATTTGTGAGACCTACTTCTTCTTTTCTTAACTTTTTGTGGGTTGGATCTCCATCCTAAACTCCTTTCTGTAGATTGTGTATCAACTATTTGGTTTTGCTGATGTGTAACTTGATCCTGTTGGGTTTGCTTTTGTAGCTGAGCTCTTTCTGATTCTGTGAATTGTATATCAGCTGGTTGAGTTCCATGCTGGTTTGTGGCTTGACAAATTATTACATTAGGATCCGGAACCGCCTCTCTTATATTAGATAATCCAGCTGAAACCTCTGAAAGAGGATCCAAGAGCGGCTCATCTGTGGGAACCTCTTTAACTTGTTTCTTCATTATTTCCATCTCCTTCTGCTTTTCCTGAATTTCTGTCTCTTGTTGGTTTTGCTTTTTAAGTACCTTATAATAAAATTCTTCCGCTTTTTCAACAGTATTTAACTGATATCTTACTCCTTGATATCTCAATATTATACCCACTGGAATATCCCACCTGAATGAGATATTTTGTCTCCTTAACTCAGTCACCAAGAGTCCAAATTTCTTTCTATCTCTTAAGATCTTAGGCGGCAATTCCTTAAATATCCAAATTTTTCTCCCGCTCAATTGTAAGGTAGAATTAAAGGATTTTTGCACAATATCATTTCTTATCTCTTTTTCTGTGAAGTAAATCACCACATCTCTAGGCAGTTGCCTTTGCTTGGCAATCTAGGAGTTCACTCTGTAAGCCTTGTCAATTTTACTAATTACCTCACCGTGATGAACCTTTAAGATCTCAGCCAAAACTTGAGCAGATATTTTTCTTAAATCATCACTATTATTTTCCTGTAAGCCTCTAATTCTGATCGCATATTCTGTAATCCTGTATTGTAGCATTACAATCTCTCTTTCAATTCCTTGCTTTATACTTTCTGGGTTATAAGTCTCGTGACCAGCTTCCTCTTTAGACTTTACTTCTAAGCTATTATCTCGAATATTTATTAAGTCCTTTTCAATTCTTAATATTTTATTATCCAAATTATCAATTTTCTCCATTTTAGACTCTAACAGTTTAATATCTGTATCCAAGTTTATAACAACTTCTGAAAAACCATTAGTCACTGTTTCAATCTTTTGTTGCAAATTGTCATACTTTAGTTGTATCATTTCTTTAATTTCCTGCCTTAAGTTTTCAAATTTCTGGTTCACAGTCTCATAATATTTTGCCATTTCTTCCTGAATGAAGTCTTTTAAATTAAAACCATTCTGCAGAGTCTGTAGGCTCAGATCTTGTTCAAACAGTTGTGAGTGGGGGAGCACCCCCCCCTTCTTGTCTATCAGGTTTTATTATTAACGCCATCCTTCTAGCAAACTTTTCTTTTCTTTTTTACCCCCAAACAAGATCAAATACAAATCACCAGCAAGAGAGGAACTTAAAATAACTATTCTTCTTTCAACTTGTAGCCAGCACTATGTATTCCACTACTTTGTATCTGTTATGGAAGGACTCTTACTTTCAACTTTCTTTCTTCTGCTTCCCAAGCCTCCGCGGCCATTTTAAAGCTTTTTTCTTTTCCCCTCTCTTCACTTTAAAATGCTTGTAAATTCGTTAAGAATACTTGCGGTTTAGAGTTTGGGGTCAAATCCAAGTCTCATCTTTTTTTTTTTTTTTATAAATCCATCTGTTAAATTCTTTAGTTAATCCGGTTCCGGCGCCTAGCTCTGCAAAAAAGCAGAGTGCTCCCGATGCCTGGAGCGGCGGCGAGGGGAAGAGGGGAGCTCCAGCCTGCTCGTCCCCAAGAGTTAAAAAGGACTCTGGGGACTTCGCAGAGGGCTCTACCCACCCCCGCCCGCTCAGACTCGCATTTCCAGCAGGAAATGGAGTTTTTCGAGCCGCCTTTCAGATGTAAAGGCGGCTCTTTTACAGGCAACGGGGCGGCAGTCACGGAGGACCATCTGGCGGCGCCGGAAACTGGACAGGAAGTCAACAAACCAGCCTTTTTATTCATCCATGCCTCCTGCTCTTTCTTCTCCACCTTATCCCTATTCACATACACCTTCCTTGCTATTTCCAATAATTCACTTGTGTTTTTCCCCAAAGCTCCTTCTAACTTTTGCAACTTCTTTACAAAATACTTCTTTGTATTGCATAACCTTTATTTTTTATTTTTATTTTTTTAATTTGATTTATATGCCGCCCTTCTCCGGAGACTCAGGGCGGTTTACAATGCGTTAAGCAATAGCCTTCATACTTTTGTATATTTATACAAAATCAGCTTATTGCCCCCACAAACTGGGTCCTCATTTCACCTACCTTAGAAAGGATGGAAGGCTGAGTCAACCTTGAGCCTTGGAGAGATTCGAAGCAGCAGTAATTGCAGGCAGCTGTGTTAATAACAGGGTGCTTAGACCACTGTACTATCAAGGCTCTTTGATAACCTTCACTTTCTCCACCCGGTATCTTCCCTTGCTTACCCCGCACCCCCTTACTTTTCCTGCCTGCCCTAGATACACATAGCCTGACCATTTCTGCCTGACATTGCAATAAATCCTCAGCTTTTTCTGTTAGGGCTCTCGACCATTGATCAATATACTGAAATTGATCAGGATATTTATCCTGATTCACTACGATCACTCCCCACAACTTATCCACTGTTTCTTCCCTTAGCGATCCCTGAGGGGGCCAGCCCGTCCCCATATGTGGCCACACATGTCTACATAAGAATTTTAATCGATCCTTTGATCCTTTCGGATAGGAAGGGTTGCTAAAATAATTGTCAAAACCTTTTAACATGCATGCCAACGGAGTATTTGGCACGCTCTGAGCTCCTCCCATTCTATCACACTGCTGCCGACTCGTAGCCCTGGAACTCATGGTCACTAACGAGAACTGCGACGGCTTACCAACCCACACAACCTAACATGGACTTCGTTAGGGCAGCCACCCCAAGTCCAAGGGAGTGATCAAGTCCCTCCTTCTTCCTTCAAATGAGGCAGGTACAATTCCTTTACAATATACTCACTTGAAACGTTCCCACTCCATAGATTCCTGGCCAGGAATTTGTTCAGACCACCTTTCCTGCACCGCAGGGTTCTTGGACTCGATCAAAGCACCGTCGGTCCCACAGGGCTGCTGCTGCCGTCTCCCGGAGATATACCCCCGTGGCACCTGGAGAATATTCAGGAGCGACTTCCCGATGGTCCAGAGGGGTCGAACGGCCCTCAGCGAAATATTGCCTCGTACCTAGTCCCGGCGGAGTCGCCAGCTGTTGCAGGAAAAGAAACGGGACCAGGCCAAGCTCTTCAATGCAGGAAAGAGTTTATTGTGCACGGTTCAAACAGCTCAAAGGCAAACACAAAGTCTGAACCCCGATGGCTTCTTCTGGCCATGTATTTATACAATTTAAAGGCAGAATCATTACAAAGAGTGATACATTTCACACGTAGAAGTTGCCCTTTCAACTATCTCTAGGAAAGGAAATAACAATCCTCTTCTCACATACTCAGGTTCTCTGCTCCGGAGCTCAAGACATAACAAACGGAGATAAGAGACTTGAAGTCACCTCAAGGGCAGTAAAGGAAGCAGCACTTCTTATCTGGGGATATGCATGACATTTGGGATGCAATAAACAGTAAACAACAGGATGTAACTGTTTAGGGTCAGTTTGCCCTTTTACAATTCTGTACCTACGTCAAATACCTTTTGCCATCTTAGCACCTTGGCTTGGAAGAGGCACTTCTGTCTTGACCAAAGATTTAGAATTATAATATTTGAATTTTGTCCCAATATCGGATCTTAGCCTAGCTCAGTGGAGCCCAAGGTATCACTATTAAATAGGCTATATAACAACCCCCAAACCTCGCCAGCTGTGAGCCCATCTGGAATGCTGGGGTACAATTTAGCATCCAGTGAGCTCAGTAGAGTGGTATAGGCTTTCCTGTGGTACCACTCTTCTTGAGGCCCCCAAGGGAAAGGTGGGGGGTCTAAAACCATTTCTAGGGTCCCTTCTTTTAAGAGACATACTTGTATCTCTTTATTCCATATGTTGAAATTCTCACCCCCCCCAGATGTAATTTCTCAAAATTATTCGGGAGTACTGAGGCAGACGAGTAAATAGCATCCAATGGCTTCCATTGAAGTGAATGGGAGAGGGATCCCTCTGCTGGTAAGTGTTGGTATTTTTCTCTGATTATTTTTCTCTTTTTCAGCCAGAGTGAACTGAGTGTGCTCAGAACTCATTCCAGCCCAGGAGCCGATGGGAGAGGACCTCTCTCTCAGTGCTTCAGGGCCAGGCCTGAGCCCAGGCCTGTGGAGCTCTGAAGATTCTTCTGGAAGCCCTCCCGGTGCTGGAACACTTACCGGGAGGGGCGGGGGGGGCGAAGGCTGCAGGATGGGGCCGGAAAAGCCCGAAAATGCCGAGGATCGCCTGGAGGGGCCCACCGCTGGTCCTGAAGACTCCGGAGGAGGCAGCCATCTTGGGAAGTGGGAGGCTCGGCTGTCGGCCCCCTGAAGTCATCGAGGTGAGTCCTCTGTTGCCTCGGTGGGGGTGTTGGGAAGGCTGGAGCCCCCAGGGGTTCTTCTGGGACTCTGTGGAGGCATGGGTCCTGGCTGGGGGGCTCCGGACTGGACGCCCCCCCTTGTTGGTCTCCTGGGGGTAGTGAGGGGGGCTGGCTACCCCCAACATCAAAGTTATGTTGGTCGTGGCTTCCAGGGCCATGACCAGGGTTTGGATTGCGGCCCTGATGCCCACTGCAGGAGGTGCGGCTGGGCAGACTTTGAGGCTTGCCTGGGGGGGGGGGGGGCGAGCAGTTTGCATGCTGCTTCGGCTGGCTGCCATCAGTTGCTGGGCCTCGTGGCCAAGCTGAGGCCCACCAAGCCTCGCTGGAGTAGGTAGCCTGGGGGCCACCATGTTGCTTCCAGTTGGCCCCGGAAGCTACAGGTCGCGATTTGGTGGGAATTTTCCCGCTAAAAGCTCCGGGTCCCCGGGGTCCCCCAGGGTGGCTGGTGTCATGATGGGGAGCCTCCTGGGCGCTGGGGAAGGACTTACCCGGAGTCCAGAGGCCCCCTGCACTGGTGTCCCATGTGGCTGGCCTTTTGGCATCCCTCGGGCTGGTAGGAGTGTTCGTAGCAGCTCTCTGCATTCTTCGCCAGTGAGCTGATCTACGCTGGGGGTGGCCTGGTCCCTGGCCGCCTCCCCGGTGTCCTGGAAGTCCTGGGTGGACTGCTGGCCTTCCATGCTTTCCTCTGTGGCTTGCAATCGCAGGGAAGCATGCGAAGGAGTCCCTGGCGCTCCCCTGGGTCCTCTGGGGGCATAGAGATCATCTGTACCCTCCTCTGGATCGAAGCTTGCATCAGGGACTGGATGCAGGGTTGCCATCCTTGATTGGAAACTCCTGGTCACAATCGGGGATCTCCTGCCATCCATCTCTTGGGGTTTCTTGCTGGAACCTCCAGGCATCTTGCTTCTGCTGGCTTGGAAGCATTGCCTCAAACCATCCTCAGCTACCACTTTGTGAGGGATCTCATGAAGATCGATGGTTCGTTGAGGGCGCATCCAAGAAAAGGCAGCACACAAGGATGCAATCAAATTAAGTCTTTATTTAGAAGTAAAGTAGAGTAAAATAAGTTCCCTGGCATGGAGGCATCCATGCCTGGATTGAGCCCATGGATCATTCCGGTAGGAAGGTAGAACAAGAACAGAAAGAGCAGCCCCTGTGCAGGGGTTCTTATAGGGGCCCCTGGCCCCTCCCTTACCCATGTGTGTGAGGGGGCCGGAGGGCCATTTACTCTCCCCAATGGGGCTGCAGGGGCCGGAGCCCCTTGACCCACCAGTGGGATCAAAGGTGCCTCTTTGCTCCCATCTGGTGGCCTTTTAAGAAACTGCCATGGCTGGCCCCTCCTGAGAAAGCTCAAGGTCTTCACCCCCAGGCAACCACCAAAGGAGAAGAAGGTCATTGGCACAAGGTGGGCTTTCAAGGCCAAACCACTTGCCAATGGCCGCTACCTGTACAGGGCCCTCTTGGTAGCACAGGGGTTCGCCCAACGCTCCATGAAGGACTATATAGAGACCTATTCTCTGACCGTCCGGGCAGAAAGTGTCAAGGCCGCCCTCATAACTGCAGCTGCTCTGGGAAAGGAAGTCTATCAATTCAACATCCAGACGGCCTACCTCCACTCCAACTTGGACCGGCAGATCTACGTGAGGGCCCCTCCCGGTTACCAGCAGGAGAGGGGAAACACATGGATGCTCCAAAAGGGACTATATGGCCTCAAGCAGTCGGGGAAACTCTGGTATGACTGCCTCAAAAAGGGTTTAGAGCGAATTGGTTTCAGGGCATCTCATGCAGATGAGTGCGTTTTCACATGTGACACCAAAGGTGATACAGAACGGGTTTTGGTTTACGTGGACAACCTCCTATACGTAGGCCCTGGCAAGGAAAGGTGTGATGAATTTGCCAAGGCCCTGGGGGAAAGGGTTAGGGTTAGGGTTAGGGTTAGGAATTCCAAAGGAATTCCACTGGAATTCTGTCAAGTGGGTACTTAGGTACCTCAGGGGCACGGCTGATGCCCTCCTTATGCTGGAGCCAGAGAAGGGGAAGCCGGCCCAGCTCTCTGCTTACTCGGATGCAGACTGGGCTGGCAACACCAAGAGTAGATGGAGCACCTCTGGTTTCCTCATACTGCTAAATGGCTGTCCTATCCATTGGCATGTTAGGCAGCAAAAATTTGTTTCTTGCTCCACGGCCGAGGCGGAATATGCCAGCCTATCAGACACTGCAAATGACTTGATTTGGTTCAATGCTCTGGTAACGAGCATCTGGGCACCTCCTACTCTGCCCATCCAAATTCAAGAAGATAAGACGGCCGCAATTGGAATCTTGGGGGCATACGCGGTGGGCTCTAGGACCCGCCACATAGACATCCGCTACAAGAATGTCAGGCAGCTTGCCAGAATGGGGTTTGTACATATCAAACATTGTAATACAACCGACCAGTTAGCTGACCTGTTCACAAAACCTGTACCCATTGATCGACACAACCTTCTGTGTACGCATTTGTGTTTGGTCCTGTAAACGTGTACATGTCTATGACACCTGCTCGCCCTCTCATGTATACTCTCTGGTACCTGTCATTGGCTTGCAAGAAGGGGAATTGTTAGGTGTTTTGTGCCTGCCATGGCAGTTTCTTAAAAAGGCCACCAGATGGGAGCAAAGAGGCACCTTTGATCCCATTGGTGGGTCAAGGGGCTCCGGCCCCTGCAACCCCATTGGGGAGAATTAATGGCCCTCCGGCCCCCTCACACACATGGGTATATATAACTTCCCACCGGCCAATACGCTCTCACAGAGAGGGCCTCCTCAGGGTGCCGTCGGTCAGGCAATGTCGGCTGGCAGCCCCCAGGGGGAGAGCCTTCTCTGTGGGGGCACCCGCCCTGTGGAACGAGCTGCCTCCTGGAATACGACTGATCCTGGACCTCCGGACCTTCCGTAAGGGCCTGAAGACTTATTTATTTCACCAAGCCGGCCTAGCCTAAATGGTTCTTAATTGGGATTTTAAAATTTTATAGACTTGGGGGTTTTAAATTGGGAAGCCGATGATTTAATTCTTTTTAATTATCTTAACTTTTGTATTGTATGTATTTTTAATTTTGGCTGTTCACCACCCTGAGTCCCTTCTGGGAGAAGGGCGGTATACAAATTAAATAAATAAATAAATAAATAAATAAATAAATAAATAAATAAATAAATAAATAAATAAAGGGCTTTTGCTGTGACATCTCATCGATGTCCAAAATTAAAAACTGTTGAAAGTGATGAGATTAGTATTAGTTCAAGGATTAGACAAAGGATATGGATGCCACAGATGATACTTTGACACGGCTTAGTGACAGGACTAGCCTGATACAACACAGCCTATATGTGTAATTGCAAAATTCCTGGAGAAAGGATGGTATATAAATGAAATGGTACATAACTGAAAGTTATGTACACGTGTCAACATTTCTGAAATAGCAGATGCAATTACGTTTTATCCCCAGCAACACCTGTTCTTTCAATGACTGAAGTACTCCAAGATAATCTTGTCTCTTAATATCTAACCCAGCTGAAGATTCCTAAGAATTTCTGTTGTGCTTTCAAATGAAATTTAGAAATCAAACACAAGCAACTGCAAGCAGTAGCTATCTCTAAAACTCACAATATCTGAGCAAACAGCAAAGGAAAAGAAAATGTGCTTAGATTATAAAAGGAGTTTTTAGCAGGGGCCAATTTGTGTGATCTTGCAAGACAATCTGCACCTTATGAAAATGAAAAAGTGTGGAGATGGTGTTATCTCAGTTGCCGGCAAACCGCACTGGGTAAACAACGTTACCATATGTCCTAAACTTATCAGAAATGTAAAACAGGATGTCTGGTAGAAGACCTTATCTCAGACATACCAGGCAGGGCAACCCAGCACGTAAGCATTGTTTGTCACAGGAAATAACATGAGGGGGACACAAGGGGTCCACATGGACTTCACGAGCTTTCTGTAGCCAATCAGCATCCGTAAATGTTGATTAATGTTTTGCCATGATAGTTGTAAAATGACAATAAAAGGAAGCCTTCTGGATGGAGTCAGAGGGCCTTCCCCAAGGTACTTTCACACTGAGGTACCTTGATCAAGGTTCCCTCCCACCGAGGGGCCTTCCCGTGAACCATCATCCTGCCTACGCGTCTTTCTTCATCAAAACAACAAAAAGGGAAAGGGGCAGTGGTGGGATTCAACTAATTTAACAACCGGTTCTCTGCCCTAATGATTTCTTCCAACAACCAGTTCACCAAACTGCTCAGAAATTTAACAACCGGTTCTCCTGAAGTGGTACAAACTGGCTGAATCCCACCACTGGAAAGGGGTCCTTCTTGTCTCCCCTCCCCTCCCCTCCCCACAAAGGCATTGAAAGAGAATTGTTCATGATGTAGTTCAGTGTTTCTCAACCATAGTGACTTAAAGACGTGTGCATTTCAACTCCCAGAATTCCTCAGCCAGTATCTGGGGGGAATTCTGGGAGTGGGGAATTCTGGGAGCTGAAGTCCACACCTCTTAAAGTTGCCAAGGGTGAGAAATACTGCTTTGATTAATATGTAAGTTAAAGAAATCCAGAGATGGTAAGATTCTTGCACCTTAATCAGTAGCTTCTGGGAAAGATGTAGGCAAAGGAAGAGCAGAACCTGGGGGTGGAGTGAAAAGGGGGATCAGCCTAGAATTGTTACACAGTCACAAGTGAACTAGGCTTAATGCTCCTTGAGCACCATTGGCTTTTATCTAACTCTAAGTATTTGTTTACCGTTAGTTGAGAAGATTCCTGTGCATAGGCTTTAGCAACAAATCAGTTTGATTGAACCTTCATATGTGGACATGATCTTTCATGCCTGACAAATCACTTGACAATGACTGCTTTGGGTTGTGTGACAAAAGGTTGAGAGATCAAGATCCCTTTGTGCATGTGTGCCATCATGATAACTCAGATCTGTTAATATGAGACCATCCAATATCCAGGAAAATGATTCTCTGAATGATGTACAAGAATGTAATGCAACTAGGAGGCTGTGCTGACGTTGCGGCGATACGACACATCTCCACGGGGCTCAGTGGAATCGCACAGAAATCGATCTGCCAGGAGGTTCTGAGGGACCCAAATCACCCTGGAGGGGCAATGAAGACAGAGAGGACACTCTGCTGATCACAAGGAGACCACATACTCCTTGTTTGATGCAGAGAAGCTCTCAATCCAGTGGGAAGAAAAAGACGGCCATTACATGCCTGACTGGAGCTGTGACAGCCAACCAATGCAGCAAGT